>NC_064921.1:581496339-581804839 GCF_023897955.1 Schistocerca gregaria
GGACTTGTAAAAATTGGCTTGTGAGATTTCAACTGTGAAGTACACTGGTAACCTTTTACTCTTCCTGGCATATTACTAAAGACATCACTGTACTCCCAAAGTAAATATCTTAATTCCTGTTTCTGATGTTCACTGAGCCCAGCAGCTTTTCCTACTTCAGTGTTAAAAAGTTCTTCAAACATTGTCTCATTCGTTTCTATACCAAGAGTGTCATAGTTCACATGCCATCCTCTTTTTTTTTTTTTTTTTCTTTTTTTTTTTCTTTTTTTTTTTTTGAAAAACTGAATGCTATTAACTTTGCTGGTACTTTTGAAATCAGACTTAAGAAAATTGGTTACAACACTGCTTCCATCTGTTCTTGGAATACAGAGCTTCTGTCTCCCCCCCACCCCCTCCCCCAAATCAAAACCTACACTGACTTTTCATATACAATTTAACCCCAGTATAAAAATCCTCTGAAAGTACTGCAGTTATAAGATATCCCTGAGTAAACTGTACTCCTTTAGTACTTAAGTGTCAGAGCCTGATTCTTCACTGTTTTACTATGCCTAACTGTAGCACCTCTGATTTTAACTCCAATCACTAGTAATTCAACACAATCACTTTCTCTCTTTATTTTCTTGCTTTAGACATCAGAAACTCCCAACATCTGACTCCCTGTGTTGAAAAAGCACCTGTGTTCCCATCTTTACTTTAATGAAGGGCCTACAAACTTCACCATAATCACTGTGGTTAACATTCTCATACAACAAATTATCTTCAGTTTCTTTGGAACTGTCACCTATGGTTTGTATCTTACTTATACTGGTCTTATCTGTATCACAACATTTTAGCACACTAATGGAAAGATCATTACTAGTACTATCCGCAACTAGAATGTCTCTTATCAAATAAATTCACACTTGACTGACATTAATTGTCACTCATGTACTTACCCTTTTGTTGTTTACAGATATTATACTTAATTTTGTACCACCATTTTGGACACAAAGTTGAACATACATTGATTAACATTTTTCTAAAATTTTAATCATTCTGAACTACCTCACTATGTAACAAGGAGTTCATCACTCATCACTCATCACCTCAGCCAAAAATTTATCATTACTCTCACAAATGAAATATCTTCACCATTGGGACATAACTTTTTACTAAAAAATAGACTCATGAACTCAGTAGCTTTAACACCTCCATTACAATTACTCATTTTCTCAACCATGTCTTCGGATATTTCTACAAACCATCATGAACATCATTCTCCTCCTTATCATAACATAACTCAACTTCTTCCTTAAAATATAACAAATATTTCTCTTCCTCATTTTTCCCACAAGATCATCATCCTCTTCACATTAACAGAGACAAACATCAATACAAAAATCATTACTTTTCAAATCACTCTTAAACATAGCATCATTTTCATATCCATCTTCATGAGCCACTTTCACATAACACAGTGTGTGCTTTTTACTTACTTGGCTACTCCACAAATTGACTGATCCCAAAATCATTACATACTTCAGTTACCTGTTCTGATATGGTATTGTTTTTTGCCCATTCATAAAAATTTACTAAATTCATTTCTATACATATGTTTTTGGCTTGGTCTGCCTTTAACAAACCAGAATTTGGTTTGCTAAAGGCTGACCCCACCCAAAAACATATGTATTGTTAAAGCAAACACAGACAAAAGAGGTTTGACCTCAAAATGAAATTCTTTTCGACTACTCTAGTTCAGTGTTATCATGCTTATCATGTGTGTTGTCAATTCTGTCTTTTTGTTTTTGTGTGTGGCATTCATTCCTCTCTACCATAATGGTGTATGGTGGATAACACAATTCCTTAAAATAATTATTCATTACATCAGATGCCTTTGTTTGTTGTGTATAATTAGGTTGGTTGGTCCATTTACTATTACACTTCTCTGCTCCTAACTTGCAGATGACAAGGCAGCCCTACCTAAATTTTTTTTCCTTCATGTACAACTGCACCTAGGTATTCTCTAGAATCTTGGTGATCTTGCCAATGACTGTTTCTGTGTTCAAAATTATTGTTGTCATTCTGTTGCCAAACTGTGGTGTGATACCCATTCCGCTGATACTAACTGTTTTCACCATGACTAATGTGATTTTTCTGATGGGAAGTGGTTGTGTTGGTGATAGCCTTTGATTTCTTTTTTGTGATAATTTATTATTTCCCCGATTTTGATTCTCATTTGTTGTGTGCAAAATTGTGCTAACTATGGTTCTGTTTTCCTATTCTTTCCAAAGTGCTATCCAACTTGTCAACATAGTTTAAAAACTGTTCAGGTGCGTCGTTTGGTCCATCAAGAAGGTCCTACTGAATTTCAGATGCTAATCTACATCTTAAAGCATCAATCATTATGAGTTCATCAAAGAGTTTACTAATGTACGTTAATTTGTGTGTCTGTTTCATGCAAAATTGATGTCTGCTCTGTTTCCGACCAGAATTTCTTTTCAGGAGCTTCATGACATATGAGTACAAAAATTTTGGTTTCTCCATGACAGTGCTTCACCCTCTAAAAACTTTTTAACAACCTTAATTTTCTTGCAGTCGGTCATGTTTGGCACAAAATTGTCTTTACAGTGCTGCATAAAATCTACACTGTTGTGTTACACCACATCATACCAGTATTATAAATTAGGTTTCTGTTGACAATGTCTGCATTGAGGTTTTCTACTTTTTTTTAGCTAGGTCATAAAAATTACTTTCTAATTTGTTTATATCATTTGTGCTGATTAGATGTTTACATTAAACATTTTTGTCTACTGATTTTATTTCCTCTTCTAGGCAATTTGTAATAGTAACTAGCTTCACATTCATTTTTCCTTAACAATGTTAATATTTTCCTCTAGATTTTTCACTGACAGTAATGATTTTCAACTTCAGGTTTTACCACTTTTGTACTAATATCAGCATATTTTGTGATGAACTGTTTTTCGATGGAGAAAGCAAGCCAAATAGTATACGCTTTTCATTTAGACTACTGACAGTATTTTATTTCAATAAAACAAAACACATTTGGTGAAAAAAATATGGATTTCCTTGAAGTCGCAAAACAGATTTGAAATAGCTTCACTGATTTCAGAAATAACCTCAGAAAAAGTAGGCCTCTTGAAATAAGGGTATATGGTGGGGAAGAATTGTGTAAACCAACACTGTAAGTAACTGCTATAAAATGTTGGTTCTACTACATTTATTATTGTCGGTTATTACCCACTGTGTTATATCCAATATTTTACAGGTATTTTGTGTTTTTTAATTTGAGAAATCTATGAGTATATAGTATACAAACCATCAACGACTGACACAATTTTCTTCTTCTTATTGTCCACACTTTCCAACATATAAACTACTTTTGAAGTACCAAAATCTACTAGAACAAAGTGTCTATAAAATGTCACACTGTACAATGTAGTTGCGATGAGGCAGTCACAATTCCTGAAATCCATCACCCACGGCCTCTGGCATGCTGATGAACACCACAGTCCTGGGTCCATGGACAAGTCATGAAAATCTGCTGCTTTATGCCACACACAAACAGATCTGGCCTGCAGGGAGATCGGGGAGACTAGATCCGATGGGCAGGGTCTGCACATGAGTGGGAACCGAATGTCTTCAGATCAGCAAGCAGGAATCATTACAGATAACTGCAGAAACAGCCTGCGGTTTTGACCTGGTGTGGAAATCCACTCATGTGACCAGCTATTTATGAGCCAAAGACAACATCAATCCTTGCAACAGATAACTTGTTCAAATACTCTGAGAATCAATAATAATCAGGACAGGTAGCAATTCACCATAAAGATGATTGCTGAGCTGCACACAGGCATGTAGAAAAGACAATTAACACTCTTACAACTATATTTTCAGCCGTAGCTCTTGTCAGAAAAGGAGAGCACGCACACATCCACACAATCACTCAGACACAACTCATGCACACATGACCGCCATCTCCGGCCGCTGCATCTACTGTCTCCGAGAATCAGATCCAAACAAGAAGTGGCGGCAGCACTGACTGCAAGCTGAGGGGAGTGGTAGGAAGGAGAGAAGCAGTAGTAATGAGGGAGTAGGGAAGCGGAGCACATACTCAACTGCACCTAGGCCAACGATGATGCATGACATCTCAGTAAACAAACCATTTCACCTACTGAAACAAATACAAGATTTTTCCAGTGTTTTTTTTTTCTTCGAAATTCCCTGATGTGTTTGAAATTCTCTGATATTCCCTGATTTCCAGAACCTGTGGCAACCCTGGGCCTTTATTACCTTCCTCCACTCATGTTTCAAGGGCACCCACCCATACCTCAACCATGTCCAATTTAGTAGATATTTGATTTAATATTTGATTCAATTGTTCATTATGGTCTATCTTTTGATTGTTCAGTTGTAACAACATGACACTGTCTTTCTCAACAAAGTCAGGTTCCACAAATGATAAATTTTCGCCATTCACTGTTGCACTTAGGTCACTATTATTTGCACTTAGGTCACTGTTATTAAACATTTCATTGACCTCATTGTTCACTGTGCCCCCCCCCCCTCCCTTCCCTCCCACCCCATTCTAAATGTTCTTTAAGGCGTAAAATGGTTATTTTCACTTCTGTTCGCTACAAAGCAAAAAAGATAAAAAAATTGACATTTATGCTGTACTTGATGTTATCTTATGTTGCTGCTGATTATTAGTTCCAGTACATCCTTCTTCAATTTCATCCTTAAAATTAAATCCTTCTTCCAGTTGAAATAACATATATTTTTGTGGTATAATCCAGAAAGAATATCAATAATCACTTAGCCTGAAAAGTATTGCTTGACTAGGTACAGATAAGTAATAATCATTTTATCTCAGACTAGAGTTACCATATTCTGACCCCCTACCCTATAATTATTGATCCAAATTAACTATTTAAATTCAGTCATTGCTGATCTACAGAGCATATACTTCCTCCTTCATAGCAGCACACTGAGCAAACACTTCATAAAAGTTGATTGATTGAAATACGTATCTGATAAAATTCTTCTTCATTGTTCTCGTGGTTCATGTCTGGGGGCTTCTTTCTCGCTTTCCTGTAGAGTACTAACAAAATATTTGGATTTGCAGGAGTTCAATGGCTTGACCTCGTTGCATCAATTCTAATCAAAACAATGAACACATTTCAGTTTTCACTTTGGTGATATATTCTTGAAATCATTTCACAAAGTCTAAATAACACTTTTTCTTTGTGGTTCACAATCACAAAAAGATTCTTTTGAGCACAGTTATTTAGACATAATGGGCAACACTTACCGAACATTGACCACACGTGGTCATACACAACTTCTCTCAGCAAATTGCTCACAGAAACTAACTTTCTATACCCAATGATAGTCCATAGATTGTTAACTACATAGAAAACAACATATAGGTCAAAGATTATTAAATTTCTTCATGCTTACATACCTCTCTGACACATTTACAAAAATAATTGAGATTTTTTTATAAGAAATATTTAAAAAACTTATGACAATTAAAAGAGGATATCGAAAATGCGTGATAAAACATCTTATACCAGAAATTACACTTAGTACATAGAACATGATGTAGTCAGACCAGTTTCATTACAACCTCCAGGCAGTGCAGATGCCCGCAGGGATCATCATATTGTAAGGGCAGCAGTGGCAGATTGAATAGCTAACATAGCACAGAAAAGAGAGCTTGTGAGCCCAGACATGTCAACCTGAACTGTAGTGAATTGGGTATTAGTAGTGGGACTATTGGGCAAGCACAGCTCTAGCCCATCCTCCACTCAAGCCACTGCATCAATTTGCACAGCCTGATTAGAGTCATCCGAGGATTATTTTGAAGATGGAATGGCATGCTGTGGTCATCAGCAATGGAAGCAGGTTCTGCTTGCATGCATGTGATGGTCATCTGTGTGTACAGTACACCTAGTGAGAGCTGTCTTGTAGAGTGTGCTCATCCAAGACATATTAACCATACCCCTGGTCTCATGGTCTGTGGTGTTATAAGTTACAACTCTTGTTCACCTTTAGTGTTGCTGCACAGGATGCTAACCAGCACTCGGTACACGCACAATGTTATTAGACCTATTCTTTTGCCATTCTTGCAACAAGAAGGTGATGTGTTGTTTCAACAGGATAGTAATTGCCCCACTGTCCTTGAAACTGAACATGGTCTGCAAGATGTGGAGCAACTTCCCTGGTCAGCATGGTCTTCAGACTTGTCTACAATTGACAATTTGTGGGTTATGATGAGACAATAACTGACTCGTGCTAAGTGTCAGCCAAAAACTTTTACAGTACTACATAAAAATGTTGTGCAGACATGCCATAATGTATTCCAGGACAGTATTCACCATCCGTCTGATCATCTGAATGCTGACTTCAGTGCCTGCATTTCCACCCAAGCATGGAGATTTAATTAACACTCTGACACATGAATAGCTCTGTTTAGGCACAATCTCAAAATCCACAATTTGGCCCTGATCAAATGGACTGGTAGTACATCTTGCTCATCCTGTGTACTGTCCTGCGGATGACCAGCAAAATGTCCGATGACATTCCAGTTGTGTGATGTGCTGAACTAGTCTGTTAGAGTACTTGCTGTCAAATACAGCAGCTACCTATAATCCAGTTAATGCTACTTTATCCTGTGTAAGGCTCTTCATCTCCAAATAATTCCTGCAACCTACATCATTCTGAACCTGCTTACTGTATTCATCTCTTGGTCACCCTCCATGATCCCCCCCCCCCCCCCTCCAGTACTAAACTGCTTGTCCCTTGATGTCTCAGAATGTGTCCTATCAACCAGTCCCTTCTTCTAGTCAGGTTGTGCCACAAATTTCTTTTCTCCCCAATTCTATTCAGCACCACCTCATTAGTTACGTGATCTGATCTTCAGCATTCTTCTGTTGCATTACATTTTAAATGCTTCTGTTCTCTTCTTGTCTCAACTGTTTATTGCCCATGTTTCACTCCCATATATGGCTATACTCCATACAACTGCTTTCAGGAAAGATTACCTGACATTTAAAATATATGTTTGATTTTTAAAAAATCCTCATCTTCAGAAATGTTTTTCTTGCCATTGTCAGTCTACTGTATCCTTTCCATTTCAGCCATCATTAGTTATTTTGCTGCCCAAATAGCAAAACTCATCTACTAACTTAAGTGTCTTGTTTCCTAATCAAATTCCCTCAGCATCACCTGATTTAATTTGACTGAATTCTATTAACATTGTTCTGCCTTTGTTGGTGTTCATCTTATATTTCCCTTTCAAGACACTGTCCATTCCTTTCGAGTGCTCTTCCAAGCCATTTACTGCCTCTGACAGAATTACAATTTCACAGGCAAAACCAAGTTTTTATTTCTTCTCCCTGGAGGTTAATTCCTACTCCAAATTTTCTTTGGTTTCCTTTACTGCTTGCTCAGTTTACAGACTGAATAATGTCAGAGATAGGCTACAGCCATGTCTCACTTCCTTATTGACCATTGCTTTCCTTTCATGCCCCTTGACTCTTATAAATGGCATCTGCTTTCTGTACAAGTTTCAAGTAGCCTTTTGTTCCCTGCATTTTACTCCTGCCATCTTTGGAATTACAAAGAGAGTATTCTAGTCAACTTTGTCAAGCTTTCTCTAAGTCTACAAATGCTATGAATGTAGGGTTGCCTTTACTTAACCTTTCATCTAACAAGGAACTGCTTGAGTGCGGTCACAAATTCAGTCTCTAGTACGGTTCATTTGAAAGTGTTCTGTTCACAAGTATGACAGGAAAAATATTTGTTGCTAATGATCACTATGTGCATCAGGAGGGTGACAGAAAATGAGTGCCGGAAAGTAAAGAGATCAACCTTCTATGGGATGTATACTCTTTACAAAATGGACTCTGTCGACATTCAAAAAATGTTCAAAACAAACAATTAACTTGCTTCATGAACACTGAATGAAAAATGGCAAACCACAGTGATCACAAAGGTTCACATCATCCATATCGAGGGTGAACTTCTTGGGAGTTACAAACCATGGAGAACGTTCATCAAAGTGTCCACTCTTAAAGAAAACACAGAGAACCATACTGATGTAACATGGTGATGAGAACTGATGGAAAATGATGGTATGCAACTGAACACAAAACAGTCTGTCATGGAGCATATCATGAAACTGGCTGCAGATAATGTGATTATATGTTTTATAGATATGGAAAAAATAAACTTCCAAAGGCTGAATTTTTCCAGTGGTTACAGGTGGTATGAAATTCAATGTCACACACTTTTCATGAGGGATAGTTTGATCTAAAGGAGTATGATTTTTATATTCAGGAATCAAACAAAAGCAAGTATTTTGACCACTGTTGGCCAAAAGCAGTGCTCATACCATAGCTGTACTTCTCTTATGCCCATTTCTTCACTCTCGCTTGCTGTGACATAACAATTTTCTGCTGCCCTTGCAAGGTCACATGCACAAAAAAGAATCATAGGGGGCAGAGCACCTCCGCCTTCTCACAGCAGATTAAATAACTTTTTAGCCAATTTAACATCCACATTAACAGCTGACATAATTGCATATGAATGCATTAAGGGATTGATATTAGCTGATCTCAATACATCTCTCTTGGTACCTCTAATTTTCAGGGTTCCTTTCATATGCATTTCCTTTTCAAATCCTGATTGGTCTGAGTTAAAAACAAATTCCTTACTGAATGATGTGATAAGTTCGTTTATCTCCTTTATAAATTTTTGGGCCAATACCACAGTTTGCTGTGCATTGTCAAGTTGATGTTTTATTTGAAATTTTATTGTCTTACACCTTCCAATTCTGTAGCACTGTTTGAAGTTATGAAACCATCTACTGCTTCTCTTGAAACCACTGTAATCTATGTTGCACACAATTTGATGAACATAATGCACTAGGTCACTATCATGCACATCCTGTAAATTGTATCGAACTTCTTCAAAGTGTGCAAACAGCAGTTTTTGTAACAAGTGCACCTGTCCTCTCTTGAATCTCCATAGTTTTTCTTATGCACTACATGGTCATACAACTGCAAACTTATTCAAAATCTGTTCATAACTTTTTTTATGTTGCAGATGATCTTCCATGTATGTAATTATGTTCGGTACCTTCTCCTTAGACAATTATTGTCCTTTACCACGTTTCACTGGAGACAGGATTTGTGGCTCCCAGATGATGAACTACATGGCTTAACAACTGTTTCATTTTCACTTGTTAAGCACATGTCATCATCACTGGACTCCTCATGTACACTATCTGCACCATTGAGCTTATTCAACACCATATATTCCACTTACTTATCTTGCAGAACTACTAATATTTCATCTGCCATTTCTTTCTCACTCTGTGAAATACCTTCAGTTCCTTTCTGATGAAATGTCAATTTCAGCACCTGATGTTGTAGATATAATGCAGTGTTTGCTTTGTTTATCATTACCATTGCTCTGCTTTATATCAACATCACTAGCACTTAAGCACTATTGTGAGTTAACTTGTTGACTAAGCAGTTCAACTATGCTCCATAAACTTATGGTGTGCTCATCACTTGAATCTCCAGTCCCACACCTCTTGCCATTAGCAGCCAGTATTGCGGTTGCATGGTAGACAATATGTGGGGCATCAGATGCCATTAACATCACTGGCAATTTGCGACCTCACACTCAAGGGATTATGTGTTAGAGAAAAGTAGGGTTGGTACTGCCACATGTCTTCTTACATTTCTTGGGAATACATACTGATCTTCCCCATGGTCAGCTTCTACCAGACTTTTAATTCTTCTGTAAGGAATGTGTGTTAATATTTTGCAACCATGACTTATTAAACTTATAGTTCACACCTGTCAGCAAATGCTTTCTTTGAAATGGGAATTATTATCTTCTTATTGATTTCAGAGGGCATTTCACCTGCTTCACACATCTTGAACACCAAATGGAAGAGTTTTGTCATGGCTGGTTCTCCCAAGGCTATCAGTAGTTCTGATGGAATGTTGTCTACTCTATGGTTTTGTTTCAACAAACATCTCTCGATACTCTGTCAAACTTTTCTGGCAGTATCTCATCTTCATCTAGATTCTCTTCCATTTCTATAATATTGCCCTCTACATACTCCTTCCACATTTCCCTTCTTTGCTGGAAGACTGGTTTTCCATCTGAACTCTTGATATTTATACGGTTGCTTCTCTTTTCTCTCCAAAGGTCTCTGCAATTTTCATGTGGGAGGTATCTATCTTTATCCTAGTGATATATGATTCTGTATCCTTACATATGTTCTCTAGATCATATCTCGATAGTCAATCATCCAGACTGTCGCCCCTGCAATTACTGTAAAAGCTCTTTAGGTACCGTACGTTTATTTGGCCTCTCTCTATTTGCTTCTGCAAAATGTCTGCTTGTGTCTGTGTGTGTGCAGGTGTGTGTGTGTGTGTGTGTGTGTGTGTGTGTGTGTGTGTGTGTGTGTGTGTGTGTGTGTGTACCTGTCCTTTTTTCCCCCTAGGGTGGGTCTTTCCGCTCCCGGGATTGGAGTGACTCCTTACCCTCTCCCTTGGCACCCACATCCTTTCATCTTTCCCTCTCCTTCCCTCTTTCCTGATGAACCAACTGTTGGTTGCGAAAGTTTGAATTTTGTGTGTATGTTTGTTTGTGTGTCTATCGACCTGCCAGGTCTTTTGTTTGGTGAGTCACATCATCTTTGTTTTTGGATATATACAAGCTATGACATACACTCTGCTAAGAAATCGCAGTCCTCGATTTGCCTTCCCCACAACATTACCTATGTGATCGTTCCAGTTTAAGTAATTCATCCTTGTATTTAGTTGAATTTGCAGCATTTAAACTTGTCTGTTCTATCGTGTAACAGAACTTCAGCAGATTTTTTTTAGTGCTCATGTGGATGACTTCATACACTCCTGGAAATGGAAAAAAGAACACATTGACACCGGTGTGTCAGACCCACCATACTTGCTCCGAACACTGCGAGAGGGCTGTACAAGCAATGATCTCCAGCACGGCACAGCGGACACACCAGGAACCGCGGTGTTGGCCGTCGAATGGCGCTAGCTGCGCAGCATTTGTGCACCGCCGCCGTCAGTGTCAGCCAGTTTGCCGTGGCATAAGGAGCTCCATTGCAGTCTTTAACACTGGTAGCATGCCGCGACAGCGTGGACGTGAACCGTATGTGCAGTTGACGGACTTTGAGCGAGGGCGTATAGTGGGCATGCGGGAGGCCGGGTGGACGTACTGCCGAATTGCTCAACACGTGGGGCGTGAGGTCTTCACAGTACATCGATGTTGTCGCCAGTGGTCGGCAGAAGGTGCACGTGCCCGTCGACCTGGGACCGGACCGCAGCGACGCACGGATGCATGCCAAGACCGTAGGATGCTACGCAGTGCCGTAGGGGACCGCACCGCCACTTCCCAGCAATTTAGGGACACTGTTGCTCCTGGGGTATCGGCGAGGACCATTCGCAACCGTCTCCATGAAGCTGGGCTACGGTCCCACACACCGTTAGGCCGTCTTCCGCTCACGCCCCAACATCATGCAGCCTGCCTCCAGTGGTGTCGCGACAGGCGTGAATGGAGGGACAAATGGAGACGTGTCGTCTTCTGTGATGCGAGTCGCTTCTGCCTTGGTGCCAATGATGGTCGTATGCGTGTTTGGCGCCGTGCAGGTGAGCGCCACAATCCGGACTGCATACGACCGAGGCATACAGGGCCAACACCCGGCATAATGGTGTGGGGAGCGATCTCCTACACTGGCCGTACACCTCTGGTGATCGTCGAGGGGACACTGAATAGTGCACGGTACATCCAAACCGTCATCGAACCCATCGTTCTACCATTCCCAGACCGGCAAGGGAACTTGCTGTTCCAACAGGACAATGCACGTCCGCATGTATCCCGTGCCATCCAACGTTCTCTAGAAGGTGTAAGTCAACTACCCTGGCCAGCAAGATCTCCGGATCTGTCCCCCATTGAGCATGTTTGGGACTGGATGAAGCGTCGTCTCACGCGGTCTGCACGTCCAGCACGAACGCTGGTCCAACTGAGGTGCCAGGTGGAAATGGCATGGCAAGCCGTTCCATAGGACTACATCCAGCATCTCTACGATCGTCTCCATGGGAGAATAGCAGCCTGCATTGCTGCGAAAGGTGGATATACACTGTACTAGTGCCGACATTGTGCATGCTCTGTTGCCTGTATCTATGTGCCTGTGGTTCTGTCAGTGTGATCATGTGATGTATCTGACCCCAGGAATGCGTCGATAAAGTTTCCCCTTCCTGGGACAATGAATTCACGGTGTTCTTATTTCAATTTCCAGGAGTGTATATGGGAATTAAGTTTTCTATATCCCGATTACCGATCCTGTTCCCATAGTGGTGACCCCACAGTTCATTCATGTTTCGTATCTTCCGTTCCAGTGTTTATGAAACAGGTTATATTCAGTATGCAATGACCATGCCAAACAATGCCTTGTTCGAAGATGTTGAAGCACAACTCCGCTCACCGAGTTTCATCATTTCTTTGCCAATGGTGTATTCATCATTTACGCACAGTAATTCGCATTCTCAACCAATGCCGTGTGCTAACCTCATTAGTTTTCAATGGTTGACAACTGTGCTGTTAGAGCAAACAATGGACTCAGGCTTCATGTCACCGGATTATGCCCATTCGAAGGTGAAATGTGAACTGAAAAATATTTTGAATTGTCTCTCTTCAAATGGAGTGTTTCAAGAACAAAGTGATCTCTGTTTGAACGTTTCCGGTTGCCCAACCGCCTGCCGCTCCCACTGCACCACATTTGATATGCAAGTGACCTGAAACAAGATGGGGCATCTACTGCAAGTAGTGCAAGCTCTTTTGTGGATAAAGCTAAAATTTATGTATCAAAAAATGATACTGTATTTTCACTTGTTTTGTATTTGTTGTGTGTCCCATAATCTGGGAAGATTTTTTGGATGACTGGATAAATAAATAAATAAATTTATACATAAATAATGTTGGACTAACATGGGACCTAAAAGTCTGAAGTAAATAATACCAGAACAACAGCAATAGCCCTGATGGTAATCATTAAAAACAAGTCAAAGTACATTGTCTAGCACTCTTCAACAATAGAGAAGCAGAAAATATAAGTTTTAATGCAGGCTACAAGGTGTTTTGCAAGTAACTTCACAATATAGTTTTGAAGATGTATTCACTCGAAACAGTCAGAATACCCCACTTTTTTTAAAAAAAATCTCTATACAGTGGGCCCTTTTGTGACTTTTGGTCATTACTCTGATGGTTCTTTTTTGCAGTTTGAGCACGTTTATATATTCTGAACATTTGCATTCCATAATGATGACAGAATGTATGTCAGTGAAGTCTGCTGTTCTAATGCATAAGTTATTCCACAATATGGTCAATATTTTGAGGTCACAGTATGGAGCACTACTTCTTCTGCTGATCAACATACACGTCTAAAAATTTTATGCTACCAAGATACTCAATGGTTCCATTATGTACTTTAATTCAGCGCATTATGATTTTTTATTTACATAGAAGTTCATGTTATTAGTCTTTTTTATATTAGGAGTTACCTTATTGTTTATTGAACAGTTTCATATTACCAGAAGTGCCTTGTTAGTTTTATTCCTGAGATTTCAGTTGTTCTAGCTGTAATTATTATTTTGATAGCCTGCACATTAAATAGTGTGCCCACGCTGTCAAACCTGAAAAGTTATCAACTCCTGAGGATGGCACTTTATACTACTTTATCTTCCACTTCTAGTGTAAGAAACTGCATGTTTGATTTCTGACCTTTTAATTGTGTTTACAGATGAAGCATAGGAAATCAAATCTAGTTTAAAAAATTGTGTCTTTTAGTGTCTATTACAATCACTCTACTGCATTAAACTCAATGTTGGTTAGAAAACTATCACAGGTCAAAGTTGTTCATAAACAGTAAGTATACTATTGAGTTGATGAAAGTGTGGTGAGAGACAAGGATGGACGGAGGGAGAGGGGGGGGGGGGGGGGGGAGAGGAGGGAATATCAGTTTGGGTCTTAGTGACAGCTGTTGGCTTTTCCTCAGAATTTCAATCATCTTGCACCAATTTACATTGTTGAACACTCTCTCCAGGGCAATAGATCCTATCAGTATGTGTCTATTTTTCTTCGGTCTTGCCTCCATTATGAACTGCAATGCCAGAGTTGCCTCTCTGATGCCCTTACCTTTCCTAAAACCAAGCCAATTGCCATCTAACAGATCCTCAATTTTCTTTTCCATTCATCTGTACATTATTCTTGTCAGCAACTTTGATGTATGGGCTGTCAGTCTGATTGTGGGATAATTCTCACACGTCTGGTCTTGCAACGTTTGCAACTGTGTGAACAATGTTTCTCCAAAAGTCTGATGGTATATCACCTCTCTCACACATTCTATATGCCAATGTGAATAGTTGTTTTGTTGCCACTTACCCCATTGATTTTAGAAATTACAATCGAATGTTATCTATTCATTCTGACTTATTTTATCTTAAGGGCCCCAAGGCTCTTTTAAATTCTGATTCTGAATCCCCTATCTCTTCCCCATCAAATCCTCTTTCTTCTTCTTTCATGCCATTGACAAGTCCTCACTCTCATAGTGGCCTTCAGTGTACTCTTTTCATCTACCCCTCTCTCTTTCTGCATTTACCAGTAATACTGGAATACCCATTGCACTCTTAATGTTACTGCCCTTGTTTTCAATTTCATTGATGTTTAATGTTTCTATATGCTGAGTCAGTCCTTCTGATAATTTCTTTTTCAATTTCTTCACTTCTTCATCTAGCCATTTCACCATAGCTTACATACACTTCCTCTTTATTTTATTCCTAAGTGACTTGTATTTTTGTATTCCTGAACACTTTTGCACTTTTTTCATCAATCAACTGATGGATTTTTTTCCATTACCCACTGTTTCCTTGGAGTTATCTTTCTTGTACCTATGTTTTTCTTTCCATCTCCTATGACTGCCTTTTTCCGAGACATCTTCTTCAAGTTAACTGCCTACTGAGCTACTCATTATCACAGTATCTATAGCCTCAAAGAACTTCAAGCATATCTCCTCATTCCTTAGTATTTCTGCATCCACTTCTTTGTGTGTCGATTCTTTCTGACTAGTCTCTTAAACTTCAGCCTACTCTTCATCATCACTAAATTGTGATCTGAGTCTGTATCTGCTCCTGGGTACACCTTACAATCCAATATCTGATTTCTGACAATGATGTAATCTAACTGGGATCTTCCCATACCTCCTGACCACTTCAGAGTATACCCCCTCCTCTTGTGATTCTCGAACAGGGTACTCGCAATTACCAGCTCAAATTTATCTTTCTCACTTCTCATTCATACTACCAAGCCCATATCATCCCACAGCCTTATTTCTATTCCCTCCCTACAACCACATTCCAATCCCCCATGACTATTGGATTTTCATCTCCCTTTAGATACTGAATTAAATTATGAAACAGGCAATTGAGAACCCAAACTTCTTCCACAAAAATAAAGGTTTGCACAATTGTAACACAGAAAGAAAAATTAACAATGAGAAAGTAAAAATTAGTTTCTCTCAGAGAGGAACAGCATGTTAAGAGAAAAAAATTACAACAGGTTTCCCCAAGAAATTGTCAGGTTTCACAGTTGCCCTGAATGCATGTTTTACTGACCACTGCTTCTATGGTATAGAGCAGTGGTAGTAAACCTGGTCCATACTGCCCACTACTGGGCATTCCACCTTTCATGGTGGGTAATAACAATTTTAAAATTTTTCAATTATGTTTTCATAAAATTTTGACAAAGTATTTGGTAAGTAATATAGGACTTCATAAAATTTTGAGATGAAGTATTTGGTAAGTAATTACTATTATAATATATTTTAACTTGCTATAACTCTGCTTCATGAATTTTATAAGATAAAGTTACATCACTACTTTATAAATCACCATTACTGTGGAACTGGTGGGAGACTAGAAAATTTGACGTGTGACAGAGGTACGGAAGTGAGCAATAGGACATAATGCTAACTGCCTAATTCTTCAAAACATCATTTAGAATTTTTATTGTGTAAAGACATTTTTCAAAGAAATATTGCCAAAAGAATTGATTTATTATTGGTGAAGAAATTACAACACACTTCTAGTTCTTGAACATATATCAATATCTTCGTGAATATTGGCTACAATAATGTGCTGTTAATTATAAAAGTGTTTCATGTTAGTGAATTGTAAAATATAACTTTCTATGTGTTAGTTCAAAGATGCTATAAATTTCCTACATGAAGCAGCTTTTCCTTTTTTCATTAGAAATAAACATGTTATTTCATTGTTAGTCATTACCTAATTTTGCCCCTTTGGGCATTATACTGATGAGCTGAGAAAAGCTATCAGATATATGGACTGAAAATAGAGTCAAAGCAGGAGAGCCAACTTTTATATTATTAATTAGGAGCAGGTGAAAGAGAAGAGGAGTTATGTACAATTCTGTGTTTACAGTGGTCAGTTGCACATGGGCAGTCTAGAGTGGACAGAAGTCTGGAGGGAAGTGAACTATGTAGACATAGACAGAAGCCACTAGTGTGCTGTCAGCAAAATTAAAATTATATCTGGAATTACAGAGAGAAAAAGAGAGAGAGAGAGAGAGAGAGAGAGAGAGAGAGAGAGAGAGAGAGAGAGAGAGAGAGCGCACATACTGGAGTCCAGATTCATTTGTTTTCAGACACAAGTGTATCTATATTTAACTGTTATATCTATATAATAGACTGTGTATGGAAAACAGGGAGCACTAAATGGAATTGGTGCCTCTGTGTATAAGAAAACATATTGTCATTATTGTGGTCTTCAATCTGAAGACCGAGAATTCAGCTTTTCACACTACTAATATTCTGTGTACTTCAGCTATACATAGCTACTGCAATGTATATTCATTTGGAGCTGCTTTCTGTATCCAAGCCTTGGTCTTCCTTTATAACTTTTATCCCCCCCCTCCTCCCCATTTTTTTCCATTACTAAACTAACTATTCCTTGGTGCCTCTGGACATGACATATCAATTGATCCTTCCCTTTTTCCCCAAATTCAATTGAGTACCTCATCATTAGTTACTCGATAAATCCATCTAATCTTCAGCATTCTCAGTTATAGCAACTCAACTGACTGATATTTCAGTATGACAGAAAGGAGAAACTGGCAATAATATGTGAGAGAGTGAGCAGTTTCTGGTACGGCAACAGAGGATGGCTGCCAAAGGCATTTTATGTCCCTGTTGTCACACAATTGTGTGTTGATGAAAAAACTAAAAGTGAAAAGAATGGTGCAGCGATGAGCAGCCTTTCAAACCTAGGCATGTAGTGGTTCCCACGTAAGAGGTCCTTAAGAGACCAACTTAGAGAAAGGATAACTGTGACAAATATCCAAAGCTGTATTGTTAGTATTTCCAATTTGTTGTCTGTGCAGTGTAGGAATTTTGCACTATGTAAGACAATTCAGTCTGATGTAAGAATGCAGATGGATATTACTACATTCCAACACCTCAGTATATTTGTTGTGATTATTAGTGAAGTGTATTTAGGATAACACATCACATTTCCATTCTACTAAGTGTGCACACAGTTTTCAGTATTATTAATGGGGTTGCCAATGAACAATTTGTTACTGACTAACACATAATTTTTTGGATTCCACAGTCACTTTCATCAGGTGGATCTGGGGGGAGGGTGGGAGGGGGGGAAGCAACATTAATGACACTTTTGTAAGTATTATAAATAAATTTAAATAAAATGAATAATCAGTAATTGGACGATAACAAAAGAATAACACATCAACTATTTGAGAGGCTTGAGAAGACGACAATAGCTGTCAAATGCAATGAAGACAACAGCAATGTAAATATATAAACAATTTTCTTATACATATCAGTGCCAATTCATTAACCATGAAGCTGTTTGGAGGAAAAGAATGAGACAGTCAATACTAACATTTGATCCTATTGTTCATATTTACTGCAGCAAAACAGCACTTCCAACATTCACTTTCGTACAAGCTATTTACATAAACAAAATTAGCAATGACAACTTTAAACAGTCTACTGTAGTGTTGTCACTTTAATGTTAAATATCATAACATATACGTGGTATAATACTGTAACAATTTCCTATTTACTATCCGGTGAGGTGCACGGAGGAAAGCATGCCCTGTTTACACCTCAGTGTTCATCCAATGCACCACAGCAAAAGGTGTAGGAGGGACAATGAAGATGAATTTGCTACCTCATTATTGTATGTTTTAAAAGATATTCAATTGGAAATTAGTGATAGCAATGAAGATGACAAGTTGAGGCAAAGTCGAAACAAATGACAAATACAGCAATTAAAGTGGAAGCAAAAGTCAAAGTGTTATGGGTAGCATTCAGTAACACATTAACAACTGATTTTAAAATAAAAGATTGAATTTTCTAAATGATTAATGTTAAAAATTTTACTTCTTTATTGCTGGCTTCCTATTGCCTTGGAACATAACCTGTGCACATCAAATATTCACAAAACTTCTTGCATTTCCATGGCAAACAATGATGTGCGATTTCTACTCTGTTGAGTTATGCTTGGAAGAAAATTCTCTGTCTGCCAGGAACCAATGTTTATCTTGGACAAATCAGTGACATCTGCATCAGCACTCATCATGTATGTGCAGTCAGCTTCTTCAATTAAGTCATTGTGGACTATGCAACAAACTCCATAATTAACCCAACTTTCTTAACAGGCTAATGCTACTCAGGAGAATGCTAAAGCAATTGGCCAGAATACTGAACGTGTTTTCAAAAATATGCTTCCCACTTGAGTATTTAGTTGAAAATTTGCTTTGGCTTATGGTGCTGCCAGTCAGTGTATAGCTTCACAATGAAAGACATCATCAGCAAGTCAGATATGACACTGTGCCGTTACTGCCAGGAAGTGATTTTTGCCAAGGTTCCTTTAGCCATGTTTTCCTAAGAGGTGTGATGATCTGGGTATTCACACATCCTACCATCTCTGCCTCCCATTACAATGTAAATTAATATAAAATGGTACCTAGCATCCACAACAGCTACTAATACAATGTGCATAATTTTTTGTAATTAAAGTACGCCAAGTTTGTAGTTCATGGTGGGTCAAATGTTATGTTTCCAATCCACTATACCTGAAAACAAAGTTGAGTAGATTTATATAACAGGGCATACAACCGTCATGTGGAAGGCAGAAAACTGCCTAAAACTCAGTCTCGAATATTACGCTAAGACCACTTTAAATATTTTTAACATCTTGTCAGATTTTCTCCATACTATGAATCTTAATTTTGTGGCTCACCGATGCTGTTTGGGAACTGCCACAGCTCATCTGCTTCTTTTACAATTTTGTTCAACTCTTCTCCAGTTGTTGGTGCCTGTAACTTTTTATATGAATTTAGTGTCCCAATAAGGATTTAGCAGCTCACTGGCACATGTATACATTCGCCACTCAAAAATATATCGCCAGTGCATCTTTAAGTATTGGTCCCCTAAGGTGTTGCAAATTTTGGTGCAGACATCCACATTAAGTTCCATTGGTTGCCATGAAATGTAATCTGACAACCATCTTGCAAAATAGCACAGCACGTATTTTATAAATGATATGGGGTGGCACAATCATAAAATGTATGAACATGTTCTTTAATTCTTACTGTTGAAAAATTGACATTACCTTTCTCTCTGTATGATATTTATTATATACACTGCCTGACAAAAAAGTTAAGCACCTGTAAGACATGGCTGGATGGCAATGTAACTTGGCACATGGTACGTCTACATGATTACTCTGGTATTCACCATAAAAGGCCTGGCAGAAGCATCAGTGAACAATCTTCAAGCTGTATCTCTACCGTTCCACCCTCGAATGGCACGCAGGAAAAATGAGCAGTTAAATTTTTCTGTGTGAGCCCTGATTTCTCTTATTTTATCGTGATGATCATTTCTCCATATGTAGATGGGTGCCAACAGAATGTTAGAAGATCCCATTGCAATGAAAAACCCCCTTGTTTTAATGATTGCCACTCCATTTCACGTATCATGTCTGTGGAACTATCTCCCCTATTTTGCAATAGTACAAAACGAGCTGCCCTTCTTTGTACTTTTTCGATGTCGTCCAACAGTCCCACGTGATGCAGATTCCACACCACATACAGCAATGTTCCAAAATAGGGCAGACAAGCTTGGTGCAAGCAGTCTCTTTAGTAGACCTGTCGCACCTTGTAAGTGTTCTGCCAATGAATCACAGTCTTTCTTTTGCTCTACCCAAAACATTATCTATGTGATCATATCAGTTTAAGTTATTTTTAATTGTAATCCCTATGTATTTAGTTGATTTTACAACCTTCAGATTTGTGTGACTTATAGTGTAATCAAAATTTAGCAGATTTCTTTTAGTACTCAAATGAATAACTTCACACTTTTTTCTATTCAGGGTCGACTGCCACTTTTCGCACCATACAGATATCTTATCTAAATTATTTTGCTATTCGCTTTGGTGTCTGATGTCGTTACAAGACAGTAAATGACAACATCATCTACAAACAATCTAAGATAGCTACTCAGATTGTCTCCTTTGTAGTTAATATAGATCAGGAACAATAGAGGGGTATAACACTACCCTGGGGAACGCTGGATATTACTTCTGTTTTACTCGATGACTTTCCGTCTATTACTACAAACTGTGACATTTATGAAAGGAAATCACGAATCAAGTCACACAACTAAGGTGATATCCCATAGGCATGCAGTTTGGTTAGAAGACGCTTGTGAGGAATGGTGCTGAAAGCCTCCTGGAAATCTAGAAGCATGGAATCAATTTGACATCTCCTGTCAATAATACTAATTACTCCACAAGTATAAAGAACTAGTTGTGTTTCAAAAGAACAATATTTTCTGAATCTGTGCTGACTATGTGTCAACATAATGTTCGAATACAGTGTATGTTCCAAAACCCTACTGCAAATCAACATTAGTGATATGGGCCTGTAATTCAGTGGATTACTCCCACTTCCCTGTTTTGGCTATTGGTGTGACTTGAGCAATTTTCCAGTCTTTAAGTACGGATCGTGGATTAAAACTGAAGAAACTGCAAAAATGTGGGAAATTAAGGAGATGGGACCTGGATAAACTGAAAGAACCAGAGGTTGTACAGAGTTTCAGGGAGAGCATAAGGGAACAATTGACAGGAATAGGGGAAAGAAATACAGTAGAAGAAGAATGGGTAGCTCTGAGGGATGTAGTAGTGAAGGCAGCAGAGGATAAAGTAGGTACAAAGACGAGGGCTGCTAGAAATCCTTGGGTAACAGAAGAAATATTGAATTTAATTGATGGAAGGAGAAAATATAAAAATGCAGTAAATGAAGCAGGCAAAAAGGAATACAAACGTCTCAAAAATGAGATCGACAGGAAGTGCAAAATGGCTAAACAGGGATGGCTAGAGGACAAATGTAAGGATGTAGAAGCTTATCTCACTAGGGGTAAGATAGATACTGCCTACAGGAAAATTAAAGAGACCTTTGGAGAGAAGAGAACCACGTGTATGAATATCAAGAGCTCAGATGGCAGCCCAGTTCTAAGTAAAGAAGGGAAGGCAGAAAGGTGGAAGGAGTATATAGAAGGTTTATACAAGGGCGATGTACTTGAGGACAATATTATGGAAATGGAAGAGGATGTAGATGAAGACGAAATGGGAGATACGATACTGCGTGAAGAGTTTGACAGAGCACTGAAAGACCTGAGTCGAAACAAGGCCCCCGGA
Source organism: Schistocerca gregaria (assembly GCF_023897955.1). Lineage (NCBI taxonomy): Eukaryota > Metazoa > Arthropoda > Insecta > Orthoptera > Acrididae > Schistocerca > Schistocerca gregaria. The sequence goes on from NC_064921.1 coordinate 581,518,185, forward strand.
GTAGACAACATTCCATTAGAACTACTGACGGTCTTGGGACAACCAGTCCTGACAAAACTCTACCAGCTGGTGAGCAAGATGTATGAGACAGGCGAAATACCCTCAGACTTCAAGAAGAATATAATAATTCCAATCCCAAAGAAAGCAGGTGCTGACAGATGTGAAAATTACCGAACTATCAGTTTAATAAGCCACGGCTGCAAAATACTACCGCGAATTCTTTACAGACGAATGGAAAAACTGGTAGATGCAGACCTCGGGGAGGATCAGTTTGGATTCCGTCGAAATGTTGGAACACGTGAGGCAATACTGACCTTACGACTTATCTTAGAAGAAAGATTAAGAAAAGGCAAACCTACGTTTCTAGCATTTGTAGACTTAGAGAAAGCTTTTGGCAATGTTGACTGGAATACTCTTTTTCAAATTCTAAAGGTGGCAGGGGTAAAATACAGGGAGCGAAATGCTATTTATAATTTGTACAGAAACCAGATGGCAGTCATAAGAGTCGAGGGGCATGAAAGGGAAGCAGTGGTTGGGAAAGGAGTGAGACAGGGTTGTAGCCTCTCCCCGATGTTATTCAATCTGTATATTGAGCAAGCAGTAAAGGAAACAAAAGAAAAATTTGTAGTAGGTATTAAAATTCATGGAGACGAAGTAAAAACTTTGAGGTTCGCCGATGACATTGTAATTCTGTCAGAGACGGCAAAGGACTTGGAAGAGCAGTTGAACGGAATGGACAGTGTCTTGAAAGGAGGATATAAGATGAACATTAACAAAAGCAAAACGAGGATAATGGAATGTAGTCAAATTAAATCGGGTGATGCTGAGGGAATTAGATTAGGAAATGAGACACTTAAAGTAGTAAAGGAGTTTTGCTATTTAGGAAGTAAAATAACTGATGATGGTCGAAGTAGAGAGGATATAAAATGTAGACTGGCAATGGCAAGGAAAGCGTTTCTGAAGAAGAGAAATTTGTTAACATCGAATATAGATTTATGAATCAGGAAGTCGTTTCTGAAAGTATTTGTTTGGAGTGTAGCCATGTATGGAAGTGAAACATGGACGATAACTAGTTTGGACAAGAAGAGAATAGAAGCTTTCGAAATGTGGTGCTACAGAAGAATACTGAAGATAAGGTGGATAGAGCACGTAACTAATGAGGAGGTATTGAATAGGATTGGGGAGAAGAGAAGTCTGTGGCACAACTTGACTAGAAGAAGGGATCGGTTGGTAGGACATGTTTTGAGGCATCAAGGGATCACAAATTTAGCATTGGAGGGCAGCGTGGAGGGTAAAAATCGTAGAGGGAGACCGAGAGATGAGTACACTAAGCAGATTCAGAAGGATGTAGGTTGCAGTAGGTACTGGGAGATGAAGCAGCTTGCACAGGATAGAGTAGCATGGAGAGCTGTATCAAACCAGTCTCAGTACTGAAGACAACAACAACAACAACAAGTACGGATCTTTCTGTGAGCAAGCGGTTGTATATATTGCTAAATATGGAGCTATTGTATCAGCATACTCTGAAAGGAACCTGACTGGTGTACCATCTGAACCGGAGGCCTTGCCTTTATTAAGTGATTTAAGCTGGTATGTATATAACTGGTGTCGCAGTTCTATGGGACAGGTAGAACAGCCACTATATTCCATTAGTGCTGTTTGTCCTGTTTAGTGTTGCTACCAGGCCTGGTAGTATGTATAATGGGAATCAAAGGCATTGTCCACATTCCAGTTGACCCTCTCTGACTACCAAAAGGGAGGATTGTCAAATTCTTCACCAAACACAGCACAAACCCTTCAAAGCTGCACCTACCATCTGAGACCAAGCAATGGGCTCCCTGCAGCATTCTGTGTCATCTCACACCATTCGTCAGAGACTAGCAGCAGCTGGACTAAGTAATTACCATCCCACGCATATGCTGCTGCTGAATGATGTTGCATTGTTTTCAGCACTGAATCACATTTCTACACTACCCTTTGTAAATATGGTGGAAATCCGGGCAGAGGACCCATTCTGCCAACATTTTGGAGAGGTACAAATGTGTGTCTCCTGCCGCCATGGAGAGGGGAAGCAGTGGGTGTGACTTCAGGTCATGGCTGGTAGTGAATGAGGAAATTCACAGAACCACAGTACGTCAAAGACATACTTTATCTTTATGTGTTACATCTCATGCAACAGTATCATGTTGCCATTTTTTCAATAGGACAATTCTCGTCTACATGTGGCATGCATTTCTATGAACCGTTTCTGTGATGTTGAGATATTCCAGTGGCCAGCAAAACCCCCAGATCCATCCCTGTTAGAACACAGGTGGGACCAGCTCAAGCAAACTCTATCCCCATGCCAAAATGTTGGATATCCAAGACCAATTAGAACAGTTGTATGTCAGTTTGCCTTAGGCAAGGATGTAACAGCCTTATGACACGTCTTTCAATTGAATCAGTGCATGCAACCTCGCCAGAAGGGGTGCAATGTATACTGATAAGTAAACTCATACTGCCAAGTTCTTTGTAAATTGGGCTCAATTTTTTAATCACTGAAATAATATCACATACCCTTTCAAACTGGGAAGTTTAATTTAACTTCCTCCTCCCTTTTTTTCCCAGGCAGTATAGAAAATTTTTTAATCACTGAAATAATATCACATACCCTTTCAAACTGGGAAGTTTAATTTAACTTCCTCCTCCCTTTTTTTCCCAGGCAGTATAGAAAATTGTGGGAACCACAGAAGAGGTTCAGGTTGATTTATCTAAATCTATATCTCATAAATATATCTTTAAAATAACACAGCTTCCTCCTGCAGTCATAACGTACTGTTAAATTACTTTAAGAATTGTCTCAACCTGAAAGAGGATATAAGATGAATCTCAACGAAAGTAAAAACAAGGATAATAGAATGTATTCAGATTAAATAAAGCGATTTTGAGGGAATTAAGATTAGGAAATGAGACATCAAAAGTAGTCGACGAGTTTTGCCATGTGGGCAACAAAATAACTCACAATTGACCAAAAAAGAGTATATAAAATATGTACTGCCAATAGCAAGAACAGCATTTCTGAAAGAATTAAATTTTTTAACATCAAACATAAACTTAAGAGTTAGGAACTCTCTTCTGAAGGTATTTGCATGGCGTGTAGCCTTGTAAAGAAGTGAAATTTGTACAATAAATAGGTCAGTCAAGAAGAGACTAGAAGCTTTTGAAATGTGGTGCTACAGAAGAATGTCGAAAATTAGATGGGTAGATCATGTAACTAATGAGAAGGAATGTAACAGAATTAGGGAAAAAGAAGAAATCTGTGGTGGAATTTGTGTAAGAGAAGGAGCTGGTTGATGGGACGCATCCTGAGGCATTAAGGAATCGTCAGTCTGCAAAGTGGAGGGAAGTGTGGTTGAAAGTATTGTACAGGGAGACCGAGGCTTGCATACAATAAACATTATCAGAAAGATGTAGATAGTGATAGTTATGTACAGAAAAAGAGGCCTGCACAGGAAATGCCAGCGTGGAGAGCTGCACCCAATCAGTCCTCTGACTGAAGACCGCAAAGACATCCAATTATCACACTGCCAACACCCTAGCAGTCTCAACTTTATTTCTTTTATAAGCCTTCAGACACTTTGTCTCATAATCTATGCATTGTGTGTGCATTTTTTTACTGCCTATTGAGATTAAATAAAGAAACTGAAAATACAGCTTGTAATATAGTATTGATTACTGTTTCATGTATGCTCTCTACATTAAACAATTCTCTCTTCCTAATACAAAACAGAAGCCATATTCTTCCCCATTTCCAAATGAATCCAGTCAAGCAAACAGTCTAAAAGTACTGTAAGAAGATATTTAAAAATCAATTAAACAATGGAGAGTTCTCTATGGAACAATGACAATACAGGAAGGATAGATTGCTACTCACCACATAGAGGTGATATTGAGTCACAGACAGTCGTTGTCCGAAACCTTAATATTTTATCAGTCTTTTTCATTGTGCCTCTCTGTGACTCAACACCTTATAAAACTCAATTAAATTTATTTTGTTTGAAACCAGTGAACTAACACACTTCCCATTGTTTGTGGGGGGTGACATTTTGGGGGAAAAGCTGACACTGGATTCAGTTACCGCAATAAGGATGGAAGGAAAGCTACAATTACATGTCACACTGGCAAATATGAATTTAGAGATAATTAACCTTCATTCCTAAGTTACCCATACGAATTTCAATTAGAACTATTACCTTGATGAATCATGCTAACATTATGCCATCAACTTTGCATATGCTCCACACAAGGTTTTAGTTTTGGTTAGAAACATTTACTACTTGGATTTAATTGTGAGCTGCGCATAAAGATGAATAGTATCAAATTGACAGTCACATTTGAGAGTCTGGTAGAAATTCATTTGTCAATGAGTGAAACATTGCAGTGCAGATATTCAGCATCAATTCTGTGAGGTTAGTGAAAATAAAGAAGTAGCTGAATCACAGTTCAGGTAGGTGGGAATAGTCAATTTGGGAAGTGAGGTTGTTTGCTGCATTTGACCAGTGGGAACAATACCCTCATTCTCTCTACACCCTTGGTGTGAGTAGATTTAACCTTTTTCTGCACCTCTGATCATCCCACACAGCATGGTACTTCCAAGATGACTCCTAAATCATAGGAAACTATCACCATCACCACATATTCCTAACAAGTACATTTATAAAAAGGATGATAGCTTGCTACTCGCCATAAAGACGATGTGTTGAGTTGCAGACAGGCACAATAAGCTTTTAGCAAAAGCTTTCTTCAGAAAAGGAAAAAACACACGTGTTCGCACAACGAAGAACATCTCACACATACATGACTGCTATCTCTGGCTGCTCCAACCAGAATCAGAGTGGCATTTTAGTCAGAGCAGACAGAGTATGCCATTCTGGTTCCAAACTGGACTTACCACTGTTTAAGAAATAAATTTCTATGACATGATTATACATGAAATATCTCTCAAAAATGGAAAAAAATGATATATGGAAGTACTGTATCATAAAATACATTCTTGCATATATATGGAGTCACAAGTGAACTAAAGGCAGCAAGCATTACAGTAGCAGATGACACTGCAGGAGTAAAGCTAAGCTCAAAAATGGAAAACTAATTATTGTGTTTTGCAATATTCAGTACCTGGCCACTCATGTTCCTGATCTACATAGATTACTTACCAAAGGCATTTGAGGACTCTGTGTTTGGCAGTGAGTCAGTTATATTGATGAAGGGCCCAAACACATTTATATTGGACAAAGCCAGGAGAAAAGTCAGGACAGAATTACAACCAGTTCCCAGTTAACATATTAACACACAAACTCATATTAGCCATTTCCAGATAAATATTACTTATGGATACCTAAAGTACAGATCTAAATAAAACAGAAAGAAACTTCCACATGGGAAAAATATATTAAAAACAAAGATTCCAAGACTTACCAAGCGGGAAAGCGCCGGCAGACAGGCACATGAACAAAACACACAAACACACACACAGAATTACGAGCTTTCGCAACTGGCAGTTGCTTCGTCAGGAAGGAAGGAAGGAGAGGGAAAAATGAAAGGATGTGGGTTTTAAGGGAGAGGGTAAGGAGTCACTCCAATCCCGGGAGCGGAAAGACTTCCCTTAGGGGAAAAAAAGGACAGGTGTACACTCGCACACACACACACACACACACATATCCATCCGCACATACACAGACACAAGCAGACATCTTGTGTCTGTGTATGTGCGGATGGATATGTGTGTGTGTGTGTGTGTGTGTGTGTGTGTGTGTGCGAGTGTACACCTGTCCTTTTTTTCCCCTAAGGGAAGTCTTTCCGCTCCCGGGATTGGAGTGACTCCTTACCCTCTCCCTTAAAACCCACATCCTTTCATTTTTCCCTCTCCTTCCAAAATACAGATCTGTATGAACTCCCTAAATAAAATACTGTATATGAAATACTTAGGTATCCACATTGGCTACAAACTGAAGCAACACTATCACATTGAAAAATTAACCAAAAGCTTATTTCAGCACATTTTCTACTTAGAAATTTCTGTCGTAAATTTGACTTTTATACAATATTTCCTCTGGGAAAACATAGCTAAGGTGAAAAATGCAGCTATTGTTCAGAATAGAATTATGTAAATTTAGAATTATGTAAATTTAATAACTGAATATTCTGCAGAAGCCTCTTCATTAGCATTCCATGTATGTACCAATACATTTATTCACTAAAGATATTTTGATGTAGGGCCTGTATACAATTAGTCTGCAGTGGCTGCTTCTGCCATTTAATGTACAATTTTGATCATTCCACATTCTTTCATTATGTTTTCTACAGAGTACAATGTGTGATTGAATGGAATATGGTGTATGACTGAATGTATAATAAATATCATCATAATCTCAATATAATACTTTTTTCTGTTACATTGGAACTGACTTTCCATTATGACCCACAGACAGCAATTGCTACAGTGTACAAAGTTCCCAGCTCACATTGATAGTCTGATCTGTAGGCTGCATTTTAGTTTTCCCATGTATGTTTTAAATTTTGCTTGTCCCAAGTTATTTATGATTTGGGTACTGATCAACATATGTTTCCCCCAGCTTTTTGAAATTTCTGTTACTGCATTGGCAGCTGGAAAACTCCAGTCATATTATTTAGTCAAATTCAATATCTCTTATCTGTGGTAAACTTGCCTGTTGTTAAAGAAACTAGTCCAGCCTCAACACTGCAGAGCACTGAATCCAACACATCAAAGACAGCCTATCCTAGCACTACTTATGTAAAATAATTTACGACACGAGTTTATTGGGAAATTTCACCTTAAAATTTCTTCCCTTTTATCTGTAAATATTCTTTAATTTAATGAAATAAAGAATTCAGATGCTCATAAATATTTTATAACTTATTCTGTTTTGTGACTAAATTAATAGCAGTTGTTTATTAATTTATACCTTAACTTAGACCTTACTCTATAGAAAACCTACAGTGAAAATCTGAAATAATCAGGTTAACTAAATAATTTTCTGGTTGCATTGGCTGCTTCTAGTGATTACCTGTGGAAGAAAACATTAATATTATGTCTCTACATCTACATCCTGCAAACTGCTGTGAATTGCATGGCCATGGGTACTTCCCACTATATCTCATATCGGGATTTTTTCCCCATTTGAATCGTTTATGTAGCATGACATGAATGACTGCTTGAATGCTGTGCTCACTGCAATTAGTGTTAGGTTCTTCCCCTAATACCAGTTCTTGGAATTTTGTGAGCAAGGTAGTGTACTATAACGCAGTGTCCTTAGGAATATCCTTTTCTGGCCTTTGAGATTGCTAAAGATGATTGTGTCGTTTAATAACTTATTAAGTACTATGTAAGTGAGTAGCATCCTTTGTGCGCACTCCAATCAGAGGTTTGTGCAGATGTCACATGAGCAGCAACAAGCCATGAAAAGAGGATTCACTTGCTGCACGAGCCCATTTATGCTTTGGTGCCACTAACTGGTGGTACCATGCACTCCTAGAAGTAAGAGGATCAGTGATGGTATCAACTGGGGAGGTGAACAAATGGATTACTGTACCACGTACTTCCAAATTTTATGTACAACTTGAGAATCAGACATTGTATATGTTACGGTGTAAAGCGCTGGCACGCCAATCAGGAATGAGAAAGAAGAGGTGGCTGTGAGAAGAAGTCAGCCAATAGCACACCGACTGATCCCTCTCCAGGACAACAACGTGACAGCAGCAGCCTCCCTGCAAAGAAGACAAAGCGCCACGCCTAACTGGTTGTGGCCCAGTCGAACAGCAGCCTCAGGACTAAGCATATAAGCGTCAAAGCTCATTACTTCGCTTGAACCCTCTACGTATCAGACTTGGGAATTGTTATGCTGAGGACACTAGATTATTTCGTTATGTCACCCATCTGTGTAACACAAAGTTGAGTATTGTAATTGCTCATTTTGTAATAAAACTCATTAATATGATTTATTTGAATGTTGTCCACCAACCCGAGAAAGCACGTTTCCTAGGCACCCCATCTTTGATATCTAGGCTGGATTTAACATTTGTCAATGAGAAGTTGGACTGATCGCATAGCAACAACCTGTTAATGCTTCAGAGCCTCCACAACATCTCTGTTTTTGTTGTAGGCTTTTGTATTTTGCTGGCATCTTAATTCTACCTTGCCTTTTCTTTGCAGGGATGTATTTGCATGTTTTAACAGTGTTTCTTGTAGTATTTTTGCTAATCAATGTTTCAGGTGGGCATTGCAGAACTTTTCTTTGCTTGTGTGCTTATTTTTCTTGCTTGCAATGTCTGTATAATGCATTTGTTTCTTCTAAAATTTACCTCTCTAACCACCTGCTCAGGCACACAGCTGCAAGTAATAGATGTTTCAGTTTTAGACCCAGAAAATAGCCATGTTCATAAACACGGTGCAGCAGCTACTCACAACTCAAGCCACCAATACAGTGCAACAAACAGAAACTGTAGCTCCAAGTGCTATACTGCCTTTTTGCCAGTTCAGTGAGCAAGACAAGGAATGGCTCGAATGGTTGCAATGGTATGACGCCCACATAATTGCTGACAACGTATCAGGTACTGCAAAACTACATTACTTTTTGTCAATGGTAGCAAGTGCAGTTTTTCACCTCAACCAGAAATTGTTCCCCAACACCACTCCGAGTGAACTGTCCTGTGGTCAGGTTGTAGATTTGCTAACTAACTATTACAACCAGCAAGTGAATATGGTAGCAGCTACGTAACAATTCTTTAATTGCAAGATAAAAATCAGAACAAACTTTTCATGAGTGGGTAAGAGACTTGAAGGGTATGATGAGGAAATGCAAATTCATATGTGCTTGTGGTGCTTTATACTCAGATGTTGTGTGGCATGATGTAATTGTGTATAACGTCACTGATATCAAACTTAGATAACATATTCTGAAGCAGTCGGATATATAATTTTAGTACACAGTGCAAGTATTAGACCAGTAGGATTCAGATGCTGTGTTGGCGAATAAATTTGAGCAACTACCAATTTGTCGGGTTGTGTTGTTCCTTGCTTATGACCGACCCATTAAGCAGCAACAGTCTGTGTGCACCGTGTAAACATTTCTCTAAACAGGCAAACAGAATTGTCATCCCCTTGGTGCTATTCACAGCACAAACACCAAGATTGCCCATCCAGACAACCACAGTGTTACACTTGTGGCAAGAACAGTCACATACAATCCATATGTCTGCAATGGGACAAACATAAGAATTCTGCCCAGTCACAAAAATCTAGTCACAGGGACCATGTAATCCATGCAGTGTACTCAAAGCCTACTTCATACATTAGCAAAACTAACAAGCAAACAGTTTCTACAGTGCTACAACAGTCCAACAAGCTTTTTGTTCATTTGCATATTAGTGGAAAATGTGTGAAATTTCAGTTGGATATGGGTTGCTGAATCATAACACATATGAGCTGTTAGGTTCCCCACACCTGTCTAAAACTAACACGCACCTGATGGCTTATAATGGATAAGACATTCTGTTCTCAGAAAATGCAGTAGCTGCCATGTATTAATCGCATACGCGAACTGCGACTTTTACTGTGCTACAATCATGCGATTCTGGGAGCATATTTGGCTTTGATTCATTTGGCTTTCACATTCAGGACAATGTGTTGTCAGTGACTGCATTTGATGCCAAAGACGTGTAGCTAGCTTGCTCAAAGAATTCCCTAACTCTTTTCTGAAGGTTTAGGCATGGCTAAAAATTTTGTTGCACATATTACTATGAAAGACAATGCTCAGCTGAAATTTTGCCAGGCCAGAACTGTTTCCATTGCATTATGGGACAAAGTCACTGCTGAACGTAAAGAATTGCAGAATAGCAGAGTTATTGCAACCATATCAGGAAGTCAATGGACAAGCCCATTGGTTTTGCTCCCCAAACCTTCAGGTCACATTCACCTCTGTGTTGACTTTTAAGTTTACAGTCAACCCACAAACAGCCATCTCATGGACAGATTAGGTACTAGTCACTACTTTTCAAAAATTGATTTGCACAATGCATATCTTCGAATACCACTAGATGAAGAATCTCAACAAGTGTGTGTGGTGAACACTCATTTGGGATTGTTTAAATATTTGCATTAGCCTTTTGGCAGTGCTTCTGCAACCGCCATTTTCCAATGGTATTTGGGTATGGGTGACTACTCAAGTGACAAACTGTTGAAACAATTTGGATGATATTGTCATAGTAGGTTGTGCACCTGAAGAACACATTGTAAATTTGTGTGCTTTGTTTTGTGTATTATCTGATGCAGGATGAAAGTGTACACTGGACAAGTGTGAATTCTTTAAACCTGAGTTGCAGTATCTTGGCCATGTCATAAACAGTCAAGGTGTACATCCACTTCAGTCACATTTGTTAGCCATACATGATCTGCCAGTTCCTTGCAGTGTCACTGAATTGCAGTCAGTTTTATGGAAAATGAACTATAATATTCAGGTTCATGCTGAATGCTGCACAAATCACAGCTCCATTGCATTGCTTGTGTCATAAGAATGTCCCCTTTGTTTGAACACATCAGTGCCAAGAAGCTTTTCAAAAACTTAAAGATGCATTGCCCAGTGATCAATGCTTGGTTCACTTTGATCCTGACCAACCAGTTGTGTTGCAAGATGATGCTTCCTCTATCAGAATCAGTGCAGTGCTTTCACACAGATTTGGTGATAAAGACAGGCCTATTGTTTTCACATCAAAAGTGTTCTCCAAAGCTCAGTGTAACTATTCACAAATAGAGAAAGAGGAATCGTGTATGGTGTCACCAAATTCCACCACTATTTGTATGGCAGAAAATTCTACTTAGTAACGGATCACAAGCCATAGCAGTCCTTGTTTCATCTAATGAAGCCGGTTCTGCTACAAACTGCCCAACAATTGCAGAGATTGGTTTTGTTGTCTCAATACCAGTACAAGATTGTGTATCGTCCGACACCTCAACATGATAATACGAACTGCCCAAAAATTGCAGAGATTGGTTTTGTTGTCTCAATACCAGTACAAGATTGTGTATCGTCCGACACCTCAACATGATAATGCGGACACACTTTCACGTCTTCTGACTGGCTCTGAAACAGACTTTGACACTTCTTCTGCATCTTGTCATCACATCAATGCTTAGGATTCTGAATTGCTTCAATCCTTTTCTCTGAACTATACAAAGATTGCACAGGCCATGGACGATGATTCACATTTGAACATTTTGCTACGATACTTTCGCACATCTTGGCTTATTAATTGCATAGCATAAAGAACTCTATAGTGTGCTGATACAACATCACAGTGTCACGCGCGTTCGGAAAATCAGTCAGCTCTGCCACAAAAATTCTCCGCTTGGCCTAAGTCGCCTCACCATGGCAACGTGTACACCTAGACTTTGCAGGTTTTTGACTCAAAGGTTTGACTGAAGTCATAGTGTCGGACAAAAGACCTCAGTTCACATCTAATGAATTTGAAACATTGTGTGAACGAAATGGCATACAGCATCTAACTAGTGCACTGTTCCATCCACAGTCAAATGGCAAAGCGGCACATTTTGTCAGAATCATCAACTAGGAGATGGCCAAACTTCACACTGCACACACCAGTGATCAAGCATTCCAACAGTTTCTTGCCTCCTATTGTCTGCATCCACGAGATGGATCGTCACCGGTGGAACTGCTCCACAGCTGCAATCCGACACTGCTCCACCCTCCTCAGCATCTGGCGCCAAAGAAGGCCACAAGTATCACTTTGCGTCGCATGATATTGTGTTTTACAGGGTATTTAGCAGCAATAGATGGGCGCAAGGCGAGATCCTTCATCAACTTGGCACATGCATGTATCTCATTTCAGACCCAGACTGACTGCAGTGCCAACATCACAATTAAATTTGTCACTGTCATGACACAGCGATTCTTCTGTGTCTGTTCCCCAGATTCACGGTTCCCGAGGACTGCATGGGCACAGCAGCTGCCAGAAGGTGTCATCACCTCCTCTCATCCTTCCGATGGAGCTGAACCTGCCTACATCGCAGCAGCCGACGCCTTCTACATCTGATTATGGGCCTCAGGAGGTGGACACATACCCTTCTGGGCATTTTCCAGAGGATTTTTCCACCAGAGCTCAGGCCAGATGGCAGGGTACGACTAGTAGTCTGACGTCCCCTGCAGCCATAGCTTCCAATCCATTGCAGTATCCACACTCCTGCCTCCCCTCCTGCTGTCTTGCTCCTTCTGTTGCTTTGAGGGCGAGGAATGTTACGGTGTCAAGTCAACCACCGGAACACCAGTCAGTATGAGAAAGAAGAGGTGGCCATGAGAAGTAATCAGCCAATAGCATGCTGACTGACCCCTCTCCAAGACGACAATGCGAAGAGGACATAAGCGCTGCACTCGACTTGTCTCGACTCAGATGAACAGCAGCCTCAAGACTAACAACTTGCACAGAAGCTGACGATTCATCACTTCGCCTGAACCCTCTATGTATCAGGCTTTGGAACAGTTATACTGAAGAAACTTTATTATTTCGTATGTCACCCTTTGCTTGCGACACATCTGTGTAACACAATGTTAAGTATTGTGTAGTGTGCGAGTATTGTGGTTTGATTGCATGATGTACAATTTCAGCAAGATCACAATAAAACTACGAGGGCCGTTTGAAAAGTCTGTGCAAAAATAAAAACTACTTACGTGTTTGGGGTAAAACTTTTTATTTTTCAATACAGTCTCCTTTTAGACTTATACACTTGATCCAACTCTATTCTAATTCGTTGATCCCTTCTGAATAATAGGAATTGTCCAAGTCTGCAAAACAGCTGTTAGTTAATGCAATTATCTCGTCATTTGAATAAAATCTTTGTCCCGCCAAACATTTCTTCAAATTGGGGAACAAATAAAAGTCCAAGGGAGCCAAGTCTGGAGAATAGGGGGGATGTGAAATGAGTTGGAATCCTATTTCCAATAATTTTGCGACCACAACTGCCGAGGTGTGTGCTGGCGCATTGTCGTGATGGAAAAGGACTTTTTTGTGGTCCAATCGCCGGCGTTTTTCTTGCAGCTCGGTTTTCAAATGGTCTTCACCTTTTTGGTGCAGATTCTCCCTTGGTAACCCATTGGTTAGATTGTTGTTTGGTCTCAGGAGTATAGTACTGTATCCATGTTTCATCCACAGTGACGTAACGACACTTAAAGTCCTGCAGATTCTCCCTGAACAGCTGCACACCATCACTTGTGCCCATATGGCCACTCCGGAAATTTTGAAACCGCTTATAAACTGTTCTAATCGAAAGTGCAGAGTCACCATAATGTTGATCAAGCTTCTCTTTTGTCTCCTGAGGCGTTTTGCCTTTCATAAAGTAATATTTAATCACCACACAAAATTCTTTTTCGTCCATTTTTTGACAATCACTCGACTTTCTTGATTCACATGAATGCCAATCTCAAAGAAAAAGACCAATAAGGCTGAAACTTGGTGTGCGTTCTTTCCAAAGATGGTACTAACTAAACATGACTTCGACACCCACCAGTGGTACCATCTCTTGGACTTTGCATTGATTTTTCAAACACCCTTGTAGTTACTTATTATCAATGTAACATAAGGTTTTATTTAGACACTGCTTTTCCCCGCTGATGATCATTATTTTGTTAAAGAAATCTCCACCTGGGAACATGTAGCAATGTTGTCTTGCAAGCAGTGTACATGCCACTAAGTTGCAGATCGTTTATCAAATTTAACGCTACTGTTATTCGAGTTGGCTTTTTCTGTAAGCAAAATGACCACTTTTGTCACACAATACTACATGCACACAACACTAATGTATTTTTCCTGTCAAAATATTTCGTAAAAGTTGTTACGAAATAACCAGGCTTCATACATCAGCACATAAAAATTTTTATCACGTAAGATGCTATTTGTATTATATTTTAAGGTTATTCACAATCTAAGTCGAATTTATTTCCACAAAGTGGATTCTGGGCCACCAGTACACAATTACGCCTATTATCACAATATGATCAACAACATTTATGTCTGTATAGAAAATCAATTTAAAACTGCCACTGCAATATTTCACTAAGATGGCAGATCAAATAAGACAATCACTTATCGATTCTGCTTGAGGCCCCATTTTACTACTAACTAATAATATATATTATATCTTTTTGTACCTTCACTATATGCACTAACATTTGAAAATATTTCTCAATGTTAATTACTTATTATTCACCATTTACCAATAAGTCGCGCTGTAGATCAATAGTGCAAATGGCTGCACTCCTTTGTAGCTGACCAGAAAGCTTAACATTTATATAGAATGAGAAATACAATAAAATAAAACTTCAAACAAATAAAATTCATTTCAATCACAAGAACTCTATTTTTCAAATATTAATTAACAACATAATACAGTTTGTGTTACGAGACATCAATCACGTCTGATCATTACAACAGTTCGAACAAGAAGGAGGATTATTCTAGAAGAATCACAGATAACAAAAGATGAAGATTTCCATTATCTTTTTCCCATGAGTATTGCCTGAGATATGATTCTCACAAAAAATTAAATTATGTCACTGACAGTAATTGTTTATTATTATTTTAGCATTGATGAAGTCCTTTTTTATTAATATCATGAGAATGTTTGCTCAAATTCCACACACAATGCTGCCGTGAATATTGTTCTGAATAAAATATAGTCATGGATATTACAATTGTAATTGCTCATTTTGTAATAAAACTCATTAATACGATTTGTTTGAATGTTGTCTAATGATCAGAGATAGTAGGTTTCCTAGACACCCCATATTTGATGACTAGGCTGGATTTAACAGAATATATTATGTTGAAGTTGATTTGTGAAGCTTTTTGTGAGCTACCTGATTTGTGATCTGTCTACTATTAAGTTCAAGAGTAGATATACAGAAAAGTTTTAATGGAAGAGTTGAATTCATTTATTAGCTCAGTATAGTCAATACTTTCTCGCAGCACCATACTGCATGCAAATAAAGCCCATAGGAAGTAGTAGTTCATGCATGGCTGCAGGACGGATTAGCTGGGCCACAAAAACACTCAAGAAAGGTGACCGTATATTTGCAAGATTTATTAAAGATGACTTTTGTTGAAAGAGTGACAGATCCAATACAACTGTGACATATCACATATATCTACATAACATTTGTTTCATCATAGTAGCTGACACAGATCTTCAAGCATCCGATGCTTCAGATTTTCCAGAATTTCCATGATACTCTCCCATCAGTCACACGAAACAATACATGTAACACATGTTGTAATAATAATTACAGTTAATGCCAATTCTCTTAACATTGTGTTAACAAATTCACCAGAAAATTTCCTACAGGGGTCATGTTATTCATTAATAAGTGGTGTTTGCTATATATCTGTGTGTCACATTTCCAACATTGTTCCTGATACTGCTTTAACTGGACCTCTGAGCAAGTCTCCAACAGACAAAGCTGGGTCTAATAAAGATGTTTGTAGGCACAACTTGATCCATTGGCAAAATTAAACATGTCTGCATATTACTTTAAAATATGAATATTCACTGCTCAGCCTGAGAAATTTCAGACACCTCTTCTACATACTATTCCTACAGCAAGTTCTCAGCATATTGTTGTGTGTAATTTTGGATCTCACTTTATAACTCTTATTTTTATATTGTATCTCAGCACTTTTTAATGCCTGTTATATGCAATCTGATCAGAGGAAAAAATTACGAAAATTCTTTCTGACTAAATAATGTCCAAAGTCAAGACTGTAACAGATTACAGTTTCAGAGGTCACATAAAATGCACATCACATCAGAGTGAGAGAGAGAGAGAGAGAGAGAGAGAGAGAGAGAGAGAGAGAGAGAGAACAGACAATTAATTGTTCTTTAGAGTGTCTTATGACAAAATACCTATCTGTCACACTGTAAATTAGTAACTTGATCACAAAGTATTACCTTTTGAATTTACAGGCTTGGTTTAACAAATTTGAATGACTGAAATTTAAAATTATATGCGTGCCAATTTCTGTTTGCACTAGCACTCTATCAATATAAAATGAGCAGGTTCTATGCAATGTACGTAAGTAACAATTATTTCAGTGAAAGAGTCACAATGACAGCTGGAAAGATCACAGTTAAATTGGCTAATACTAATTAAAAAATCTCACTGCTTGTCTGATAAGATGAGCAATTACAATGTAATTTTGTGAGTAAACTAAAAGATCACAGTACAATAGAACCTTCTCATTGTAACTTATTTTTCAATAAATAGACTTACATGGGCCAGATGTCCATACCGATACAAC
Source organism: Schistocerca gregaria (assembly GCF_023897955.1). Classification (NCBI taxonomy): domain Eukaryota; kingdom Metazoa; phylum Arthropoda; class Insecta; order Orthoptera; family Acrididae; genus Schistocerca; species Schistocerca gregaria. Next base: position 581,534,547 of record NC_064921.1, read on the forward strand.
CAAGAGGGAAAGCACAATAACAGATACCTAGAGAAGAGTAAAAACAAGTGACACAAAACGACAAAGATTGTCCTTTCTTACTCATGGAAATAAGAAATAAATTAACATTATTACAATTCAAATCTAAATAGTATGAAATTATTTTCTTGTGATAACAGTACTATTTCCCATTCAATAAAACATCACTGTCTCTTCAAATTAAGTTATGCAGGCTAAGAAAGAAAAGCAAAAGATCTTCAGTTCTTTCACTGCCAACTAGATACTTTCCACTAAATTACAATTTTCACATGTCACAAAAATTAGTGGGATAGGTAGCTTGTATGTTCTCATTTATCACAAATGTCATCAACATCTACATCTACATCCATACTCTGCAAGCCACCTGACAGTGTGTGGCGGATATTGCTCAACATAAGACACTCAGGGACTTAATTTTTGTACCATCATTCAAGTGAAGCCAGGAGGAAAATGTTGAGGGGAAAAACCTATGGCAGGACCTTTTCTTTGATATCTACAACAGATTAGTTTTGAGTTGAGAACAAGCCCAACGTATTCTTTCTTAAACACATTTATTTATTTTATATGCATATATAAAATAAACACTGCAAGTTCTTATTTTTACTAGATTTACATTGGTTTTATCATCATTATGAATAAAACTTCTGCTAATTGTTTAGTTAAGGTATTAACAAAAGGATATGTATTATTTAATTTATATGACAGTTTATTTTTAAAAAGAGTTTTAGATAGAAATGAGTTTTTCATTTACTACCATTTCAATGGAAATTTTGACTAGGATGGACTGCCGACGGCTCCAGTCCATTTTTTCAAGAATACTTTTCCCATCAAGTTCACTTAAATACTACTTATTTTAAGTCACTTAGTTTTATGCTCAAATTAACTTATTGTTGCAGTTCTTTCAATTGCCCTCCAAGCTCTGGGAATCCAGTCCACCAGAATTTGAACACCGGCTAGGCCTGAATTTGTCTTGTGCTCTATTTTTTGTACATGTGAACAAGAACTACACTAGCAGATTAAGTGTCATTGTGTAGCTGGTATGACAATGGTCAAAGTTGTTTCATTCTGGTACTGCAACCAGCACACTCCAACTTTCTTGGAGTGCAGCTCATGCCTAAACCCTTCCTGTTGCAATCCTCCTCCACTCTTTGACCCAGCCGTAATTTCAGTGTGCAGCAATTATGACCCTCTGTCATTACCCTGTTTAGACATTCTGTAATCTTACCCCTGTAACATTTCTGTAACTTCACTACTTCCATTTACACATGTCTACTGTGACCAACAATTGTTGTTTCTTTACTCTGACAAACTTCTTCAGTATCCCTTACTTAACAGGGTATGCATGTACTAAATAACACTGGAACTACACCTACTTCCTTTCTACTGGAAACAAAACTGAAATGTACACCTTTTCTCCATCGGTCCTTACTTCTCCTATGGCTAGGTTAAAGTAAAACGGCAAATTTTTATGATTATGTACCAAGACCAACCCTAGCTCTGGTGGTTCACTCCTAGTTAGCCTTGCAGAACAGGTTGCTGCACAGCTTCCTGTAACTCTGCTACCTCTCTTCGTGCTTCCCACACACTGTTCTCCAAGGACGGTAACCAGCTTTTTACCACTACTACCTCATCCAATATTTCTACTTCAGTTTGCTACCTATTAAGAGTTCCGGTTCAACAATTCTTTTAGTTTTTGTGTAGTTCATCACTTGCCCAGTCAGCTGGTGTAGTAACCGAATATTGTTCATCACATCTTTCTCCAAGCTCATGATCTGCATGGTGTGACACACACTTGCTCCCTTGTTTCCATTCACCCACTACTTCATTACATCCACTGTGTCATTTACCCCCTTGATGCCCTCCTCATCTACTGTCCCATACACAGTTATCACACGTCGGCCTCCCTCGTCAGTCCAACCTCTCCACCTATACAGATGCTGGTTCCACAATGCTTCCACTTTGATGACGACCAGCAGCCCATTCATGACCTGCATTATCTTGTCTACGGGCGTACCTCACCTGAGGACAGAGATACCTATTACTCTTCCCTATCCCTGCTGCCCCGCAGCAGTTCATTTCACCTACACTAAACATTCAGCAACATCTGTATCTAACATTCAGAAAACGTAAATCTATTCTTATTCCAAGGTCTTAATCCAAATGGACTTCCTGTCACTACTTCTCCTACAACCTCTCTCTCGCTCACTCTTCTGCACCTTCTTTTACACTTTCGCTTTATGGTCCACCCATCCAGTTCCTGGGATAACCTCCAGACTCCCTCAAATAGGTTTCAAATGCTCCACATGCACAATTGTCGTTCTTACTGGGGACTGAATCTTGATGTTAACTAGTGATATAGTTTCCACAACTTGATATGGCCCCTGATACATCATAAAAAAATTGTTTGTCTTCCCCTTTTGGAGAGTAAGAAGTCAATAACATTACTCATTGGCCAACCTTCTAATGTTATATTCTCACTGCATGGCTCAGTGTTTCCATAAGCTACTACAATGCCCATGTAATCGTCCAAAGCACCCTGTTCCGTATTTCTCTTATCACCCTTGCCGTATTTCTCTTATCACCCTTGCCGTATTTCTCTTATCACCCTTGCAAACTCCTTAACCGATTCTCCTGTCTTCCCCTTCTTGGTCTTCGATAAGTCAAATGGCAATGGCATTTTATGATGATGTTCTACCTCATACAGTGACAATCCTGCATGTGTGCTGGTTTGAGTTGTATGCCGAGACCACTTACCTTAAATAGATATCCCAACTTGTGTGGTGTGTGTCCACATAGTGAACTACCATCTTCCCTACAGTTCTATGCACCCTTTCCAATCTCCCACGAGTTGAGGATGTAGAGGACTCATCCTCAATTTCTTCATACAGAATTACACAATACCTTGAACAAATCTGACAAAGTTGGTTCCCGGTCTGTTATTACTGTTTCAGGTACTCTGAACTTCAGTGTACTATTGTTTACTTGCACTTGTGTCATTGTTGCTGTCGGCTGGTTTCGCACTACAATCATTTCCACATATCTCGATAAATTATCAACAATTGTATCTATTTATTCCCTGAAAATGTTTTGCTGCAAAGACAAAAAAACATCAATCCCAAGAAATTCAAATGGTGTAAAGCTTCAGGCAATCTCTGGAATGGCACTCTTGTTCAACACAAATCCACCCTCTGTTTGCAATTCCACACATACTGGTTCATTTTCGTCTTCTTATTCTTCCACCAACACCTCCCCACTACTCACCTGATGGTAGCCCTACATCCTCCATGACCTGCTGAAATGTGTCTCTTGTAGTGTTCTATTCCTCAGTTACACTGGTGTTACTACTCACGGTACCAACTTTGTTTCTCTGCACAGGAATCTGTTGTTGTTGTTCTGGTCTTCAGTCCAGAGACTGGTTTGATGCAGCTCCCACACTACTCTATCCTGTGCAAGCTTATTCATCTCCGAGTAACTACTGCAACCTACATACTTCTGAATCTGCTTAGTGTATTCATTTCTTGGTCTCCCTCTCCAATTTTTACCCTCCATGCTGCCCTCCAATACTAAATTAATGATCCCTTGAGGCCTCAGAACATGTCCTACCAATCGATCCCTCCTTCTGGTCAAGTTGTGCCACAAATCCCTCTTCTCCCCAATTCGATTCAGTGCCTCCTCATTAATTACATGATCTACCCATTGAATCTTCAGCATTCTTCTGTAGCACCACATTTTGAAGGCCTCTATTCTGTTCTTGTCCAAGCTAATTATCAATCATGTTTCACTCCCATACATGGCTACACTCCATACAAATATTTTCAGAAAGGGTTTCCTGACACTTAAATCTATACTCGATGTCAACAAATGTCTCTTCTTCAGAAACGCTTTCCTTGCCATCACCATTTGACATTTTATATCCTCTCTACTTTGACCATCATCAGTTATTTTGCTCCCCAAATAGCAAAACTCCTCTACTACTTCAAGTGTCTTATTTCCTTAACTAATTCCCTCACCATCACCTTATTTAATTTGACTACATTCCATTATCCTCATTTTGATTTTGTTGATGTTCATCTTATATCCTCCTTTCAAGATATTATCCATTCCATTCAACTGCTCTTCCAGGTCCTTTGCTGTCTCTGACAGAATTACAATGTTATTGGCAAACCTCAGTTTTTATTTTTTCTCAATAGATTTTAATACCTAATCCAATTTTTTGTTTCTTTTACTGCTAGCTCAGTAAGCAAATTGAATTACATTGGGGAGAGGCTACAGCCCTGTCTCACTCCCTTCCCAACTACTGCTCCCCTTTCATGCCCCTCGACTCTTATCACTGCAATTTGGTTTCTGTACAAATTGTTAATAGCCTTTCACTCCCTGTATTTTACCCCTGCCACCTTTAGAATTTGAAAGAGGGTATTCCAGTCAACATTGACAAAAGCTTTCTCTAGGTCTACAAATGCTAGAAATGTAGGTTTGCCTTTCCTTAATCTTTCTTCTAAGATAAGTCGAAGGGTCAGTATTGTCTCATGTTCCAACATTGCTACAGAATCCAAACTGATCTTCCCCGAGGTTGGCTTCTGCCAGTTTTTCCATTCATCTGTAAAGAATTTGTGTTAGTATTTTACAGCCATGACTTATTAAACTGATAGTTCGATATTTTTCACACCTCTCAACACCTGCTTACTTTGGGATTGGAATTGTTATATTCTTCTTGAAGTCTGAAAGTATTTTGCCTGTCTCACCTTGCTCACCAGATGGTCGAGATTGTCAGGGATGGTTCTCCCAATGTTATCAGTAGTTCTAATGGAATGTTGTCTACTCCTGGGGCCTTGTTTCAGCTTGGGTCTTTTGGTGCTCTGTCAAATTCTTCAGGCAGTATATCTCTCATTTCATCTTGATCTACATCCTCTTCTATTTCCATAATATTGCCTTCAAGTACGTCGCCCTTGTATAGACCCTCTATATACTCCTTCCACCTTTCTGCTTTCCCTTCTTTGCTTAGTACTGGGTTTCCATCCCAGCTCTTGATATTCATAGAAGTGGTTCTCTTTTCTCCAAAGGTCTCTTTAATTTTCCTGTCAGAAGTATCTATCTTACACCTAATGATATATGCCTCTACATCCTTACATTTGTCCTGCAGCTATCCCTACTTAGCCAATTTGCACTTCCTGTCAATCTCATTTTTGAGACATTTGTATTCCTTTTTGCCTGCTTCATTTACTGTGTTTTTATATTTTCTCCTTTCATGAATTAAATCCAATATTTCTTCTGTTACCCAAGGATTTCTACTAGCCCTCGTCTTTTTACCTACGTGATCCTCTGCCACCTTCAGTATTTCATCTCTCAAAGCTACCCATTCTTCTTCTACTGTATTTCTTACCCCCGTTCTTGTCAATCATTCCCTAATGCTCTCTCCCTGAAACTCTCTACAACCCCTGCTTCTTTCAGTTTATCCGGGTCCTATCTCCTTAAATTAATTTTTGCACTTTCTACAGTTTTAATCTACAGTTCATAACCAATAGATTGTAGTCAAAGTCCACATCTGTCCCTGGAAATGTCTTACAGTTTAAAACCTGGTTCCTAAATCTCTGTCTTAACATTATATAATCCATCTGAAACTTTGCAATGTCTCCAGACCTCTTCCAAGTATACAACCTTCTTTCATGATTCTTAAACCATGTGTTAACTATGATAAAGTAATGCTCTGAGCAAAATTCTACCAGGCAGCTTCCTCTTTCATTCCTTACCCCTATTCCATATTCACCTACTACTTTTCCTCCTCCTCCTTTTCCTGCTATCTAATTCCAGTCACCCATGACTATTAAATTTTCGTCTCCCTTCACTATCTGATTTTTTTTTTTTTATCTAGTCATTCATTTCTTCCATCCTTTCGTCATCTGCAGAACTAGTTGTCATATAAACTTGTACTACTGTGGTAGGCGTGGGCTTCGTGTCTATCTTTGCTACAATAATGCATTCACTATGCTGTTCATAGCAGCTTACCCGTTATCCTATTTTTTTTTAATACATTATTAAACCTACTCCTGCATTACCCCTATTTGATTTTGTATTTGTAATCCTGTATTCATCTGACCAGAAGTCTTGTTCCTCCTGCCATTGAACGTCACTAATTCCCACTATATCTAACTTTAACCTATCCATTTCCCTTTTTACATTTTCTAACCTACCTACTCGATAAAGGGATCTGACATTCCACGCTCCAATCCGTAGGATGCCAGTTTTGGTTATCCCAATAACGATGTCCTCCTGAGTAGTCACTACCCAGATATCTGAATGGGGCACTATTTTACCTCCGGAATATTTTACCCAAGAGGACATCATCATCATTTAACCATACAGTAAAGCTGCATGCCCTTGGGAAAAATTACGGCTGTAGTTTCCCCTTGCTTTCAGCCGTTCGCAGTACCAGCATAGCAAGGCTATTTTGGTTATGTTACAAGGCCGGATCAGTCGATCATCCAGACTGTTGCACCTGCAACTACTGAAATGGCTGCTGCCCCTCTTCAGGAACCACACGTTTGTCTGGCCTCTCAACAGATACCCATCCAATGTGGTTGCACCTACGGTATCACTATCTGTATCGGTGAGGCACACAAGCCTCCCCAACAATGACAAGGTCCATGGTTCGGGGGGACTTGTGGCACCAACTTTGTTTCTCTGCACAGCAACCCATCCTGTACAGAAAACTGTGGTTGTTTACTAAACTGCTTACACTTGTCATTCGTTTCTGGACTGTCTGCCACTCCTTAATCTCATGACCACCTGTTGAAGCACTTCCTTTCCTACTTAAGCCATCTGCATTCCCTTGTGTCTTTTCAGGTTTACATATGACCTCAAAATCAAATTCACTCAATCGTATCGTCCACTGTGTCAACCTACTAGATGGGTCCTTCAAACTCAGCAACCATTTCAATGCTGCATGATCCATTATCACTCTAAATTTCTTTTCGTAGAGATAACTCTTAAGGTAGGTAATTCTATAGATAAGGCTAAACATCTCTGTTTCCACTGTGGAGTAATTCCTCTCTGCTGAGTCCATTTTCCTTTATGTGTAGGCTACCAGGTGCTGTGTGCCCTCTTTCTCTTGAGGCAACACAATCAAGAGCGTGGTTAGATGCACTGCATGACAGAATGAATTCCTTACTGAAATCTGGAAACACTAAGGTCAGACTTTATGTCAAAGCTTCTTTCAGCTTTTCAAAATCACGAGCAGACTGCCAATCCTCTGACCAAACAAATTTTGAACCTTTCTTCAGAAAATGCATCAACAGTCTGGTAACAGTTGTAAATCCCTTTATTAATCTTCAGTAATATGTTGAGACTCCAAGGACTAATTGTATTTCTTTCACCGATTCAGGCACAGAAATTTCACATAACTGATCTTGGGGTCTGTCTTAATCCCACCCTTACTTATTATTGACGAATTTATGTCAGCTATTCCAACACAAAATCACACTTTTCTGTATTTAAACATTAAATTCACTGCCCTCAGTCACACGAACACTTCTCTCATGCATTGTATGTGCTAATCTAAATCACTCGCACAGATGATTATATAATCAAGATACACCATACATTGAAATGGTTTCAGTCCTCTGAGAAATCTGTCTAACAATATCTGAAACATAGCATCCACGTTCTTTAATCTGAAAGGCATCCTCATGTACTGATAATAAGCCCATGGTGAAGAAAATGCCGTTTCTGGTCAATGGTTCACAGCCACTTCTAGCTTATGTTAGCTCTCCTGAAGTCCATCACTGAAAAATACTTGCACTAACCCAAATAGTCTACAGTTTCTGTAATGTTCAGCAAATGGTAGGTACCCATTATAGTCTTAGCATTCAATGTCAACAACAGCAACAAAACTTATACTTCTATGATCCATCCGATGACTTCTTGGGCATGAAGACAATTCCAGCCCCCCATGGACTATTACTCTCCTCAATAATGCCATCTTTCAGCTACTGATCATAAATTCTTCCAGAATCTGCTACAAAGACCTTTAGTGTTCTATATGGTTTGAGGTAAACTGCTGCTTAACAAGTGTAGCTGGCAACCGCCTTTTTGGAAAAAAACAAATCCAACTAGCTCTTCCATCTAACCCCTATCTCTTCCATTTAGGTGCTTTACCTTCCCTGCAGGATATCCACATTAGCGACCAACAACCCCTTTGATAACCATAAATTCTTGGTGCTGAAGTTATGTTCAAATACAGTTACCACTCATAGTTGTACAACACTTCTCTTCATTAAGCAACCTGCCTGATCCAATATTTCATTTACTTCAAACAGTTCCACCATATACATTAACTCAAAGTGATTTCCTGGTGTCCTGTGTGAATCGAGTCTCAGTGTGACTGTTTGCAATATAACTGTTTGTCATTTGCAATAGATTCACCTCACAACATCACTACACTGGCAGCAGTTTCACCTAACTGATATATTTTGCTGTCAAGCTCCACCCCGTGCTGCTGAAAGTCACTTTTTGTCATAATGCTGAGACATGAAATCCAACCCCAGAATCATATCATAGCCCTCACTTCTATGTACCACAATCTCTACAGATTGTTTGAAATTAATCATAACAAGCCAAACTCTACATCCACAGATCCCCAATGATGTGACTTCTTTATCAAACACTCCATGAACTCTATACTGTTGTAGGTTCCCTTGATTATGTTCCATTAGATTCCAACTGGCAACTGACACATGTGCCCTTGTGTCAACAATATCCTACTATTCTTCTACTGCACAATCCATCTCTGCAGATACCTTTGCACTATCTAATCTTAGTGAGAATGTCCGTAGGTGGACCTTGGGTTTCCTTTGGCATTTAATATCTGGTTCTTTCCTGGTCTCTTATCTCTGGAACTACTATGACCTCTGTCTCTGCTCCCATTGTCCTGAGGCTGGCAACATTGCCCCCTCATATGCCCTCTTTGTCCCCACCTATTTCAACTCATACTGGTTGAAAACACAGTCCATCTAACCTGCATTCCAGATGACATGTTAATTTTTTCACATTGTAGTGCTAATCTGACAGCTGCATGCAAATCAGATGAACCCAATGTCTTGATGTCTCTGAGGGTAATCCTATTAACACCACATCAAGGTACTGTACTCAACCTCCTATAAAAACATCTCATTCACCACAGCACTCTGTCTGAACTCATAAGTACACCCATTGAACTGTTCTCTAAAATTTCTGGAATTATTGTGCTTCATACACTTCTAGACTAATCCCTGCTTAAACTCCTCAAATGTGTTTGCTCACTTGAATGGTTCTGTATACCTAACGTAAGTTTTTGCTTCTCCTGTTCATCTCAACTTCGCTGCCAAATTCTTAAGATCTTCCAGAAATGTTTGCACATTCTCAGTTGCTTTACCTCAGAAAGGAGGAACTGAACTTGCAGCTGACTAATCTATGTCTCTTGTTCTGACACACCTTATATGTCTGACTCTGCAGAAGCTTTGTCCTTCCCAACACTCATTTTGAAACACGAATAATCACAAGACTACATAATAAAGTATATTAACCTGGTTCTAACATCTAATCATGAACCATTTTGATTCTCAGCACCACCTGTTTACATGTGAAACATAACACTAATATTGATTGTGTATACAGTGCTGAATGACCTATGTCACACTGGTTACATCTAACAGGTACTAGGCTAACATGACCCCCCATTACTACATCTGATATGTAACAAGATTCCCCTAACAAAAAGTGTGGCAGTCAAGCTCTTTTTCCATGACTAAAAGACTCGACAACAAATTAAACGACCACTGTATTGCAGGCTGTAAGCTCAGACACTACTCGAAAAAGGTGACATCAGTATTCTGACACAGTCAAGAAGGCCGGAATCAGAGGGATTTTTTTATGCTTTTCAAATTCCTTTATTGCTGCTTCTATTTCCCAGAGGTACTGAAATATGCTTAAGTCAAACCGCTCTTCAAGAAGGGATCAAGAGAGATCATGGGAAATTATCATCTTATCTAGATTCTCCCAGTCCTGCCTAAAATATCTGAAAAACTTGCTGTTACACAATTCCAAAACTTCATTGCAAAATATTCTATTATTCTAAACAATCAGTTTGGTTTTCAGTAGGGGAAATACACCATAGATGCAGTAAACAGTTTCATTGAGAAAATAAGTACATCATTAGATGAGAGAAATAAGGTGGCAGGAATTTTCTGCGACCTCACAAATGCTTTTGATTCTGTAAACCATGCATTGCTTGTTTACTAACTTGAAAAGTATGGCATTAGCGGCAGTGCCCTACAATGGCTTAAATCCTACTTACCCAACAGAAAGCAAAGAGTTAGCAACTCTTCAAATGGCACGTCTTATTTTTCTGACTGGAAAAAAAAGAAAAAATATATATCTCAGGGTGTACCACAAGGCTCCATATTAGGCACAGTCCTATTTCTCTTCTATCTTAATGACTTACCATTAAATATCAGCTCCCCATCAGTTCTGTTCACAGATAATACTTCTGTTTTAGCTGAAGATCAGGATTCAGAGAAAATTTCCAAATCTGTGATCAGTACCTTCAGTACCTTTGAAACTTGGTTTCAGCTAAATGGGTTGAATCTAAACATATCTAGGACTCAAGTGACGCAGTTCAAAACCGAACAGTCAAAATGTGAGCAGATTAAGACTGTACACAACAACCAAGATATAGATGAAGTTGTTGTTGTTGTTGTCTTCAGTCCTGAGACTGGTTTGATGCAGCTCTCCATGCTACTCTATCCTGTGCAAGCTGCTTCATCTCCCAGTACCTACTGCAACCTACATCCTTCTGAATCTGCTTAGTGTACTCATCTCTCGGTCTCCCTCTACGATTTTTACCCTCCACGCTGCCCTCCAATGCTAAATTTGTGATCCCTTGATGCCTCAAAACATGTACTACCAACCGATCCCTTCTTCTAGTCAAGTTGTGCCACAAACTTCTCTTCTCCCCAACCCTATTCAATACCTCCTCATTAGTTACGTGATCTATCCACCTTATCTTCAGTATTCTTCTGTAGCACCACATTTCGTAAGCTTCTATTCTCTTCTTGTCCAAACTAGTTATCGTCCATGTTTCACTTCCATACATGCCTACACTCCATACAAATAGTTTCAGAAACGACTTCCTGATACATATATCTATATCGATGTTAACAAATTTCTCTTCTTCAGAAACGCTTTCCTTGCCATTGCCAGTCTACATTTTATATCCTCTCTACTTCGACCATCATCAGTTATTTTACTTCCTAAATAGCAAAACTCCTTTACTACTTTAAGTGTCTCATTTCCTAATCTAATTCCCTCAGCATCACCCGATTTAATTTGACTACATTCCATTATCCTCGTTTTGCTTTTGTTGATCTTCATCTTATATCATCCTTTCAAGACACTGTCCATTCCGTTCAACTGCTCTTCCAAGTCCTTTGCCGTCTCTGACAAAATTACAATGTCATCGGCGAACCTCAAAGATTTTACTTCGTCTCCATGAATTTTAATACCTACTCCAAATTTTTCTTTTGTTTCCTTTACTGCTTGCTCAATATACAGATTGAATAACATCGGGGAGAGGCTACAACCCTGTATCACTCCTTTCCCAACCACTGCTTCCCTTTCATGCCCCTCGACTCTTATGTCTGCCATCTGGTTTCTGTACAAATTGTAAATAGCCTTTCGCTCCCTGTATTTTACCCCTGGCACCTTTAGAATTCGAAAAAGAGTATTCCAGTCAATGTTGTCAAAAGCTTTCTCTAAGTCTACAAATGCTAGAAATGTAGGTTTGCCTTTTCTTAATATTTCTTCTAAGATAAGTCGTAAGGTCAGTATTGCCTCACATGTTCCAACATTTCGACGGAATCCAAACTGATCCTCCCCGAGGTCTGCATCTACCAGTTTTTCCATTTGTCTGTAAAGAATTCGCGTTAGTATTTTGCAGCTGTGACTTATTAAACTGATAGTTCGGTAATTTTCACATCTGTCAGCACCTGCTTTCTTAGGGATTGGAATTATTATATTCTTCTTGAAGTCTGAGGGTATTTCGCCTGTCAGATGAAGTTGACTCAATCAAATTCTTAGGTTAAACGTAGATAAAAATTTGAGCTGGCAGGTACACATTAAATACGTGGCAAACAAACTGAGCAACTTTGCATTTGCAATGTAAATATTATCAACTGCAGCTGACATAGACACATTTTGAATCCATTATTGTTTTTTGGGGTATCTTGACAAACATAGTGAGGATACTAAAAATACAGGAAAAAATCATTTGAAATATGTGCACTGCAAATCACAAAAAACCATGTTGACCATTATTTAGAAAACTTAAAATATTATCTCTGCTATCCTTACAAATATATGAGATTATTATATTTTTGTACACCAGACCTGAATTATTTGAGGGAAACCATCACATGATACTAGAAACAAGGAAAATTTTATGCTCCCCACCCACCGCCTCAGACTGTATGCCCATGGACCTCAACAGATGGAAATGAAAATTTGTAATAAATTAAAAAAGGGAACAAGTTGATGCAGATGAATTTAGGTTCACTTAAAAGAAAGCTATATGAGGTACTGACACTGAAATGTTGATACTCAGTGGATGAATTCATGCAGGACAACCTAGAAATTTGAGCAGGATACAATGTGTTAGGTTAGAAAATTTAAAAAGGGAAATGGATAGGTTAAAGTTAGATATAGTGGGAATTAGTGAAGTTCAGTGGCAGGAGGAACAAAACTTCTGGTCAGGTGAATACAGGGTTATAAACACAACATCAAATAGGGGTAATACAGGAGTAGGTTTAATAATTAATAGGAAATTAGGAATGCGGGTAAGCTACTACAAACAGCATAGTGAACGCATTATTGTGGCCAAGATAGATACAAAGCCCACGCCTACCACAGTAGTACAAGTTTATATGCCTACTAGCTCTGCAGATGACGAAGAAATTGAAGAAATGTATGATGAAATAAAAGAAATTATTCAGATAGTGAAGGGAGACCAAAATGTAATAGTCATGGGTGACTGGAATTCGTCAGTAGGAAAAGGGAGAGAAGGAAACGTGAAGGTGAATATGGATTGGGGGTAAGAAACGAAAGAGGAAGCCGCCTGGTAGAATTTTGCACAGATCACAACTTAATCATAGCTAACACTTGGTTCAAGAATCATAAAAGAAGCTTGTATACATGGAAGAAGCCTGGAAATACTAAAAGGTATCACATAGACTATATAATGGTAAGACAGAGATTTAGGAACCAGATTTTAAATTGTAAGACACTTCCAGAGGCAGATGTGGACTCTGACCACTATCTATTGGTTATGAACTGTAAATTAAAACTGAAGAAACTGCAAAAAGGTGGGAATTTAAGGAGATGGGACTGGATAAACTGACTAAACCAGAGGTTGTACAGAGTTTCAGGGAGAACATAAGAGAACAATTGACAGGAATGGGGGAAAGAAATACAGTAGAAGAAGAATGGGTAGCTTTGAGAGATGAAATACTGAAGGTAGCAGAGGATCAAGTAGGTAAAAAGACAAGGGCTAGTATAAATCCTTAGGTAACAGAAGAAATATCGAATTTAATTGATGAAAGGAGAAAATATAAAAATGCAGTAAATGAAGCAGGCAAGAAGGAATACAAATGTCTCAAAAATGAGATTGACAGGAAGTGCAAAATGGCTAAGTAGGGATGGCTAGAGGACAAATGTAAGGATGTAGAGGCATATATCAGTAGGGGTAAGATACCTCTTACAGGAAAATTAAAGAGACCTTTGGAGAAAAAGAGAATCACTTCTATGAATATCAAGAGCTGGGATGGAAAACGAGGTACTAAGCAAAGAAGGGAAAGCAGAAAGGTGGAAGGAGTATATAGAGGGTCTGTACAAGGGCGATGTACTTGAGGGCAATATTATGGAAATGGAAAAGGATGTAGATGAAGATGAGTTGGGAGATATACTGCGCGAAGAGTTTGACAGAGCACTGAAAGACCTGAGTCAAAACAAAGCTCCGGGAGTAGACAACATTCCATTAGAACTCTTGACAGCCTTGGGAGAGCTAGTCCTGACAAAACTCTACCATCTGGTGAGCAAGATGAATGAGACAGGAGAAATACCTTCAGACTTCAAGAAGAATATAATAATTCCAATCCCAAAGAAAGCAGGTGTTGACAGATGTGATAATTACCGAACTATCAGTTTAATAAGTCACGGCTGCTAAATACTAACGTGAATTCTTTACAGACAAATGGAAAAACTAGTAGAAGCCGGCTCAAGGAAGATCAGTTTGGATTCCGTAGAAATATCGAAACACGTGAGGCAAAACTGACCCTACGACTTAACTTAGAAGCTAGATTACGGAAAGGCAAACCTACATTTCTAACATTTGTAGACTTAGAGAAAGCTTTTGACAATGTTGACTGGAATACTCTCTTTCAAATTCTGAAGATGGCATGGGTAAAATACAGGGAGTGAAAAGCTATTTACAGTTTGTACAGAAACCAGACAGCAGTTACAAGAGTCGAGGAACATGAAAGGGAAGCAGTGGTTGGGAAGGGAGTAAAACAGGGTCGTAGCCTCTCCCCGATGTTATTCAATCTGTATATTGAGCAAGCAGTGAAGGAAACAAAAGAAAAATTCGGGGTAGGTATTAAAATCCATGGAGAAGAAATAAAAACTTTGAGGTTCGCTGATGACATTGTAATTCTGTCAGACACAGCAAAGGACTTGGAAGAGCAGTTGAACGGAATGGACAGTGTCTTGAAAGGAGGATATAAGATGAACATCAACAAAAGCAAAACAAGGATAATGGAATGTAGTCAAATTAAGTTGGGTGATGCTGAGGGAATTAGATTAGGAAATGAAACACTTAAAGTAGTAAAGGAGTTTTGCTATTTGGGGAGCAAAATACCTGATGATGGTCGAAGTAGAGAGGATATAAAATGTAGACTGGCAATGGCAAGGAAAGCGTTTCTGAAGAAGAGAAATTTGTTAACATCGAATATAGATATATGTATCAGGAAGTCGTTTCTGAAAGTATTTGTATGGAGTGTAGGCATGTATGGAAGTGAAACATGGACGATAACTAGTTTGGACAAGAAGAGAATAGAAGCTTTCGAAATGTGGTGCTACAGAAGAATACTGAAGATAAGGTGGATAGATCACGTAACTAATGAGGAGGTATTGAATAGGATTGGGGAGAAGAGAAGTTTGTGGCACAACTTGACTAGAAGAAGGGATCGGTTGGTAGTACATGTTTTGAGGCATCAAGGGATCACAAATTTAGCATTGGAGGGCAGCGTGGAGGGTAAAAATCGTAGAGGGAGACCAAGAGATGAATACACTAAGCAGATTAAAAAGGATGTAGGTTGCAGTAGGTACTGGGAGATGAAGAGGCTTGCACAGGATAGAGTAATGTGGAGAGCTGCATCAAACCAGTCTCAGGACTGAGGACCACAACAACAACACAATGTGTTCCACTTTCCAAGAAATATCCTTATAGGGTTATTATTTATTGTAGTGCTATTATTTATTAATGTAAAAATCATTGTAACTGTATTATAACTTTTTGACATGTCTCCTGTGCGCAAACCAAATGGATTGCAAATGTACATCATGAGATGAATAAAACACAATTCACAATTCTGTCCGAGACGTCTCCAGACTTGGCAGCTAAGGCAGCAGCAGCCGAGGCATAGAATCTAAACTGCAGCACTGTGTAGTTGCAAGTCTTGGTTGCACTTATGCTGATTGGCACTTAAGTAGTCAGTGTTGATCTCTGTTAACATTCCGGATGTGTCTGTGTGCCCAGCGGTCACACAGTTTTGGGTGCAATTACCAGGAAGAAACAAAAATCTCCTTGAACTAACTCACAGTCCATCTCAGTAACATGCCAGTACTGGTATGTTATTTCGTATTACTTTCTATCACTGTTCACATTATTTTCACTTTTACCAACAGTTTTGAGCACACACTACACAGCTAATTAATTAGACAATGTCAATAAAGTTTATTTTTCTCCTTGTTTTACTTATAGGGTATTTTATACAGAGTATGGCCTCACTTATGAATGTTTTAAATATGAGCTTATCAAAAATTCATCTAGTACTATTACATCATACCACAATAGGAAAACATACCACACTTGGTATCCCCATTAGTGACATAAAGCAGGGCAATGCCACTCATTCATTTACTGATGTTTAATTTAATACCTTTCAACTACACACAATGAATGATACATTAGAAGCACCAATTCGTGCAGATACTATTCTCAGGAGACAGATCAAATACTTTATCATGAAAATACCACGAAAAATCATTTTATTTGAGACTCACACTTGTAATTCCGCATTATCCCTTCTTTGAGTATTCATCTACTGAACGTAACCATAAACATTAATTGACATCATTTCAGTTGGCTGCAGCTAGCACACATTCCAAAAGTCATAATCTGTCCTCCCTTCCTTTTCTTTTTTATTCACTGGGGTAACAAGCGAAAAACTTGAATCAGACATTCAGATGCAATATTATTCACTTAACCACTTACAAATATGTATTTTTAATGCCTGTACGTACAGATAAGAGAAAAGAGAATGCCATGTGCTTTACTATTCTCTGTACCCTTTGACAACCATGTAAATCATTTACATCAAGATTTCACTTATCGTGTAATTTTCAAATAATTCCAATATTGGAATGTCCTCTGTACATTAAGGATAAAGCTGACTTCTGAAAGTCAACACTAATGAACCAAAAACTTCTTACTACCTACTTTTTACAACTACGTAAGTTAAGTCAATCATCTAGTGATATTGTTTTATCAGATTGTTACAAAATTAAGATCTGCATTAATATATTTTCTTTTCTGGTTTCTGTTTCTACTCTGCAGTTCCACTCTACAGAGTAGAGAATAATTTATTTTCGGTTGTTACAAAATTTACATTTGTTGCCATACAGTGGAACCTCACTTAAGGAGCACCTCCCATATCATGCAGTTCGCATAAACAAGCAAACCAAATTGTAAAAAATGACTTGCTTAATGAGTAACATTTCGTTTAATGAGTGACGATGATTCAGCGTGATGTCAACAGCTGTTCACGCCTGGCAGGCGAAATGTTCAACAATATGAACACCTTTCTGTGTCAGCAGCAGCATATAAACAATGTCTTTAGTACGTAATGCAGTCTGGGTTTAGCGCTCTTTCTTCTGCCCTCTTAGTGCAGCTTGTGATCACACATTTTTCTAAACTTGTATTCACACAGTGTTTTTTAAGTGTGCAAATTTTAATAAGATTTGTAGAAATGGCCCTGAAGATAAAGCCACAAGAAGACAACCATAAGGCAAAGAAAATGACCTTAGAAAAGACACACAAAGTCACTGAAAGGTGCAAACATAGTGTGAGCGTTGCTGATTTAGCACACACATACAGTCAATCTACATCAACTATTTGCACTACCCTCAATAACAAGGATGAGAGTATCTAAATAATGGTTTTGTATTGTTAAATGAAAAGCAATTGCAAGGTGACACTATTAATGAGAATGCCATTTGTAAGAAGGCGAGAATGATTATTGCCGACCTTGTTAAGAAGCCGCCAGGATCATCAGTGGCCGAAGAGATGTCCAATGGAACCTGTGGCTGGTTTGAGAAGTTTAAAAGAAGAAGCGGTATCCCCAGCATTGTGAGACATGATGAAGCAACCAGCTCAGACACAAAGGCAGCACAGAACTTCATCAACAACTGAGACTGGTTTGATGCAGCTCTCCATGCTACTCTATCCTGTGCAAGCTTCTTCATCTCCCAGTACCTACTGTAACCTACATCCTTCTGAATCTGCTTAGTGTATTCATCTCTTGGTCTCCCTCTACGATTTTTACCCTCCACGCTGCCCTCCAATACTAAATTGGTGATCCCTTGATGCCTCAGAACATGTCCTACTAATCGATCCCTTCTTCTGGTCAAGTTGTGTCACAAACTTCTCTTCTCCTCAATCCTATTCAATACTTCCTCATTAGTTACGAAATCTACCCACCTAATCTTCAACATTCTTCTGTAGCACCACATTTTGAAAGCTTCTATTCCATTCTTGTCCAAACTAGTTATCGTCCATGTTTCATTTCCATACATGGCTACACTCCATACAAATACCTTCAGAAATGACTTCCTGACACTTAAATCTATACTCGATGTTAACAAATTTCTCTTCTTCAGACACGCTTTCCTTGCCATTGCCAGTCTACATTTTGTATCCTCTCTACTTCGACCATCATCAGTTATTTTGCTCCCCAAATAGCAAAACTACTTTAAGTGTCTCATTTCCTAATCTAATTCCCTCAGCATCACCCAACTTAATTCGACAACATTCCATTATCCTTGTTTTGCTTTTGTTGATGTTCATCTTATATCCTCCTTTCAAGTCACTGTCCATTCCGTTCAACTGCTCTTCCAAGTCCTTTGCTGTCTCTGACAGAATTACAATGTCATCGGTGAACCTCAAAGTTTTTATTTCTTCTCCATGGATTTTAATACCTACTCCAAATTTTTCTTTTGTTTCCTTCACTGCTTGCTCAATATACAGATTGAATAACATCGGGGAGAGGCTACAACCCTGTTTTACTCCCTTCCCAACCACTGCTTCCCTTTCATGTCCCTCGACCTTTATAACTGCCATCTGGTTTCTGTACAAATTGTAAATAGCCTTTCGCTCCCTGTATTTTATCCCTGTCACCTTTAGAATTTGAAAGAGAGTATTCCAGTCAACATTGTCAAAAGCTTTCTCTAAGTCTACAAATGCTAGAAACGTAGGTTTGCCTTTCCTTAATCTTTCTTCTAAGATAAGTCGTAAGGTCAGTATTGCCTCACGTGTTCCAGTATTTCTACAGAATCCAAACTGATCTTCCCCGAGGTCGGCTTCTACTAGTTTTTCCATTTGTCTGTAAAGAATTCGTGTTACTATTTTGCAGCTGTGGTTTATTAAACTGATTGTTCGGTAATTTTCACATCTGTCAACACCTGATTTCTTTGGGATTAGAATGATTATATTCTTCTTGAAGTCTGAGGGTATTTCGCCTGTTTCATCATCTTGCTCACCAGATGGTAGAGTTTTGTCAGGACTGGCTCTCCCAAGGCCGTCAGTAGTTCCAATGGAATGCTGTCTACTCCTGGGGCCGTGTTTCGACTCAGGTCTTTCATTGCTGTGTCAAACTCTTCACGCAGTATCTTATCTCCCATTTCTTCTTCATCTACATCCTCTTCCATTTCCATAATATTGTCCTCAAGTACATCGCCCTTGTATAGACCCTCTATATACTCCTTCCACCTTTCAGCTTTCTCTTCTTTGCTTAGAACTGGGTTTCCATCTGAGCTCTTGATATTCATACAAGTGGTTCTCTTTTCTCCAAAGGTCTCTTTAATTTTCCTGTAGGCAGTATCTATCTTACCCCTAGTGAGATAAGCCTCTACATCCTTACATTTGTCCTGTAGCCATCCCTGCTTAGCCTTTTGCACTTCCTGTCGATCTCACTTTTGAGACGTTTGTATTCCTTCTTGCCTGCTTCATTTACTGCATTTTTATATTTTCTCCTTTCATCAGTTAAATTCAATATTTCTTCTGTTACCCAAGGATTTGTACTAGCCCTCTTCTTTTTACCTACTTGATTCTCTGCTGCCTTCACTACTTCATCCCTCAAAGCTACCCATTCTTCTTCTACCGTATTTCTTTCCCCCATTTCTGTCAGTTGTTCCCTTATGCTTTCCCTGAAACTCTGTACAACCTCTGGTTCTTTCAGTTTATCCAGGTCCCATCTCCTTAAATTCCTACCTTTTTGCAGTTTCTTCAGTTTTAATCTGCTTGTATACCATTCAGAAACTCCACGAGTCTTCAGGAAGTGTAAAGTCCAGAAGTGCAGGTTAAATGTTATGTGAATGTCCAACAACAAGGCTTGGGTGACATATGATTTTTTTGTGATTGGATCAATGAGGTGTTGGTCATTTGGAGAAAAAAAAATATTTGCTTGGGATGAATCACTCACTCCATGTCTTGCTTGTTATGGCCAATGCTCCTGCTCATTCTAAAGGCCTACAAGACCATCTGCTTGAAGAATTTCAATTCTTCAAGATCCAATCTCTGCCTCCCAATATCATTCTGTTACTCCAGCCTGTAGACCAGCAGATTATTTCTAACTTTAAGATGCTCTACTCTAAAGCACTCTTCGAACATTGCTCTGAGTTGACTGATGCTACCAATCTCATTCTCATGGAGTTTTGGAAATATCACTGACACACGATTGCCTGCATCAAGATGATCAAAAGGGCATGGGAAGAGGTTACCAAGAGAACTCTCACTTCTGCTTGGAAGAAGCGTTGGATGGAGTGTGTTGTTGAATGTGACTCTGAGGCATTTGAGTCAGTACCTGTGGAGCCTGTAGTCAATGAGAGTGTGACTTTGGCCAAGAGCTTGGGATTCCCATGCTTTCAGCGTTTATCTTATTGCACCAGAAGATTGCTGCTTTGCTGTCACCACCTCTTCTCACTCCTCTGAAGAACTCCTCTCCACAACTTCCAGCACTGAAACACACTGCAGCTCCACAAGCTCTAAGGTGGTCATTTCTTGGCTGTGATTTTCCACAAGATCATCGATATCATTGTTATCCACTTCTAGTCCCAAGCTCATGGCCAGTAGTTATATGCGCTACAATTACATATTTATTTGAGAATAGTACTTTGTCACTTTTCGTCAAGTTGAAGCGTCAACAGAAACAAATGACTATAAATAGCTTCCTAGTAAAAAAGAATTCATTATGTATTGTGGATAGTAAAGTATGTAATACTGTATGTAAAACTCTCTTTGAATAAATGGCATGAATAAGATTAAACTTTTAGCACTTTTCTGCATTTAATGCATTATCATATTTTATATTAATTTATATGAGATAAATTGTTTTGCTTAATGAGTGTTTTGCACTATGAGTGAGATTCTAAAACAAACTATGCTCGATATGCGAGGTTCCACTGTATTTTCATTATATTGCTTCTCTATTAACACTCATAGCATCAGCACAGTTAGTTATGGTGTTACCAGTTTCAGTTATTATACAAAATATTAAATAACACTCATTATAAGTACCTTCACATAATACATCTTTTTGTATGAGGTCACATCTACTTTAAAAGGAAATTATCATATGACTCACCAGGTTAGAGTTCACTAGTCAGATTACTGCCCCTAGAGATAGCTTATCATTTTGTATTGCAAGCTGGAAAGATTATTTTGCGTCACCTTAGTATAAGAATACTTATTTTATCATGGCTATAAACAGTCAATACTTCAAGGTTCTACACCCAAAGCTACTACCCATGGCACATATTTTGTGTCAACAGTTAGTAGTTGTGCTGCCACGTCCTTGAGTAATCATCAGAAAACTGTTTACCAAACCAGATTTATGAGGACACAATTATTTATTTTTAAGTTAAAGCAGATAAATATTTAATTTCATATGAGAAAGCAGCTACTTTATTGATTACATACCTCACAAAATCTTACAAACTTGTTTACTTATCTATCACTAAAATACCATGCATTACATAAGATCAATTTATTTGTTCCTTTGTATTCCCAGATTTCAAACCAGACTATACTTAATTACGTATTACGTCTATGTCATCTGACTACAAAACGCTACAGTGTCAAATTACATTTCTTCACACACCATAACAAGAGCATTTCTATTGACATCAGCAATAGTCACTCATAGTGTGAAACAATTTATCCCATATAAATTAATTAAAACATGATAATGCATTCCATGCAGTAAAGTGCTAAACGTTAATCTTATTCATGCCATTTATTCAAAGAAAATTATAAATACAGTATTATGTACTTTATTATTCATGATACATAACTAATTCTTTTTTACTAGGAAGTTATCTACAGTCACTTGTTTCCATTGACGCTTCAACACTTTGTGAAAAAGTGACACAGTACTATTGTCAAATAAATTTGTTGTGAGTTTAGCCACTTCTTTATTGGGGTAATGATTTTCAATGAACAATGCAACCAATTCCCATGCTTTCAGAATTACTCTTATTGCACCATAAAGAAGATCGCTGCTTTGCTGTTATCACCTCTTCCTAATCCTCTCCACACACTTCCTGCTCACAGCAATTTCACTAGCTCTTCGATGGTCATTTCACGGCTGTGATTTTCCACAAGCTAATTGATATCATTGTTATCCACTTCTAGTCGTGCACAGAACAACAACACTCACAGAGAAAGCCTGAACTACAGCCGCTCATATGTATGATAGGATTTCACCTATTCCATGAAAGCAGAGTACTGGCATTTTGCTTTGCTTTGCTTTGATTTTATTTTATTTTACTTCAGTTACACTACTGGCCATTAAAATTGCTACACTAAGAAGAAATGCAGATGATAAACGGGTATTCATTGAACAAATATATTATACTAGAACTGACAAGTGATTACATTTTCACGCAATTTGGGTGCATAGATCTGCAAAATCAGTACCCAGAACAACCACCTCTAGCCGTAATAATGGTCTTGATACACCTGGGCGTTGAGTCAAACAGAGCTTGGATGGCGTGTACAGGTACAGCTGTCCATGCAGCTTCAACACGATACCACAGTTCATCAAGAGTAGTGACTGGCGTATTGTGATGAGCCAGTTGCTCGGCCACCATTGACCAGATGTTTTCAATTGGTGAGAGATCTGGAGAATGTGCTGGCCAGGGCAGCAGTCAAACATTTTCTGTATCCAGAAAGGTCTGTACAGGATCTGCAACATGCGGTCGTGCATTATCCTGCTGAAATGTAGGGATCGAATGAAGGGTAGAGCCACGGGTCGTAACACATCTGAAATGTAATGTCCACTGTTCAAAGTGCCGTCAATGCGAACAAGAGGTGACCGAGACGTGTAACCAGTGGCACCCCATACCATCAGGCCGGATGATACGCAAGTTAGGCGATGACGAATACACGCATCCAATGTGCGTTCACTGTGATGTCGCCAAACACGGATGCGACCATCAAGATGCTGTAAACAGAACCTGGATTCATCAACAAAAAAAAATAATGTTTTGCCATTCATGCACCCAGGTTCGTCATTGAGCACACTATCACAGGCGCTCCTGTCTGTGATGCAGTGTCAAGGGTAACTGCAGCCATCGTCTCAGAGCTGCTAGTCCATGCTGCTGCAAACATCGTCGAACTGTTCATGCAGATGGTTGTCGTCTTGCAAATGTCTCCATCTGTTGACTCAGTGATCACGACATGGCTGCACGATCTGTTACAGCCATTCGGGTAAGATGGCTGTCATCTCGACTGCTAGTGATACGAGGCCGTTGGGATCCAGCACGGCGTTCCGCACTACCCTCCTGATCCCACAGATTCCATATTCTGCTAACAGTCATTGGATCTGGACAAATGCGAGCAGCAATGTCACAATACGATAAACTGCAATCGCGATAAGCTTCAATCCGACTTTTATCAAAGTCGGAAATGTAATGGTACACATTTCTCCTCCTTACACAAGGCATCACAACCACATTTCACCAGGCAATGCCAGTCAACTATTGTTTGTGTATGAAAAATCGGTTGGAAACTTTCCTTATGTCAGCATGTTGTAGGTGTCGCCACCGGCGCCAACCTTGTGTGAATGCTTTGAAAAGCTAGTCATTTGCATGTCGCAGCATCTTCTTCCTGTTGGTTAAATTTCGCATCTGCTTCATGGTGTAGCAATTTTAATGGCCAGTAGTGTATTAAGATCCTTAGTGGTACCCAGTTGTATAGCTAATCACCAGTTTACCACATAAATAAATGTGGTTAGTAAGCCTTCCGTCATCCATATCCACCTAGAACAATTACTTGTAGATACTAGTCAAAGTATATTTTAATATCCCTGTGGGAATACTGTCCTTTGATCATCTTGCTTGTTGGATACACTAAAAGATAATATCCCTCATGGGGAATTCTTACTATTTGGAAAGGACCAGCATACATTTGCTGTGACTTCTTTTTTCTTTAATAGTAATGGGGGTTTGTAATGATTTGCCAAAAGAATAATTTTGTGTCCTTCCTAACTTTCTGTCATAGTATGCTTTTATCAACTTCGCAATCTCAGTAATTGAGGTTTTACCTTTTCTTCCAGGATAGTCTCCGGCCGAGGCAAATGTGGTATTGGATCAACCATTCATTCCTTTCATTTTTTCCTACCTATTAAATCAACTGGGGTGTATGGCATAGAATGTAGGCGAAGATTATTTACTATTTGCTCAAGTATTCCCAAGAATTCTTTGCATTTGGCTTGTTTACTAGCTGCATATTGATGAATTCACAAAAAAAACCTTTCTATGGAATTTGCTTGAGGATCAAATTTCAACATAAATATTTGTTGCTCTTGAAGAAATCCTCTCCACTTTTTGCATCGAAAATCTGATGGGCTGTCTGACAATACTGCAATGAGCTTACCCATCATGGGACTTTGGTTATTTAAAATGCATTTAATTATTCAATTATCAATGGTGGATTTCACTGCGTATAATTTAACATATTTAGAAGAGATATCATACATGAATATTATATATTTGACTCCCCAATGAGTAGAGGGTACTTGGTCCTGCCAGGGCAATACAGATAACATTTACAGGTTCTGCGGGAATGACTGGATTTAGCTTCATTTTAAAACACTGATTTGACTGTTAGGCTTTTGACAAATTAGAAAAGTCTAAATACTTGTAAGCATGGTGTAGCATATTTGGAAAATAACAGTGCAGGTGAAGCTTCTTACAAATTTTCTTTGTCTCATAATGATCCCACACATAGTGTGTATGCAAAATAAGACCAACTCTCAGATGCAATAGTAGTAGTAGTAGTAGTAGTAGTAGTAGTAGTAGTAGTTGTTGTTTCAGTCTTCTTTTTTGCATGAGTGGTAACTTTACCTTTTTCCATTTGGGATAGCTATCTTTCAATTCTTTCATATTTTTGCACCTATCCAAAAAGCACTGCCTGTAGTTAATGTCCTTCATTAACATAATTTTAAATTCAGAGATTTGTTCTACAAGGTCCTTATATTCTGGTAGATTTTGCAGAAGTCATGACAATCCATTGGCTATAACACTGCCTCTCCCTTTCACATACACAGTATAGTTTCAAAACCATATGACTGCAGAACCTGGTCCAGTGAGCCACACAATTACACAACAGTTTGCAGGACAACAAGAAACTTACAATTTGGTGATTGCAATAGATGTTCACATTTACTAAACATATAATAGTTTAAAGTTTTGAATGCCCATATTCCGGCCAATGTTTCTAATTCTGTAGCCAAATACCCACATTAACATTTCGATAAAGTCTGACTGACAAAACTGATTAACCTCATCTCAATTTCACCTCCCTCATTAGATGTTGGAATAGGCATGCCCGCCATACCAAAAATGAGGTGTCAAAGGCGATAAAAAAAAAAAGATCTTTCATCATATCAGGCTAATGTAATATCCCGAAATGTCTTTAATATTTTGTAGCTTCAAAATCCACTTGATACTGATTTTTCCAAGACTACTGCACATTTTTCTTTGACAAACTCAACAAGGCAATACTATTTAACAGTTGATGAGAGATGAAATGCCTGAAGAACAAGATTATACCACAAAATCTTTGAACTATCTTCTGGTTCAGAGAACTGTAAAGTTTTCTATAGCACTCATTTTGTCAGGATCCGGGATTATCCCTTTCGGAGGAATTGTGTATCCTAAAAATTAATTCATCCCCACAAATTTAGATTTCGACAGATTTGCAGTGGTGCCTACAGACAACAATTTCTGCAGATGTCCATTCTAACAGTTCTAGGTATTTCTCCCCTTTGGGGGGTGGCTATGAAAATGTCATCAACATCAAAGAAAGGGCTGAATAGGTATTTTATCTAATAAATCGGGCCCAACGACAGTATCAAATGCAATAATGAAAATTTTTGAACTGATATTTAGGCTGACAGTTAATGGGTAATACTGGTAAGAACTCCCTGCAAATATAAAGGCTGTATTTTCTGCATTCTTCAGAACGTTGTATCTGCCAGAACAATGCCCTGAGATCGATACTGGACACAAACTTGACTCCATGGGATTTTTGCAGTTGTTTTCCAGTTTTCTTTGGTCACATCTCCACGGGTATAATAATTTTATTGGCTGCGTTATCACCCAACACTAGATGTGCCTCCCCGTTCAGTCTCATCGTTAAAGTCTCCTAAGTTGTCAGGGAATTTATACCTAAGTTGTCAGGAAATTTATCAATTTGGTATTCATGTCACATCCCAAAACATGAAATGCTGACAACATATCAGCTATGAGACTTTCATAGTTAGCAGCTTTTTCATTGCTGAGAAAGTTTTCCATTACCATGACAAATGATACCTATTCAGCCCTTTCTTTGATGTTCATCTTTGTGATAAGTTCTCAAATCTGGGATCTGTTAAACACTCCTGTCTTGATCTTCTCAAAAGAAAAAGCAGGCAGAGCAAAGACTATATGTTGAAAGCACTCACAGTTTCTATCTAACACTTTAACAAAATGTTTAATCAAACCTAGTTTGATATGAAGTGAAGAGAAAATTATTTTTTCTCCACTGATAACATTTGGCACACCAGCTTTCATAGTTTCACAGCTCCCCGTGTTTCCAGTCCCTATCTTATGCCTGACTCTCCCACATGGAAAGAAAGCAGGCAAAGAAAGTGGGGATGCTTCGTTAATCCTCTCTGTTGACCTAGCAGCAAAGTAACTATTTTGAGGTCATTATGCTCCTCTCATAAATACACAAAATGACCAACTGGAACAGGTGCATAGATACTTCCATTATGTGGTAGGACACAGTGCAGACTGCATTTTGAACAGTCTGCAAAAATATATGCCAGTCATCCGTATTCTACAACAAAATCCCTAATTCCTGGAGAAGACCTAAGGCATTATGGTAATAAACAAACTTATTTTCCACTGTAAAATATGAAAGACAGACCTCTGCCCACTTTCAGTAATATAACATTTTTTACAGTATCACTAAGTACACATTTTTCTTGCAACCTACGGGCTAACACTTCACCTGCAAATTTTTAGAGAAACAAATCATGCACAATGTCGTTCAGTTCAAGACTGGTTAAGCCTGATGAGAAGCTGAGAACTGTAACAGATTGGAGAAATACACATTAAACTCATTTTCTTCACCTGTCCCTGGTTTTGGCCACTGCCCGCATTTGTGGATGTGGTTCACCAGAGTGTACAGTAGGACTGACTGCTGAGGGGATATTATGATCTGATATTTTATTTGTTTTTCATACAAATTTCCTTTCCGTTAATGATTAAAAAAAGAAATGGCAGTCAGTTGAGTGATCCACTGGTTCACGCCGGGACATGGAGATTCTGAAAGGTAAACCCATACACTTTCCTTTTGTCCAGCCATGCAGCATTTCCTTACAGTTGTGACATACAGTATGATGGACTTGTCTTTCATCTTGTTCGCCAAGAGGAAGTCCAAAGTATGCTTTATGAGTTTATACTGTGCAGTATCCACAAATGTAACAGGATCTGTCTGGATGATAGTTGCTTGACATCTCTTCATAGCCTTGATGAAATGACATCAGATCTGAAACAAAAAAGAGATACAATATCGTAACCCTGTCAACAACAAACATATAAGTTATTAATCTAACCACAAACATCTGGAATGGAAAAGTCCAAACTGCATGAAAACCAGAGCATGGAGAGGAAAGCCGATTTCAAATCAGCAGATCAAAAACATTAAAAATCAGTAAAAAAAATTTCATGAAAAATTATTATTCTACATTTACAGTGCTGTCCTCAGTTGCCAGTAATACCCTTTATATGTAATATGAGCAAAGTAAAAAGTATGGAAATCTTTCTGACTACATAATGTCCAAAGTCAGACTGATTCATGGATGAATCGTGGCTTCAGATCACATAAAATGTACATCACATCGATAAGAGAAAAGACTATGTCGTAATTGTTCATTACAGTTGTCTTATGATAAAATTAGTTTTGAATTAACAGGATTGGTTAAACAAAACTGAATAACTGTGACATTTACAACTGTATGAGCACCAATTTCTGTTTGCACTAGCAAATCAGACTTCATCAGTATAAAACAAGCAGGTTCTCTGTAATGTATGAAAGTACTAATTATCTCAATGAAATGGCCAAAATGGCAGCTTAACAGATAGCACCTAAGCCAGTTAATTCTAATTACAAAAACTGACTGCTCGTTCCATAAGGCAAGGAATTAAAATGTAATTCAATACATTCCTTTTATCGTAACTTATTATTCAATAAATATAATACTGTACTTTAAAAAAAAAAAAAAAAAAAAAAAAAAAAACGAAAAGCGAGTATTAAACATGAATGTGCGAAACATGTGACAGATCCACATCCATGACAATCTCCTCACTACTGCTACACAAAATGAATAACATATCTAACCTAAGGCAGGGGAATAAAAAAAGGTCATGATGATACATTGATCTGTAGCTTAGCACGAAGTGTAGGTCAGGTTGGAAGGAAACACTTTGGATGAGAGTTGGCAAAGCCAATGAATTTGATAATAAAAAGACCTGGTTGTGGTGAAAGACAGATCAGTACCTAAGCCCATTAAAAAAAGAAAAAGAAAAAAAAACAATAACCTCCTGTTTAGTTGCCACATTGTTTACGGCAGTTGTCACGTGTTTCTTATGTCACTGCTCAATGCCGACAACTCACACCCAACATCCCTCTGTATCCAGAATTAAATCTGCTTTATTATGATACAAGTCAATATAGTGTGAAAGTCCTTTTCTCCTGATAACTGTATTATTTCCTATTCAATATAACATCACTGTCTTTTCAAATTAAGTTATACAGGGTAAGAAAGAAAAGAAAAATATCACTGAGTCCTTTCAACTTCTGCAGTCTGGACTTTTGTCATGGTCTCTGGAACATTCAGGTTACTACAGAAGTGCAGATTTAAGCTAAAAGAAATCATGTTTGACTTACAAGTTTTGTAGGTTTGAGCTCGTAGACAACCTACCCTACTACTGCTGAAAAGTCACTTCTACCTTTTCACACCCTTAACTGAGAAAAAGGTTTAAGTTTACAGGAGAAGAGCACCCAAACTGTTATTATTCTAGTAGCATCTTTGTGGAAACCAGGTGGCTCTTACATATGTGATAGTGGCATAATACACCGAAAAGCAATTCAGAAAATGAATGCTATAAGAAACACAGAAATTTGTGTGCTTTTAACCATTAAATAAAGAAACTGTTTTACCAAAACAACACCGAAGGAATCCATTAATATTTTTAAGGTTTTATGATGACAACTGAAGCATTTTATTGCCATGTTTCTCACAACCAACAGTGTTCATTTAATATTTGTGTTTTGTTACCGTGTAATTAATGTTAAATATGGAGCATAACTGTCTGTAAATGCAGAAATAATTTCTGGATACCTTTCTGAACTGAGTGAGATATGCGCAACAGCTGTCATGTCTCAGCTTTTTATTTACAGTATGACCTACATCTACATCTATACTCTGCAAACCACCATGAAGTGTGTGCAGAGGGTACATCTCATTGTACTAGTTATTCGGGTTTCTTCCTGTTCCATTCATGTATGGAGCAGGTGAAGAATGATTGTTTGAAAGCCTCTGTGCATG
This sequence comes from Schistocerca gregaria, assembly GCF_023897955.1. Classification (NCBI taxonomy): domain Eukaryota; kingdom Metazoa; phylum Arthropoda; class Insecta; order Orthoptera; family Acrididae; genus Schistocerca; species Schistocerca gregaria. Next base: position 581,564,303 of record NC_064921.1, read on the forward strand.
CAGTAATTATTCTAATCTTATCCTCGTTATCCCTATGTGAGTGATACGTAGGTGGTTGTATTATATCCTTAGAGCAATCATTTAAAGCCAGTTCTTGAAACTTTGTTAACAGACTTTCTCAGGATAGTTTACATCTGCCTTCAAGAGTCTGTCAGTTCAGTTCCTTCAGTATCTGTGACACTCTCCCATGGATTAAACAAACCTGACCATCTCTGCTGCCCTTCTCTGTATATGTTCAATATCCTCTGTTAGTCCTATTTGGTATGGGTCGCACATGCTTGAGCAATATCCTAGAACCAGTTGCAACATGAGTTCTTTTGCATTACGGGACTGATAAACAATTAATATTCTGCGATATTCTTACATTTTTGTTATGTGAACCAACCGAGATATATTAATATGATGGGAGGCAGGAGCATAGATTAATAGTTATTATTTAGATGTCAAGGTTAATAAAATTAAATGAAAACATATCCACTATCATGTGCAGTTTACACTAAACTGGTTTCTATTTCTTCAAAAGCAATACAAAAAAATTAACGAAAAGCAGGAGCCAACTGTTTGTAACTGGTTAGAGTCATCTCAAAGAATTGAGCTAGATTTGCATGTAGTAGTTGATTCCTTATTTATGTAAGACATGTGCTAGAGCTAGATTTGCATTGGTACCTTATTTATGTGAAACTCCACATGCAGATATACATTAGTACTGTGCCACATGCCAGCCTGCATATCTACATCTACATTCATACTCCGTAAGCCACCCAACGGTGTGTGGCGGAGTGTCATGCATTGTACCAATATCACTTGCCATTCTTCCTCCCTTACATGTTCCATTCTCCTGTAGTGGCAAGGAAATATTTTGAAGAAATTTCAACAAAATCTACAGCTACAACTCAAAAATTGAAGAATAAAATGGAACACAGCCAAGTACACAAATATAGATACTTGGGATGAGTGAGCAATAACTTTATGAGAAATGTCACACTGAAAAGAAAGGAGAAAGAATTGAGATACAACCCACAGGACTAAGAAGAATGCTACAATCTCTATACGCATAAAAATAAATGTAGCATCTCTGCTGTATGAACATACCACACAGTGCATCAAGTAGTAGTCATTCTTTATTTTATGATCACCATGATAATAATTAGAATTTCAAGAGATACAATGAAAATAAATCATCTGCCCAGTAAAAGCCACTATACAGAAAAAGTGCCTTTTAATGTCTGCTTGAAATCATATTATTTGTCATACAGGCAAAAATGAAACTGCCAATGGTTGCCAAAATTCTCAATACAGTAAGCAGGCTCTCTCAATGAATTTAACTGATGAAATTCTCTCAAGCTATCAACTATTTCAAACAGCTGTTTTATGATGTTTTTTTCATCACGATGAATTTTACTGGATGTATCTGAACTGCTCTACATCAATTCATTAAGATGTTTCAGCTGTTGCTTCTACGGTATTTAAGCTGTGAAATATTAATTTGTTTCAAATGAAAAGTATTAACAGCAGTTTAATTGGTTTAAGCAGCATTACTCAGCTAAGAATAGCAGTTAAGCTAAATAATTATTTCAGTGACAAGAATTGTATGGTGGAAGATGACAACCACTAACAATATGAAAAAGAAGATGAAAAGAAAGAAGATTACAGTTAAATGTCTCGTCAGTAACAAGGATATTAAAAAATGAGCAAAAGCTTGGACTGAGGAAGGAAACAGCCATGTCATTTTCAAAGAAACTATCCTGGATTTAGGAAAATCACAGCAAAAATTTACATCCTTATACAGTCATGGGATGAGGTTTTGATCCACTTGCCAAATGTGAGCCCAGAGTCCTAGGCACAGTTTACTATTTCTCAGTACATATGGAAGAGATGTAGGCCAAAAGATAGGTATATAAACATGGCAATGATTACTGTGGCTTCAGTAAAGAGTGTAACTGTGTATGCCAGTCAGACTGTGATAATTAACTCCTGCTAATTGTGTCTCTCTCCTGCTCAGAGCCCGTTCTATATGATGAGCAATTGTTTTTCCGAGCACAGATCTTCACTTATATTCCATCCCAATTATCTTAAAAAAATTGTGGCATAATGTTGCTAAAAAATGAGTTATGTACCTGGAACACGGTTTACAATAATCTGTAGTACATATCTATTGAAAGTAGTCCTGCCAGAACACACACAGTGTAACTAAACTTACCAAAAGCATGATGTATACGAGACTCAGTAAACCTCCAGTTCATGAAAGAACTGCACTCCCATGTATAAACAGCTTCTAACTTCTTATTCATCTAAAAGTGAGTTAATGTATGGTATTAAGCTTGTAAGTTGGAAACATTTTTAGGAAAGATTTGAAATTGTGTGTATAAAGTTTTTTTTTACAAGTTGCTTAGTGTTCTCATTCTCATATACTGGATGAATATTTTCTGGGTGTTTGTGCTGCCTCAAGACTTATATACAATTTCTAACTGTGGTAGGCCTATTTGTCTCTGTGTGGTAAACCCCTGATATATGATTATACCTCATAATTAGCACATTATGACAGCACTTTACATTTTAAAATCCAGTCAATAATCACATGAAATACTGAAAAAAAAATTTGTTGCCCCGGAAGTCATTACATAGGCAACCTTCAAACAGAGCTAGGTTCTAGGAACTGGGCTGCTCATTTACTAATACTGATAATTATCCAGTAATGTTCATACTTGTTGATTTTTATTTTATGGGCATTAGGCCATGCTCCACGGCATATTTCTCTGCCTAACTTTTCGTCTTCCAGTGTCGGAGAAGCCATCAAATGTTATAACGGCATGCCCACAAAATAAAAATAACCAAGGATGCAAATACTTACCATGAAAGCCAGCATCGTTATGATCAGTGGCTATATTTATTGCGTAGTGGATGCATTTCTGTATGAAATACAGAGCTGTTCAGACATGAATGTTAATGGGAGAAAGAGCTGTGGGGCAGGGATATGTGTGAGGGGTGTGGTTGAACTTTGACATCGCTGAGTACCACTCTTGTAAATGACTGCAATCTGTTGGATGGTTTGTAAGTAAGTGTTGTACAGCATTACTGTTGCCCAGAGTAGTTCTCATAAACATTTATGGAAAGGAAACATAAAATGTGTGTTCTCTTCAAAATGTTATAATCGGAATTTAAATTATGGATGAAAAAAAAAAAAAATAGGTGTTGGTCTCGCCTTATTGGCCGGGCTGCTACCCAGCTCCCACTCACCAGCGCTGTCCCACTACTGCCCACCACGGGGACTTTTGGCTGCTGAGTTTCCCCCCTGGCCCGGTACGCCCCTCCTTAGCCAACCTGGTGACCCAAGATTCCTCAAGGGTCACCATATTGATGGCAGGCTTAGTGCGGACGCCGGATCGACATGGGAAACTGAGCACCAGGGCTCCCGGCCTCAGACCATCCACAACACCTGGCTTCCAAGTAGCTGGATTACAGGAGCACGCCGCCGCTCCCAGCCGAAAGCCACCTCTATCGCTTCAGTACTTCGCGTTCCCGAGATATTACTCAATTCACTAATCCGTTATTTTGTTACTATACTTATGGCAGTTTCATACGAATGGTATTTGAAAAAGGTTAGTTTACAAGTAGTCGTACCAACAAAACCATTGCTAATGCAGAATACGTTATCGTACATTTTGTTCATTCTTCCGCTAACAGATGGCTCTGCAGCTCAGAATCGACGCGTCACGGAGCTTGCATTGCGCAAACTCGTACGTATCTCGCAGCGCTGCTACACGCAATAACCAATGCGTCGCCACTGGTTGCTGATAATGTATTGCCCGCACTGCAGCAGGTACTACATATTCGATAAAGCAGGCGTGTGTTCGCACTTGTATTTTATAAATGTTTTACTTCCTTCTTGACTACCAACAACATGAGGGTACGGACAAAAAATACAGTTGTCATACAATGTGTAATAACTGATAATTATACATTGTATACTTACGAAGTAACACCACAGTCTAAATGTTAGGCTGTGGTTCGTATGTGCTGTATCTCACCAAACTTCAATATCTAGAAAGCAAATATTAATAAATCAAAGGTAAAATGTACTTCATAATGAATATTAGTTATTACAATCTGCAGAAAAAAAAAGTTGTGAAATCTAATACGCTGTTTAACGACGGAAGTTGTATATTATACTGCGCTGAAGAAAATTCACCAGTAAGGGCCAAGAAAAAGCTGAAAACTGATAAACATGTTAAAAAAATCTTATGTAGAGCCTACCGTATGCAACTGAAACGAAAAACCACTAATTTGTGTGTAATACCGAAGCATCAGCGTATGCAAGGGGCGTTTGCCCCTCCTGGACTCTACTCAGACTTTTAATTTTATACAAAATTTTCTAGAGTTTCTATTAATAATATTGTCTATGGATCTATTAGACTGCAGAGACAGAAGTACCGAGTACGGCGGCAAATACAGTGGCTTTGGCATTGCCTACCTGTCTAGGTTTTCTTCTTTCCCCAAGCCATTGAATCCTTGGTGCCGTGGCAGTTTCGGCGGCTATTCTGCAGTCAAGACTTACGCGAACGTTTACAGAGCAATACTGAAATATTATCAGCCATTGGTTCTCTTGTCTCTTCCTCGTGCAGCCACTTACGCTACAGGAAGTGATCGATCCAGTATCCCAAAGCGCGGATTTCAGTAAAACATAAATCATGCAGCAGTATAAGTGCCTGTCATCCGTCCCCAACTTCCACAAAAATGTCCCCTCCCCACCAGCAGCAGTTGACCGCTTGTCTGTGGACCACAAAGAACCGTGATGGCTTGCAAATTCTACATTTAGTTTAACACTGCCAGAATAGTGTGAAATTTCAAGGTCGAAAATATGTCCTCTCAGGAACTGCAATCTTCTCAACTCTTACCACACAGCCCCACAAGCAGTCATAGAGCAGTCCCTTTGGTATGCCTGCACAATAATGTGACACATATGTCTAGCTACCTTGAATGTGACATACTGGGAAGATGAGGATCAATCTGGTACATTCCTAGGGTGGTAAGGGTTGTTCTACCAGTCAATTTGACAGTAGTTTGGAACTTTTCTCATGTTCATCTAGTTGGTTACAGACCCTAGGATACACTTGACATAACCAAACCAAAACATGGTTTTCCAAACATTTTGTTCAGTTTCTGTTATGCTTGTCAACATTAAAATACATGAATGGATGAAAGAAATCCTCCAACATGATTAGGTGTGTTACGTAAGCAAAATGGTATTGTACACGACATACCTAATAAGCCTTTTGGTTATTTCTGTTGATATCCAACAAGATTTTATCGATTGTCCTTTCTTTCTGATTCAGATTTTTAATTTTCGTGGCTCATTGGATGCCCTCAATTTAATCATATGAGGATGAAATATTAGAGTGCTAAATCAAAAAGGTGACAACCAAACTCGCAGTAATAACATAGATCTACCCACATTAGGTATACAACTGAATATGCTTATTGGCTCGATATCAAAATAATCTATCTTTAAAATACTAATTGGACAACTATCAATTGTGCCAGGTGCTTCTAAGTTTAGCTCCTGGGGCATGTCATGTCTGAAATTTTGAAACACCAACAATAGTAGTACAATCATTTTGCCGCCTCTTGACTGGCATTACATCACAAATTTCAACTCCACATTAATTACCTCCGTATTACGTATTTTAATATAAAGCCAGCTGCGTCACATGGTCGCTGCTCTTTGGTTACACAATCGTATATTTTCACAACATACACCCAACAAAGTTTTTCCTTGCGGCCGTGTGCCGATTCCAGGTGACAGTAACAACATGTTAAACACTGCTACTATAAAACATTGTGTAAATAATACGTACTTAGCTCTTGCTTTTATAGACTGCCTCATGTTCGCATCTTGTCGGTAAACTTTTTTTTTCAGTGGTGGTGTGTATCTTCAACAAAACTTCGTCCATTTCAATTAAATCCTTAAAGCTATGTCAGGAAGTCAGTTACTTAAGGGTGACAGAAGTAAATACAACATCGAGAATATGAATGTTCTGCTTTCTGAAACTAGTCAGACACTATACCGGTACTTTATCTTCTACTTAAAACCGAAAATGTTATGGAAATTTCAAAACAGTTAACGAATAACCTCTATACGTACCTCAGTTCGTTGCACAGCATATGGAGTGTCTATCACCAATTCGCTGTTCAAGCTATCGGCGAGTCCAGAAACCTCTTCGCAATTTTCTCCGTTCTTCTTCAACGATTGCTAATAGAATTAACGCAGGTATTTCACGCACTCCATCTTTGTAAACAAACTGTGAATTTGCGCGCCAAATGCAGCAGACAATTGCCGCTGGAGCGCGCTGTGGTCGCAAATCACAATAAGCAACACCTTCAGATAGGCCGCTTGTGCTTGTGCAGCAGCCACATCGGACATCGCGACTGACGTGCTTGTCGAAGAGAAAAACGTCATGTGTGAGGGTGGCTTTTCTGAAGTGCAACTTAGTTAGTGTTGAAATCTTAATGCTGAAATCTTGTTTTCACAATGCTTTAATTGCGTCCAGAATGCTATACTTGTGCAGACAACATAACTATAAAAATTATTGACTTAGGAGTACAGACATCCATAACTGCATCAGTATAAATGACAACTTCTGTGTACAAGCATGGTTTACCTCATAGATAATTTTAAAATTAGGGAAAATCTTGATAAAGGGCAACCACATCCTTGGGCAATGGAAAAGGTACCATGCCCCCGCCTCCTCTCATAGCTCTCAGGGAAAGAAAAAAATATAGTATACCCAGGTGTTTTTCTTTCAAGAAAATGATTTAAAAGTAGGTGTTACGCAGGTTTTTAACAGGATCGGAACTGGAATTTTTTATGGCTACTTACAAGTCGCCATTCCCCTTCCAAAATATTAGAAGTACTCCATACTCCCAGGTCTATCCCCTCTCCCGCACACTACAAACCATCGTATGTGACTCCTTGGTCTCACGTAGACGAATCTGAGAGGATGTTTAGCGTTTTTTCTCAGATATTTTACTTCAGATGTGATTTAAATAGCGCCGCATTCACTTCTGTAAATTCTGAAACTAATAGTGGGATCAATAGGCCTATTGGGTTCTTATAACATCACTTGAACGATTAAATAAAAAACGTACGTTATTAAAACTTTATAATTTGTCACAATACTACAAAGAAGCCTCCAGCCGTATGCCTGTTCCTGTTTAAACAGATACAACGGACAGCAATGTTTTTGATAGCGTCTCCTGGAAAAGTTTTGCAGTTGAAGGGAGCTTCAGCGCACACCACGTTTCCACCGAGCGCTGATGACATTGCTGTTTAGTGCCCTAATCCACAAATCATCTTTCCTCTGAAGGTTACGATATTCCCCTCAAGTTGCAGAAATTTTAATTCTTCAGCCAGTCTGACACGAGCCAGTCAAATTACATGCTTTACTTTGAGATAGAAGACCGTAAGCTCCTATCCTGCTTTTTTCCAAGCGTGCGGCAGCCAAGGTGAAGAATTTGTTCTCGTTTCCTTCACTGGGCCATAAAATACCGTTATATTTTTAGACTCATCTTCGAATTAAGGAGAGCTAGGTAAGTCTTTCTTCGTATCCACTGCTTGCAAAATTTCATGCTAGAGAATTTTTCTAGAAAGTTCTTAAGAACAGAAATACTTTGATTCCTTCAGCTTTTTTTCCGGTACGAGCACTCTGCAAAGACTTCTGCGGAGTATACTGTTTTCTGCAATATTTTCAGTACAAGCCACGTTGGTGACCTCATTGATTTTCGGCCTCATAGTTGCATTTTGTGGTTACAATGAGGCGAGCTTTGGTCCAAATACTCCTTGGCCTTCCTTCAAGGGGAATGACTGCAGATAGGCTACTGGAACGCCCTCACAAACTCCAGCTAGCTGATGGAACGTCACAGGTACCCGAGTATCGCCATAGTGAGCACACGTTTATGTGCATAATTTGTAGGTATATTGTATTGTATATGATTTTGCTGACGAAATCCACACAATGTAAAGTGTTACATGGATTAATAAAGAAATCAAATCAAATCACGTTGGCGCTGTGTTCGTTGGATGCTGGTCAACCTCGCGATAGGTGGACACCACGCCACGCTCAGTTGTAAGCCTCCCTGTCTTTTAAACGTGTTTTCAGTGCTTTTTATTTCAATGGCTTGCACGGTCCCAGAAGCCTACAGTGCGAGCTACCCCAGGGGTTTCGTCAAATTTGATCCGATGACCGTTTTTTCAGAGCTTGCTCAGATAAAGCGGATTTTTGTGCGTAACGTAGGCGAACAAATCATTCATACTTCTTCCTGTGTGCACTCTTTGTCTGGTGTAAGACTGACCGTACTTGCATCGTATTTTACGGAACCCATGAGGGAGCAAGGGAGGTTTTATTGCCTATGTCACCCAGAAAAATACGCTTCAGCTGCTCTGTAAAACGATCACCGGTTCAAATTTGACGAATCCTGTTATAATTTGCACTAAAGGTTTCTGGGACAGTGTATTTAAGGAAGCTGTTGAAATAAAGTAGAGATGGCGGCCTACGACACAGCGATCCCATACAGTGCTGCGCTCCAGACGTGCAGTCTCAGGAATTAATTCTTGACCTGAAGGCCATGTTGACACTAGTAAACTCATCTGAGCAAGGATTGTCCACTTTGCTTATGCTAGTCCGCTTCTTTCGTCGTCCTTCGTTTGTTTGTCACGTGGTCTCTGCCCCCTTCTTTGCCAGTCCGTCCAGGAGGTCCGAATGGGAGACAAATAGGGAATCTTTTGCAGTGGAGAGATCATCATGAAACTTTTAGGGTTCCAATCTTCAATCGCTAAAAACGGAACCCTTATAGGATCGCTTTGTTATCTGTTTGTCCGACTGTCAAGAATCCTTTTTCTCAGAAACGGGTAGACGTATCAAGTTAAAATTTATATGACATACTAAGTCAATACAGCCAAAAAATACGGTTATTTATGTTACATACTTTGATACTCACCAAGACCTATAGGGCACTTTTCATTGAGCTAGAATCATGAAATTTGGCGAGAAGGAATGCATTCATCGTCCGTCAAAAGCGTTATAAAAAATTACTGCATGCAAACTTAAAATCTAAGTTGTAGTCATATTTCAGTTAAGTAAACACAAATATTTTATTAAATCATCTCTCTCTACAAATGTAAACTGAATTCCCTTGCTCGATTCTCTTTGTACGTCCGATCTAGTCTCAGGAAGTTCTGTACAGATTTTGATTTACGGGGCACTTGGCCTGTGGATATGCATTAAGTGTCTTTAATAGAGTTTTCCATTACCTTCTGCATCCTCATGCTGTTGATCATCGCTTCCGCCTTTAAAGAGCAGTTTCTCTCCCTCTTTGAGAAAGTTGTTGGCAGAGCGAAGGTGACTCCTTACGCTGCAAGTCTTCGGTTGCCATTCATGATGATTTTTGTTCAAAACTAGTGAGCATGGTAATGCTTCACAATCGCGAAATATGTAACAGAATTAAATATACTTCCTAATCTCATTCTCCATCGCTCTCTGTCCACCTCCTCGTTCCCCTTCTCTTTGTCCATCTCCTCCTCCTCTCCCCTCTTTCTGTACATCTCCTCGTCTCTCTCTCTCTCTCTCTCTCTCTCTCTCTCTCTCTCTCTCTCTGTATATACAGGGTGGTCTATTGATAGTGACCGGGCCAAATATCTCACGAAATAAGCATCAAACGCAAAAACTACAAATAACGAAACTCGTCTATCTTGAAGGGGGAAACCAGATGGCGCTATGGTTGGCCCGCTAGATGGCGCTACCATAGCTCAAACAGATATCAACTGCGATTTTTAAATAGGAACTCCCATTTTTCATTACATATTCGTGTAGTCTGTAAAGAAATATGAATGTTTCAGTTGGACCACTTTTTTCGCTTTGTGACAGATGGCGCTGTAATACAGCGCATACAAAAAATCTGCCATCGTCCCATAATTTCTCTTGTGCGCAGTAGCAGAACTGTACACGGCATTCAAAGTCGTCGCCATGCAATTCCTGGTGCATAGAAATATGGTACGGGTGCAATTGATGTTGATGCAGCATTCTCAACACCGACGTTTTTGAGATTACCGATTCCCGCGCAATTTGTCTGCTAGTGATGAGCGGATTAGCCGCGACAGCAGCTAAAACACCTGCTTGGGCATCATCATTTGTTGCACGTAGTGGTTGACGTTTCACATGTGGCTGAACACTTTCTGTTTCCTTAAATAACGTAACTATCCGGCGAACGGTCTGGACACTTGAATGATGTTGTCCAGGATACCGAGCAGCATACGTAGCACACGCCCGTTGGGCATTTTGATCACAATAGCCATACATCAACACGATATCGACCTTTTCCGCAATTGGTAAACGGTCCATTTTAACACGGGTAATGTATCACAAACCAAATACCATCCGCACCGGCGGAATATTACGTGATACGACGTACTTATACGTTTGTGACTATTACAGCGCCATCTATCACAAAGCGAAAAAAGTGGTCCAACTAAAACGTCCATTTTTCTGTACATACTACACGAATATGTAATAAAAAGTGGGGGTTCCTATTTTAAAAAAAACTCAGTTGATATCCGTTTGCCCTATGGCAGCACCATCTAGCGGACCAACCATAGCGCCATCTAGTTTCCCCCTTCAAGCTAGACGAGTTTCGTTCTTTGTAGATTTTTCGTTTGATGCTTATTTCGTGAGATATTTAGCTCTGTCACGATCAATGGACCACCCTGTATATTAACCAAAACGTTATGACCACCTGCTTAACTTGTTTGTCCGTCTTTGGAAGGAAATGCATCACTGATTCTGTGTATCAGATGGGCTCCGTCGGATTTCTGTCAGGCGAATTTAGTCGCCGTGACATCAACATGAATTCATTATAATGCTCCTCAAACCACAGTAGTGCGGGTCTGGCTCAGAGACACGGACAGTTATACTGCTGAAAGATGACATCGCCTTTGGGAAAGACATCTAGCGTGAAGAGATGTAGGTGGTTCGCAGTTGTCAACGTGTCTTCGATCCCACGGCATTATACTGCTCCCGCATGCCTGCGTCCGTGGCTCGCTACGCGTTTCGAGCCGCCGCTCACTTCGATGGCGACGTTTGTGGAGACGAACATCGACCTAGCGTAGCAAATATATGATTCACCCGAAGAGCCGACACGTTTCCAGTAATCGACAGTCGAATCCCAATGGTCCCGTGTCCACTGCAGTCATAACTGATGATGTCGTTGGCTCAACATGTGAACATAGGGGTGGTTTGCTGCAGAGCTCTACGTCCAACCATGTACAATGAACAGTGTGCTCCGAAACACTTGTGCTTGCACCAGCATTGTGCTCTTTCGGCAGAGAAGCCACAGATCATCGTACGTCCTACTGTACAGAGCAGTCAAGTCTGCGAACCCCACGTTCTGTAAAGAGCCGTGAAATCCAACCTTTTAGCGTCTAGTAGTAGTTCTACTGGCCTTCTACGTCTTTCCGTAGATGCTCACGACAGTAGCACGTGAACATTCGACCAGCTTCGTCATTTTTGAGATAATCGTTCGCAGGCCGTGCGTAATAATATTCTGCACTTTGTCAAAGTCGCTTATCTCAATAGATTTACCAATTTGCAGCCCATTCCTTCGTAGGGTGATTCCTTGCCCATGTCAGTTCCGCTTACATACTTTTGTTACCGCGTCAGATGCCTGCAACGCCACCAGGCGCCATTCAAAGTCGCGGTGGGAAGTGGTCATGATGTTTTGGCTTATCAGTTTATGTGTATGTCATTTGTCTGTATTTATATGTATATTAAAAATATGTATCGTATTAAAGAAATATATATCACTCTTCCGTCCAAATGTTAATAGAGTGTCGTGTATGCATATGAAGTAAATTGGTCAAGAACTTTTCGCGATTTTGGTAACAATGTTAAACAATTACTTGTCTTCGTATAGTAGTAGTATACAGTATAGATTTAAGCAGTGTGTGGGATCGAACTGGGAACTGAGAACGTTTTGTTTAGAAGTCAAGGAAATGGAAATAATGCCGCCAACTGCTAGCATCACTTTACGCCACAACGACGACTCGTCTAGTGACAGGCCTACCACGTAATCACAAGTATGAAAGTTTCGTAACATTAGCACACTCAGGTGAATGGCGAAATATTTCTGAGATTTCACTACAAATGGCTCTGGGTACAGTTGCTACTCTATCACATGTTCCACCTTTCCTCAAACTGGTACTGATATTACACATACGTCTGTGTGGCGGGACAGGATTCGAATTCAGTTTGTAAAGATAATTTTCAGTAGAGGACTGCCCCCTGTGTCCGCCCCCTCCTCCTCCTCATTGAGGACATCCAGGTTTCGTAACCAAATCAGACTGAAAGTCGTCGCTTTCTGTACTCTGACATTTTCATTGTTCGGTTCAAAAGTACAAAAGGATTATTTCGAAAACTAACATCAGTTGGTACATCAGTACCTGTCTTCATGTTTTTATGGGGGCGTAAACATGTGACCTCGTCAAGCGTTTTGTGTAAAAAAAGGCGCAGTTTTTATATTGACTGAGAAAGCAAGACAGATTTGGTGGAATATGCACTTTAAAAGCAGATAAGCAGTTTAAAGCATGCACATTTGCAAAATGCCGCCCTCTAATCGTAACTACATAACTCAGCGCCTCGGATTTCTCAGGCGTCGGACACCAAGCAGCTGTTCTTCTCTTTTTTCATCGGCGTCATACTCAGCGAGGTGACGTAGCCGTTAAGGCACTGGAACCGTATTTATGAGAGACTAGTTTCAAAAACCCCACCTGATGATCCTAAATTCGGTTTGTCATGTCTCTAGACAAGGGCGTCCATACCTAGGGGCAAGTTCCCGCTCCCCCGCCCCCCTCCCCCCCCCCCCCCCCGCTCACTTCCAGCTCTTACGGAAAGGAAACTGTGACGTAGTCAGCTGCTTTTCTTTCAAGAAAATGATTTAAAGGTGGTTTATGCAGGTTTTAGCAGGGTAGGAAATGGAACTTAATTGTGGCTACTTATTAGTCGACATTCATCTTCCAAAGTATTAAAAATACACTATATCCGTAGGTCTACGGGACCCCCCGCCCCCCCTCTCAAACTATCGTATGGGCGCCCTTGGTTCTGGAGACGATCTATTGTAATCCCAAGTAACTTAATGCACTGTAATGCATAATGTATAACGACACTAAGGTTACTTTTTATGAGAATCGATGGAATATTTTTAATTGCATTTTTTCAATTTTCTTATTATTTTCGTATAGTTTGTAGGGTCATCTCCCTCTCTGGTGTCGTAAATATTTCTGTTTAGTTCCGTACTTTTGCTTGTTGATTATCGGTATCTTTTACCGTAGCCAGAGAGCTTACTTGACACGTTAATTCCGCTGTCTACGTACCATTCAGTTGTCATTGGGATAAGAAGTTGAGTGAAAAGGATGGCGGAAATTCTTCGCTTGTACGAACAAAAAGAACGTGCATAGGTGCATGACCGACTCTACAACAGTTCTTACGGTTATATTGCCAGTGTCATTCTGAAAGTCAAAATTCAAATTCCAACAATGTAACGAATAGTGAAATAGTACCCCATTCCGATCTCTGGTCGGGGACAACTCAAGAGGATGTTATCAGGAGAAATGAAACTGGCATTCTACGGATCGAAGCGTGGAATGTTAGATCCCTTAATCGGGCAGGTAGGCTAAAAATTTAAAAAGGGAAACGGTTAGCTTAAAGTTAGATATAGTGGTAATTAGCAAAGTCCGGTGGCAGGAGGAACAGGACTCCTGGTCAGGTGAATACAGGTTTATAAATACAAGGTCAAATAGGGGTAATGCAGGAGTGGGTTTAATAATGAATAAGAAAATAGGAATGCGGATAAGCTACTACAAACAGCATAGTGAACGCATTATTGAAACCAAGATGGACATGAAGCCCATACCTACCACAACAGTACAAGCTTATTTGCCAACTAACTCCGCAATTGAAGAAATGTATGATGAGATAAAAGAAACTCCTCAGGTGGTTAAAGGAGACGAACATTTAATTGTAGTGGGGGACTGGAACTCGATAGTAGGAAGAGAAGAAAAAAATAGTAGGTGAATATGGAATGGTGGGAAAGAAATGAAACAGGAAACCACCTGTTCCAATTTTGTACAGAGCGTAATTTACTTGTAGCTAAAACTTGGTTTCATAATTGTAAAAGAGGACTGTATACGTGGAAGACATCTGGAGACACTGGAAGGTTTCAGATTGATTATATAGAGGTTAGAGAGAGATTTAGGAACCAGATTTTGCATTGTGAGACATGTACAGGTGCAGTTGTGGACTCTGACCACAATTTATTGTTTATGAATTGTAGATTAAAACTGAAGAAACTGGAGAAATGTTGGAAACTAAGGATATGGGACATGGATAAGTTGAAACAACCAGCGGTTGTTGAGAGTTTCAGAGTGAGTGTTAGGCAACAATTGACTATAATAGGGGAAAGGAGTACAGTAGACGAAGAATGGGTAGCTTTAAGAGAGGGAATAGTGAAGGCAGCGGAAGAACAAAAAGGTAAAAAGACATTGCTAGTGGAAATCCTTGCATAACAAAAGATATATTTAATTTAATTGATGAAAAGATAAAATTTTAAAATGCACCAGATGAAGCAGGAGAAATGGAATACAAATTTTTAAAAAACGAGATTGACAGAGAGTGCGGGACTGCTAAGCAGGAATGGCTAGAGGACAAATGTAAGGATTTAGAAGCATATTTCACTTGAGGAAAGATAGATACCGCCTACAGGCAATATTACAAAAAGGGAAGTAGACGTAGATGAAGTTGAGATGGAAGATACGATACTGCGAGAAAAATTTGGCAAAGCTCTGAAAGATCAAGTCGAAACAACGCCCCAAGGGTAGATGATATTCCGTCAGAAATATTGGTTGCCTTGAGAGAGCCAGCCATGACAAAACTCTTCCATCTGGTGTGCAAGTTGTATGGGACAGACTGTAGTAATTCCAATTCCAAAGAAAACAATTGCTGACAGGTGTGAAAATTACCAAACTAGCAGTTAAATAAATCATGGTTGCAAAATACTAATATGCATTCTTTTAAGAAGACTGGAAAAACTGGTAGAAGCCGATCTCGGTGAAGATCGCAAGAAAATGAAACGCCTACAGCAGTCCTTATGATCTTATTTATTGTGTAGCTACCAGTTGCGGCGTTAGTAAGCGCCATCTTTAGTTGATGCTGAAGGGGTTATCAGGATCCATATATACGCTGCATCAGTGGCCAACATCACTGATTTGCCCAGACAATCTGTAACTGTAATGTCAGCACTCCAACCATCAACTGTCACTTGGAGTGCTGACATCACAGTTATAGATAGTCTGCGCAAATCAGTAATGTTGGCCACTGATGCAGCGTATATATGGATCGTGAAAACCCCTTCAGCATCAAATAAAGCCTGGATGTGGCGCACTGAGGCGCCGAAACTGGTAACTACACCATACATAAGATCATAAGAACGGCCGTAGGCGTTTAATTTTCTTGCATTAGAGAACGGCTGTGGTCCCCAAGACCTCCAGCAAAAAGGATGGACATGCAAAAACTCGGGGAAGATCAGTTTGGATTCCGGAGGAGAGTAGGAACACTCACCCCACGATTTATCTTCGAAGATACATGTGGGAAGAGTCCTGGAGACACTGCAAGGTTTCAGATAGATTATATAATAGTAAGACAGATATTTAGAAACCAGGTTTTAAATTGTAAGACATTTCCAGGGGCAGATGTGGACTACGACCACAATCTATTGGTTATGAACTGCAGATTAAAACTAAAGAAGCTGTAAAAAAGGTGGGAATTTAAGGAGATGGGACCTGGATAAACTGAAAGGACCAGAGGTTGTAGAGAGTTTCAAAGAAAGCACGGGGGAAAGAAATAAAGTAGAAGAAGAATGGGTAGCTTTGAGAAATGAAATAGTGAAGGCAGCAGAGGATCAAGTAGGTAAAAAGCCATGGGTTTGTAGAAATCCGCAGAAATGAAGCAAGCAAAAAGGAATACAAACGTCTCAAAAATGAGATTGACGGAAGCGCAAAATGGCTAAGCAGGGATGGCTAGAGGACAAATGTAAGGATGTAGAGGCATACATCACTAGGGGTAAGATAGATACCGCTTACAGGAAAATTAAAGAGACCTTTGAAGAAAAGAGAACCACTTCTATGAATATCAAGAGCTCGGATGAAAAACCAATTCTAAGAAAAGAAGGGAAAGCAGAAAGGTGGAGGGAGTACCTAGAGGGTCTACATAAGGGCGATGTACTTGTAGGAAATATTATGGAAATAGAAGAGGATGTAGATGAAGAAGAAATGGGAGATATACTGCCTGAAGAATTTGTCAGAGCACTGAAAGACCTAAGTTGAAACAAGGCCCCAGGAGTAGACAACATTCGATTAGAACTACTGATAGCATTGGGAGAGCCAGCCCTGACATAACTCTACCATCTGGTGAGCAAGATGTATGAGACAGGCGAATTACCTTTGGACTTCAAGAAGAATATAACAATTCCAATCCCAAAGAAAGCAGGTGTTGAGAGGTGTGAAAATGATCAAACTATCAGCTTAATAAGTCATAGCTGTAAAATACTAACACGAATTCTTTACAGATGAATGGGAAAAACTGGTAGAAGCCGACCTTGGAGAAGATCAGTTTGGATTCTGTAGAAATGTTGGAACATGAGACATGAGACGATACTGACCCCACGATTTATTTTAAAAGATACGCTAAGGAAAGGCAAACCAACTTTTATAGCATTTGTAGACTTAGAGAAAGCTTTCAACAACGTAACTGGAATACTCTCTTTGAAATTATGAAGGTAGCAGCGGTAAAATACAGGGAGCGAAGGGCTTTTTACAACTTGTACAGAAACCAGATGGCAGTTATAGGAGTCGAGGGGCATGAAAGGGAGTAAGTGGACTGGAGGGCAATGTGGAGGGTAAAAATCGTAGAGGGAGACCAAGAGATGAATACTCTAAGCAGATTCAGAAGGATGTAGGCTGCAGGAGGTACTGGGAGATGAAGGAGCTTGCACAGGATAGATTAGCATGGAGAGCTGCATCAAAGCAGTCTCAGGACTGAAGACCACAACAACAACAACATCTAGTAACAAAAGTTAAAAACACACTGTGTATGATACTCTTCCTGGTAGTTGTATGAAAGTACTGTCTTCAAACAAAATTCAGGCATAAAGTAGTTATTAATTTGCACCTTATAACGTTTTCCCTTCTACATCCGCATACATACTCCGTAAACCACTATGAAGTGCATGGCAGAGGGTACTTCCCATTGTACCAGTTATTAGGGCTTTCTCCAGTTCCAGTGACGTGTGGAGCGCGGGAAGAATGATTGCTGAAACGTCTCTATGTGCGCTGTAATTGATCTAATCTTGTCTGCGTGAACCTGCAAGAACAATGCGAAGGGGTTTGTGGTATATTCCTACTTTCGTCACTTTCTGAATAGGCTTTCACGGGATGGTTTGCATCTATATCCAAGCGTTTGACAGTTTAGTTTCTTAGTCTCTACGCGACTCTCTCTGATGACTCACACAAATCCCTGACGATACATACTGCCCATCTTTGTATGCCTCCAATAACCCCCGTTAATACTACTTGCTACGTGTTTTGTAAGCTATCTCCTCTGTACACTGATTGCTTTTCCCTACTATCCTACCAAAGAACTGAAGTCTGCCATCTGCTTTTCCGAGGACTGATCCTATGTGATCACATTTCCCTACAAATTGCAAAAATTACTACACCCAGGTATTTGTATGTGTTAACCGATTCCAAATGTGACTCGTTGATACTGAAATCAGAGAGTTTTTTTCTGTTTGTGAAGAAAACAGTTTTGTATTTGTGAAGTCTCATTGCTATTTTCCACTTTTTTATCACTTTGAAATCTTATCAAGATATGACTGAACATTTGTTAGTGTCTTTTTCAGTCTGTGCTATATTAAAGGTAAATGCACCACTTCCGAAACGTGTGATGTTACTACTATTAATATAATATTATGTGCAAGGGTATTAATATACAGCATGAACAGCAAGAGTCCAAAACTATTTCCTTGGGCCAGGGCTGAGTCGATGACGCTCCATTCAGGATAATGTGCTGCAGCCTCCGTTGCAAGAAATCTTCAGTCTAGTCACAAATTTCGATTGATGAATGTGACCGTTACTGTCTTTGCCAGTATTAAGGGGTCTTTATTACTTCCACTCCCACTATGTTAGAGACAATTACCACTGCAAAAAATTAAAATTACAGATATAAATGAGCCACAAAGTACGTAAACAGAATACCAACATCACTTGGTTTATTCCTGCACTTCCTCGTAAAATAATACAGAAAGTAGTGAGCGAAAATTTTTAAATCTCTTAATATCTATTTTTTAGAGAAACAAAGTACGTCGTAATAATCTACAAATTTTTCTCTCACTTTTCAACATAGTATCAATTTCTTTGCACACATTTTCCCCATCATTCTGCAAGTTTGGAAATATCGTTACGATAGCACTCTGTTCCAGCTGCATGAAGACACTCACTTACTGCTTCCTGAATATCCTCCACCGTCTCTTAGTGTGCGTCTCACGTCTTTTCCTTTACAGAACTAAAAAGATGGTGGTTGGAGAGTTCCAAGTCGGGACTTTTGGGAGGATGTGGAAGAGCTTCCCACTCAAATATTCTGAACTTCTCCATTGTGACACAGGCTGTATGAAGACGTGCACTATCCTGTTGCACGATGATCTTCTTTCCAGGGCACTTATCGCGCAATGCAACAGTAAGCTTCCAAAGTGCCTGGATATAATAGGCACCGTTTATGGTATGTTTAAGTTCAATAAAATCAACCAGAATACAACCCTGTGTATTCCAGAAGACGCTACCCTTAACCAGCAGATCGACTGTCTTCACTTTCTTCTTCAGTGGCTAATCCAGGTGGTGCCACTACATACTCTGGAGTTTTGTTTCAGGATCGTAATGATGGAACCGACTGTCATCGCATGTCACAAAACTCGTCTAGAATCATCTCTTTAATTTTTAAATCTCTGAAGAAGGTTTTGGCTGATGGTTCTTCTCTGAAGATTATGGTCTTCAATAAGTAAACGTGGTAACCAGCGAGTACAGACTTTTGATAATTAAGCTTTGAATCATTTCTTGCACTGTACTATGTCCTCCTACGTGCTTAGGAGCGATTTCATTCACGGTGACACGACTGTCTTCTCCAGTGAACTCACCAACTCTTTTCTTGTTGCGTTCGGTGGAGGCAGTTCGCGGGCGACCGTCTACGAGGCTCATCTTGGATACAAGTTTTCCCATTTTTTAAATACTTGACCCAACTCCTAATACTGCTGGCGCCCATGCAAACATCTCCATAGGCACGTTGAAATATGAGGTGAATTTCAGCATGTAATTTTCCTTCTTTAACAAGGAATTCAATGACAGCGCGTTATCGAAACGAAACATCATGTCCGCCATTTTGGAAGTACCAGTACTGTCTTTGGTCACGTGAGTGACACTAATGACGTCACAATATGGCAGAATGTGTTGGAAACTCACGAGATTACGATCCTGCAGTGGCTTTTGTTGTTGTTGTTGTGGGCTTCAGACCGAGGACTGGTCCGATGCACTCTGCATGCTACTTCATCCCTTGTGAGCCTCTTCATCTCCGAATAATGACTGCGACCTACATATTTCTGAATCTGCTTACCGTATTCATATCTTGGTATCTCTCTATGACTTTTATCTCACACATTTCCCTCCAATACTAAATTGGTGATCCCTTGATGCCTCAGAACATGTCCTACCAACCGATCCCTTCTTCTAGTCAAGTTGGGCCACAAACTTCTCTGCTCCCCAATCCTATTCACTACCTCCTCACTAGTTACGTGATCTACCCACCTAATCTTCAACATTCTTCTGTAGCACTACATTTCGAAAGCTTCTATTCTATTCTTGTCCAAACTATTTATTGTCCATGTTTCACTTCCATACATGGCTAAGCTCCATGCAAATACTTTCAGAAACGACTTCCTAACACTTAAATCTATACTCGATGTTAACAAATTCCTCTTCTTCAGAAACACTTTCCTTGCCATTGCCAGTCTACATTTTATATCCTCTCTACTTCGACCATCATCAGTTATTTTGCTCCCCAAATAGCAAAACTCCTTTACTACTTTAAGTGTCTCATTTCCTAATCTAATTCCCTCAGCATCACCCGATTTAATTCGACTACATTCCATTATCCTCGTTTTGCTTTTGTTGATGTTCATCTTGTATCCTCCTTTCAAGACACTGTCCATTCGGTTCAACTGCTCTTCCAAGTCCTTTGCTGTCCCTCACAGAATTACAATGTCATCGGCGAACCTCAAAGTTTTTATTTCTTCTCTCTGGATTTTAATACATACGCCAAATTTTTCTTTTGTTTCTTTTACTGCTTGCTCAATATACAGATTGAATAACATCGGGGAGAGGCTACAACCCTGTCTCACTCCCTTCCCAACCACGGCTTCCCTTTCATTCCCTCGACTCTTATAACTGCCATGTGGTTTCTGTACAAATTGTAAATAGCCTTTCGCTCCCTGTATTTTACCCCTGCCACCTTTAGAATTTGAAAGGGAGTATTCCAGTCAACATTGTCAAAAGCTTTCACTAAGTCTACAAATGCTAGAAACGTACGTTTGCCTTTCCTTAATCTTTCTTCTAAGATAAGTCGTGAGGTCAGTATTGCCTCACGTGTTCCAACATTTCTACGGAATCCAAACTGATCTTCCCCGAGGTCGGCCTCTACCAGTTTTTCCATTCGCCTGTAAGTAATTCGCGTTAGTATTTTGCAGCTGTGGCTTATTAAACTGATAGTTCGGTAATTTTCACACATGTCAACACCGGATTTCTTTGGGATTGGAATTATTATATTCTTCTTGAAGTCTGAGGGTATTTCGCCTGTCTCGTACATCTTACTCACCAGATGGTAGAGTTTTCTCAGGACTGGCTCTCCCAAGGCCGTCAGTAGTTCTAATGGAATGTTGTCTACTCCCGGGGCCTTGTTTCGACTCAGGACTTTCAGTGCTCTGTCAAACTCTTCACGCACTATCGTATCTCCAAATGGCTCTGAGCACTATGGGACTTAACATCTATGGTCATCAGTCCCCTAGAACTTAGAACTACTGAAACCTAACTAACCTAAGGACATCACACAACACCCAGCCATCACGAGGCAGAGAAAATCCCTGACCCCGCCGGGAATCGAACCCGGGAACCCGGGCGTGGGAAGCGAGAACGCTACCGCACGCAGAGTCCACATCTGCCCCTGGAAATGTCCTACAGTCTAAAACCTGGTTCCTGAATCTCTGTCTTACCATTATATAATCTATCTGATATCTTTTAGTATCTACAGGGTTCTTCCATGTTTACAACCTTCTTATGTGAACCAGAAATATTACCCTCACTGACAAAAATGTTAAAAACCCAGAAAGAGAGGCGGAAATTAAATGAAACTTCACGTGTTGAGGACATACGTAGGTTTGTTTCAGTGATTACAAAATCAGGTTAAAGGAACTATGAAATTTCCAGAAAAAGTAGGCCTTACAGTGCTGGTCACGTGTTGGTAAGGGTGCACCGTCTTGGGCCTAGTTATACACACTAATTAGCTCGGGAAGGGTGTCATACAGCCATTGTACCCTCTTGTGAGGCACACTGCCCAACAAATGTTGTAACTATTCCTTGACACTCTGGACGCCGGCACTGGCGAAGAGCCGGCACGTGTGCTGGACCCACCCAAAAAGGCTTACTATTGGGGATATGCTGCAGGATCTTGCTAGCTAATGAAGTACCTCATCATCATGCAGTCAGTTCATTAAGATACATACCATTTGAAGACAAGTGTTGTTCTCTTTAAAGACGGCATCAGGATAGTGTCTCATGAGAGGTCACTGATGAGAATGCATGATGTCTGTAACCTACTGCTGAATCACTACCAAAGGCGAAGACATACCCGATCGTTTCTCACACAATGATGCTAGGATAATACCAGTGTGTTTATCACTAAAACATTCGCATAATGTATCGTGTTCCCTTGGTGGTGATTTACTCGCAGACAAATGACGTAAGAGATACATCAATATTTGTCGCTGATAACGATGCACTCACGCATCGTCCAGTTCATCAAAATGTACAGGGGAATGTGTGTCACCACACACTACTGTACGAGCCGTCATAGCTCACTGAGTAGATTTGCTGGGACATCAAACACATATTCACCAGGGAGCTACGGTTCGAATCTTCGTTAGGTTCCTTTTTTCTTATTTTTTAGACATCCCTTTCCTATTTCCCGTCGTTTATAAGTAGGACATCATTTTGTCACATGGTAATAGTCTATCACAAGACAGTGGGATCCATTAAACTGCATGCTTGTCAACTAACCACGCAGTGTGCAACCATAAATGGCCATGTCAAGTTTATGTAGAGCGGCTGCCCGATGGAGCACACAAACGATGGATACGTCGATATGCTTTTGGTGCTGGTTGCATCTGTTGCTGCCCGTGTGTACAGGTATCCAGCACGGTACCCCCAAAGGCGCCATCTGGATAAGAATGTTCTTCGTTTCCTGGAGCAACGCCTTCGGGAAACCGGTAATTTTCGCTCACAAGTACTGGACAGAGGTCGTCCAAGGACTAGACTTACTCCACAAACAGAGGACGCGGTTCTTGGACCAGTTCACCAATAACCATGGCCAAGTACCCGATATACTGCAACGCAGTTCCAGATATTTCAAAGACTGGTTGTTGAAGTGTTGCACGTTGCCAACTCAACACCAACAGCCAGAAGACCGTACTCGACGAGTACGGTTTTGTGAATGATTTTTGTACCAAGTGGAAGGTAATGAACATTTTGCATACAACGTTGTATGGACTGACAAATCTAGCTTCACTCGTGACAGTATTTTCAACGTGCCGTTATTGGTCGGGACACAATCCACAAATCACTCGAGAACGTGGGTCACATGCACAGTTTGGCATACACGTGTAACCTGTGGGCTGGGATCGCGAGAGGAGTGCTTTTGGGCCCTTACCTATTGCTGGACGGCTTGAATGCGCCCTGTATCGCACGTTTGTTTGCCATAGTTTGCCACACGCATAAGAACACGTTCCACATGGTGTTCGGGGATGGCTATGATTTCAGGATTATGGTACACAGCCACGCTTTGGGATGAATATGTGTGACTATTTAAGGGGGGTAGGACCTCAAACGGGCCGGCTTGAAGCAGGAGAGGCACCACAGGACATTTTAATTTCCATCTATACTTTTACAAATACATTCATAAAACTTAGTCAGCATGACCAGGAAGGATTCAGAATTCACACTCATAGCAGTGGAAGTTCAAAAACATATCGAAGTAATTTTTTTACATGTGAAATTTCATCATTTTTTTCACTTACTAGTGGCAGCATTTGTAGCTATAGGTACACTTTTCTTCATAAGTAAGAGAGATGGTTCGATTAATTTTGCACAACATACAAACCATACTTAAAGGTGTATGAAACTCTAGAATTTTTCAAATCTATTAAAAACTGTGGTAAAAATTGAGGTAATCAACTACAAAATTTGTGTTTTTTCTAAACATGAAGTTTAAAATACAACAGATCATTCGTTTTTTCATAGGTTAAATAAATTCTGGAGTTTCATACACCTGTAAGTATGGTATGTATGCTGTGCAAAATTCATCGAAGAATCTCTCTAACTTACGAAGAAAAGTGTACCTACAGCAACAAATGCAGCCATTAGTAAGTGAAAAAATTATGAAATTTCACACGTAAAAAAAATTACTTCGCTATGTTTTCGGACTTCCACTGCAATGAGTGTGAATCCTGAATCCTTCCTGGTGATGCTGACAAAGTTTTATGAATTTATTTGTAAAAGTATAGACACTGGAAATTAAAATGTCCTGTGATGCCTCTCCTGCTTCGAGTCGGCCCGTTTGACGTCCTACACCCCTTAAATGAAGCATTTCCAGAGAAATGGATTGGTCGTGGAGATCCAATGTTCTGGCCTCCACGTTCCCTTGACCTTAATCCACGTGATTTCTGTCTGTGGGGACACTTAAAGGGACAGGTTTATAGTACTCCACCCTTAGATGGACATGACCTAATAGCTTTCGTGCATGCCGCTTTGGCAGTGGTGGATGCAGGTGTGTTGTGTAGAGTCTAGCAAAGTATGATCCAGTGAGTGGTGAAGTGTTTGCAAATGCAACGTGGTAAATTGACCATCGTCCCTAGATGAACTTGAATTTTGTAGTTGAGTATTGCGTGGATAGTACACATGGATGCTGTTTAATAGCTCTCACTGTCTTTAACGAGGTTTCGAACCATAGCTCTCGGGTGCATGTGTGTTTGTGTCCCAGCAGTCTACTCAGTGAGCTGTGACGGCTGGTACAGTAGTGCCTGATGATACACATACCTCTGTACATTTTGTACGATGTGAGAAGGTTGCCAATTCCTCGTTTTCATACATAAGTTTTCAAAATGTACCCGATCTGATTTTGTTAGACAAACTTTTGTCTTGAATCTGGATGAGGAATCACATGCCGACCCCCAAGTGCGACATTCTTTCTTCACCCTGTATAGTGGCCAGTGATGATATTTTCTGTGATAGGCCGAGAGCTCAGAATGCCATATTTTTATCAGAGTTTAACAACGTTTTTTCGAATAGTCCAATCCGTCCGGTACGGAAGTTAATTGATTTACATCCCTTAGTACCGATTTGTATGGAGTGTAGCCATGTATGGAAGTGAAACGTGGACGATAAATAGTTTAGACAAGAAGAGAATAGAAGCTTTCGAAATGTGGTGCTACAGAGGAATGCTGAAGATTAGATGGGTTGATCACATAACTAATGAGGAGGTATTGAGTAGAATTGGGGAGAAGAGGAACTTGTGGCACAACTTGAGTAGAAGAAGGGATCGGTTGGTAGGACATGTTCTGAGACATCGAGGGATCACCAATTTAGTACTGGAGGGCAGCGCGGAGGGTAAAAATCGTAGAGGGAGACCAAGAGATGAATACACTAAGCAGATTCAGAAGGATGTAGGTTGCAGTAGGTACTGGGAGATGAAGAAGCTTGCACAGGATAGAGTAGCATGGAGAGCTGCATCAAACCAGTCTCAGGACTGAAGACCACAACAACAACAACCATAATGACAAACTGTTTCATTTATATTTCTTACAATACCGTTTGTTGCTTTTTGTCATCTTTAACAGCACATGTATAATATAGAACACTGTCGAAATTATTGGCTTTTAGTTATTGAAAATGTATGCAAAGGAACATGTTTCTTCGATTCCTCTTGTTCAACAAACAGTTATTAGAAACATTTTGGTTTATCGAAACCGTAGTATGCGAGGAAACTTTCGAAGTCTAATAACTTCAGTGACGAATATCCCAGCAGGAAACTCATATCGCTTCACTTTTCCTGAAATTGACAAATGAAACTTTTTTTTATAATCTTGAAATGGATGGAGGTAGTAGGACACGGGCGGCGCCAGTGCATTTTGTTAGTGCAGGTTGCCAACATCAGGGACATGTATGCACTCAGGGGCAAACCTATTGTTCTCTTTTGATTGACAAGTGATTAACCTATTGTTCTGCTTTGATTGACAGATCTCTAACCTATTTTTCTGCTAAAAAGATCCTTCCTTTTGATTGACAGGTCTAGGTGCAGAGGTGTCTGGCACAACTTTGTGACGTAAGGAATTTCGTGAGCCAAAGGAAGAAAGACGTATCCTGAGAAATAGAGAAAAAACGGAGTTCTGTTTCAGTATTTTACATGCCAAACGACTGGTCATTGGCTGATTAGAAAACGTGCATTCATGACGGAGGTCTTAGGCCCAGACACTGGATTGGAAGCTGTGGTTCTTTATAATCATTGATGGAAGTAAAACTACAAATACAATTGACAAGAGCGAGGAAAAATCTTGCCGTTGGCGGACAGAGCCTTTTAGTCGAAATCCCGCGCAGACCAAACGCTGGGAGAGTGGTGGGGCTTCATTTCAGACTTCATTTCGGACTACATAGAGAGCAACTTCAGAGTACTTTCACACTGCTCCCACTCGTTTTCAGAGTTCGCGACACTTCACTTCATATGCAGGGAGCACTGACGGCTATGGACTTGGAGATGGAGAGAGGCGATGCCGATATCTGCGATTAGACTGATAACAGTCTGTGTTCTGGTGACCTCCACCTGCACGTTTGCTCGCAGTTATGGTAAGATCGCACAGCAGCTCCGATAGATTACGTCACAGTGAAGTTAGGGCTTCGACAGACTCAAGTAAATTCATGGAGGCTCACCATGATTGAATTCACAGGAGTACCGCTATTGTAGTTTTCCTTCTTTCTCTGAATGATGCAATCACTGAATTCACGCGACTCCATTATATGTAATGAATATCTTAGGAAATGAGTTGTCATTGTCATACATACCCTTTTCAGATAGTCTTCCCAGACGCTTAGTTTACTTTCTTTTTCAGTCAACTTCATCTATCATTTCATTGTTCTTGAAGTGTGTGTGACTAAATGTTGTAATTTTTCTATTGATCTGCGCACACACAATAACGTGTAATAAAATTGGGATTTACCTGGGCCGTATATTTAATTCAGTAATCAATAGATGCCTATCATGTGGTTCATCAGTATAATAAACATGGAAATACCGGTACCTGGATTTAAATGCTTCGGCCACCTTATTATCAACATTGCGTTGAATGTAGCTCCGTTGCGTAACCACATTAGGCATATGGATTTGAAAGAGCGAAGTGTCTCTCAGTAGCTCCAGTTGATGCAGATCGGGCAAGCTCACAGCGGCATTTCCCAGTAGTGCACTCCGTTCGTCCATCAGTGTCTCGACAAGCGCTGGATGGTAGCTGGTGCTGGAATACGTCTTTTCAACCCATCCCAAATGTGCTCGATGGGATTTATGTCGGGATACAGGCAGGCTGTTTCATTCGCCGGATATCCTCTCGTTCCAAGAGCTCATCCTGTACCGCTCGACGCTGTCGCGCATTGTCATCCATAAAAATGAAGTCAGAGATGAACGCTCCCCTGAGAAGACGCACATGGGGAAGCAGTACTCCGTCAGATTAACTTTGACCGGTGAGTGTACAGTGTCCAAAGATTTGGAGGTTATATGCCCACGCAACATTATGCATCCCCACACCAAAGCACCTGGAGCGTCAAAACGATCATGTTCAGCAAAGCTCCTGGGTGCACTGGGTAGCCATCATATGAGGAGAAGTAGGTAGACCAATGTACAGGAACAGTCCTGGTCACAGTGAGGTTTTAAGCAACCAGTCTACCTGCCTAAGGGACTCAAAACTCACCATGGCTGGCGCTAAACTTTCATATTTATTATATTTTTCGCTATCGTGACCCAAAAATTAGTGTATAATGTAAACGCAGGTGACAGCAGACTTCGTAAAAGAAACAAATTAGTAACATGCGGGGTTCTATAACGTATGCGTGCCAAGATATGGTTCTCGTTTTGAGAGACCTGAAAATGTAGCAGAAATTATTTAAAATGTTTTTGTATACTGTAATATTTATTTGTCTACGTACGTATCAGTTGTATATTTCTACTGATAGCTTAAAATTAAATATTTGATATGTTTCTCTGAAAATGACTGTTTGTAGAATCAGATTAAATGAGACTATAGTCTGTATCAAATGGGAAACCTTAACGAGATTATAGTCATGTACCGGTAATTGGTTAGTTTTATCAAGAAGAATTTTTCTCTGTCTTCCCGCTTTCTCAGAACGAATGTCTTCAACCGTCGGTAATGTTTAGCGGCCAAAAATGATGTCTACCAGACGAAGCTTAGACTTTAGACTCCTCGGTATCCTCACACGTAACTGTTACGTCGGGAACAGCTGACCTGGATAGGTGTAGCAGGTAGGAAATTTCCCGTAACGAGTCGGTAAACCGGTGGCGCAGTAATACGAGGCGCGAATTTCGAAAGAAGTGTAGACCGGCTCAAATGCACTCTCAAGCTGTCTGGTTCCAATTGTAGACCAACGCCACTAAGTCTACAGCATACGTCTTGACAAGACTTGGATATTAAGAACGAGTCTGACGAGTCTATTTCACACAGCCGTATGTAAAGGACAAAAAACTAAAGCACAATAATAGAAGTGTACTGGCAAAATTTCGGAGGTTGATCAAATTTCTTAGTGTTCTTGTGAATCACAACAAGCTATTTTTCGCAAAAAGTTACGTATGCTATCGACAAGGGATGTCAAATTAATTCCATATTTCTAGATTTCCAGAACTCTTTTTACACCGTTCCTCACAAGAAACTTCCAATCAAATTGCATGTATATGGTTTATCACTTCAACTGTGCGAATGGATTCGTGATTTCCTGTGAGGAAGGTCACAGTGCGTAGCAATCTACGGAAAATTATCGTGTAAAACAGAAGCGATATCCTACGTTCTCTTAGAAAGTGTTATAGGCCCTCTCCTGTTCCTAATCCACATAAACGATTTAGGAGACAACCTGATCAGTCCTCTTAGAATATTTTCAGATGATGCTGTCATTTGCCGTCTAGTAAAATCTTCACAGGACCAATTGTAAAATGACTTATAGACTCGCAAAACGTGGCAACTGAGTTTAAAAAGGAAAAGTGTGAGGTCATCCATCCATGTACAAAATGAAATCCGTTAAATTTTGATTACAAGAAAATCAGATAAATTTAAAGACTGTCAGTTCGACTAAATACCTACGAAGCACAGTTACGAAAAACTTAAATTGCAATGAACACATTGATAATGCTGTGGGAAGGCAAAGCAAAGACTACGTTTTATTGGCAGATCGCCTACAATATGTAACAGGTTTGCTGAAAGGACTGCCTACACTATGCTGGTTCGTCTTCTGCTAGAGTGTTGCTATGTTGTATCCAATCCTTACCACAAAGAGTTGAAAGAAGACATCGAAAAAGTTCATAGAAGGTGCAACGTAGCAAATTATTACGAGTTTTCATCTTGCATTAAAAGCGTAGCTTGCCTTGGAGTCGGTAGGAGAGCAGATTTTGGTTCTCACGCTCGCACAGCTGACACTGGCTACTAGGCCGGGCGAGCCATGTACTTGCTTAACGCTGCGTGCGATACGCTACACATACCCTCTAGTATTGGAGGGCAGCTTGGAGGGTAAAAATCGTAGAGGGAGACCAAGAGATGAATACATCAAGCACATTCAGAAGGATGTAGGTTGCAGTAGGTACTGGGAGATGAAGCAGCTTGCACAGGATAGAGTAGCATGGAGAGCTGCATCAAACCAGTCTCAGGACTGAAGACCACAACAACAACAACCCTCTATGAAGGTGAAGAAGTACTATTAAATATTAATAGATCTTTTTCATACGTTGTATACCAAATTCTATGCATAACACTACCACACTGTTAAAATTACAAACCAATAACTTCGATACTTACGGAGATATAGTTTTTTACCTAAAACACAGAATAGACGTGCTGGCATTGTGAAACCGCGTTAGTGGCTGTAATGTATTCATCTACAGTATAAACCGAAACTCACAACCAAGAGGGTTCAATAATCTAATTTTCTGGAATTTTTTTTAGTTTCATTACCACTGATTTTTGACGTATTAAAATAGTAGTTTGGAAAATTTTTATTTCATCGTGTTTTGGTCGTGTGAGTATTTTGGAGAGACTGAGAGAGTGAATGGAGGACATACGTAGAGTGAGAATGTGATATTTTATTAAAATGATGCAAATGTAAGTATGTGTGAGGAATTTGTTGTGCAGTAGGGAAATATGTGACGTATGTCCGAGTGAGCTTGCTTTTGTAAAAGGCAGCTAGAAATTGCGTGGAGTATTAAATTTTTAGTAATTTATTTTATGGAAAGAAAGCGTATTTTGTTCTCAGAAATTTTATTTAGTTTCGGAACTACAGAATTCCTGGTCTAAATTACTTGTGGTAATTTGATTGGCTGGCATTAGAAATACCGCGAGTATGGAAGGGCTTGGAATGAACTGATTGGCTGTTTAAAATACTAGCCAATAGGAATTCAGCACTTGTCGTCCGTTTGAGTAGGGCTGTGTGCCTCAGATTTATGAGTCAATAGAGTCGCTCGGGAGACGTCTTCTGGTAAACACCTATGTTAAATTTCGCTGATTAACTTTGTACGAAAATGAAGAAATTCGCCCGTTTGATCGGTTCTTGTACCGCTGACAAAAAGCGACTACAGTGTTGAATATTTTGTGAAACTGTAAACTTTGTGAGTGATTTATTTTAGGAGATATTCCTGTATGAAAATTTCAAAGTCGTACGTAAACTCCGCATGGCGTGTTTCATGCAGATTACGAGACATTATGGGGACCACTTCTTCCCAAGAAGGCTCAGACTGATGTGTTAACTCTCAGATAGTCGTGGGTCAGTGACTGTTTAGGACGTTCAAAATATCGGGTCGGACTAAATATCTTCTAGCTGCTTTCAGTTGTGAACTTGTAACAGAGACAGTCAGTAACCTTGCGTAATTGGTGTCAGCGTATTAAATACGGACTACAGACTTGATACGGTAGCGTTCTCGCTTCCCTCGCCCGGGTTCCCGGGTTCGATTCCCGGCGGGGTCAGGGATTTTCTCCGCCTTGTGATAACTGGGTGTTGTGTGATGTCCTTAGGTTAGTTAGGTTTAAGTAGTTCTAAGTTTTAGGGGACTGATGACCATAGATGTTAAGTCCCATAGTGTTCTGAGCCATTTTTTGAACAGACTTGATAGCCATTTTTCGTATTTTAAAGACAATAAACCAACTTAAAGGAAATCTTAGACATCTTTTCAAAACAAGTCATGCAAGAAACCCGAACGTACGATAGTTTTAACTAACTTTCAGCTACTACCCGTGGACTGGAGTTATGTAACCTTTCCGTGGTAGGTATTTAGTCAAATTTTCGTCAACGTTGCTTTTGTCCGTTAAACCAGTATCTACCATCACAGAGTGAAGGGACAGACAACCTGAAACCTATCCGGGTAGATGGACTGATTGTTTAAAGGATAGTGAGAGAACATCCGGCCCCGTCGCAAAGGGCAACTCGTTCTGTATTATTGCAAAATAGGGGGAGAGTGTCATGGATATGACAAGCTAGTTGGGGTGGCAATCATTAAAACAAAGGCGTTTTCCATTGCGGCGAGATCTTTACACGAAATTTCAATCACCAACCTCCTCTGAATGTGAAAATATTTTATTGCCGCCAACCTACATAGGGAGAAACGATCGTCGTGATAAAGTAAGACAAATCAAAGTTCGTACAAAGAGATTAAAGTGTTCGTTTTTATCATGCGCCGTTAGATAGTGGAACAGCAGAAATGCAGTCGGAAGGTTGTTGTTGTTGTTGTCTTCAGTCCTGAGACTGGTTTGATGCAGCTCTCCATGCTACTCTATCCTGTGCAAGCTGCTTCATCTCCCAGTATCTACTACAACCTACATCCTTCTGAATCTGCTTAGTGTACTCATCTCTCGGTCTCCCTCTACGATTTTTACCCTCCACACTGCCCTCCAATGCTAAATTTGTGATCCCTTGATGCCTCAAAACATGTCCTACCAACCGATCCCTTCTTCTAGTCAAGTTGTGCCACAAACTTCTCTTCTCCCCAATCCTATTCAATACCTCCTCATTAGTTACGTGATCTATCCACCTTATCTTCAGTATTCTTCTGTAGCACCACATTTCGAAAGCTTCTATTCTCTTCTTGTCCAAACTAGTTATCGTCCATGTTTCACTTCCATACATGGCTACACTCCAAACAAATATTTTCAGAAATGACTTCCTGACACTTAAATCTATATTCGATGTTAACAAATTTCTCTTCTTCAGAAACGCTTTCCTTGCCATTGCCAGTCTACATTTTATATCCTCTCTACTTCGACCATCATCAGTTATTTTACTCCCTAAATAGCAAAACTCCTTTACCACTTTAAGTGTCTCATTTCCTAATCTAATTCCCTCAGCATCACCCGATTTAATTTGACTACATTCCATTACCCTCGTTTTGCTTTTGTTGATGTTCATCTTATATCCTCCTTTCAAGACACTGTCCATTCGGTTCAACTGCTCTTCCAAGTCCTTTGCCGTCTCTGACAGAATTACAATGTCATCGGCGAACCTCAAAGTTTTTACTTCGTCTCCATGCATTTTAATACCTACTCCAAATTTTTCTTTTGTTTCCTTTACTGCTTGCTCAATATACAGATTGAATAACATCGGGGAGAGGCTACAACCCTGTCTCACTCCTTTCACAACCACTGCTTCCCTTTCATGCCCCTCGACTCTTATCACTGCCATCTGGTTTCTGTACAAATTGTAAATAGCCTTTCGCTCCCTGTATTTTACCCATGCCACCTTTAGAATTTGAAAAAGAGTATTCCAGTCAACATTGTCAAAAGCTTTCTCTAAGTCTACAAATGCTAGAAACGTAGGTTTGCCTTTTCTTAATCTTTCTTCTAAGATAAGTCGTATGGTCAGTATTGCCTCACGTGTTCCAACATTTCGACGGAATCCAAACTGATCCTCCCCGAGGTCCGCATCTACCAGTTTTTCCATTCGTCTGTAAAGAATTCGCGTTAGTATTTTGCAGCTGTGACTCGGAAGGTGGTTCGATGAATTCTCTGCCAGCCGCTGTGTGAATAGCAGAGTAATCATGTGCCCAAAAATGCTTGTAGGGTGCGAAACTTCGTGCGGAACTAAATACAAAACATTGTCAGTAATGTAACGTGCTGTTTAGCTCTGTGTGTGTGTGTGTGTGTGTGTGTGTGTGTGTGTGAGAGAGAGAGAGAGAGAGAGAGAGAGAAAGAGAGAGAGAGAGAGAGCGTTTCAACGCTACAGTTTTGAGTCTATTCTTGTTATCTGCGCTTGAAAGATAAGCAGGTGTTTTGAAACTGAGTGTTTTTATTTAACCTAAATGACATAATCGGAACCTGATTTCTGACATACAGTGGCATGAGGGACTTCTATTACTAAAGACACCTAGTAAGATTCTATGTTCAGTAGGGTAAACCGAGCTATGTTACCACCATGCCACTGTGAGTATGTGATACCTTAATCAAAAGAAGGGGCAGGGGAAAGAACGCCGTAAGTCAATTTTAAGAACACTCGAGAAAAATCAGTTAAATTTTAGAACTGTGATTACTTCAAATTATAAGAACATACAGTACTTTTTCTTTCATAAATTAACACGTCTTGGTGACAGTGAATGTGGAAATACCGTTGTTGGAATACAGAGCGTTCCCAGAATAAAGTAACTTTCCAGAATGCAGTCCAACGTCGCTCTGTAAAGGAAAAGAAACAGGTAAGTTAAGCGAAACAAACACAATAATTCCATAATAATCACGACTACACGTATTTCTGGTTGTGTTAATACAGCAATAGGATTTATCACGTATATTTAGCTGCCATGCAGTTGACTGAAGAACTTCATAGCACAACGACGGAAAAAACTTAATCAAGCTTTACAAATATTTATATTTTAGCCTGGGAATTGGAAGGGGATGTAGAGTAAAGAACGGAATTGCTCGAGTTAGACTACAGTCAGTTGAAGATAACTGCAGATGTATTGTGCACTAAAGTAAGGAATACTGAAGATAAATATACGATTATAAGCACGTATGGGCAGTTTAAACAGCGCATCCACTGTTTGACATTGCCATGGTGTCCCTGTGATACCAGTTTGCCTTCGTTCCTCCCTAATAAATCGTTTGATATTTTAGCCTAAGGCAGGGGGTGGAGTCAGATGATATTACCTTAATAGGCCTAGTTTTGAAAGGGCCTTTTGCAGTGTGCTTTGATTCCAATAGTGTTTTCCATTTCTCGATTAACACTGACCACGGTTAAAGGAGATGTCTCACATCTGGACGCTTCGATTGTGTTCGTAAAATATTCACGCGTGCATTTGTGCTCCATAATCCAGCATTTTTATCGCAAGTTTGTTTGCGTGGCCACCATTCGCAGCGAGCACAGAAATATTCGTTTTGTAAATAAAAACTTCCATCTCTTGCTGCACTGTATTCTATTTCTTTCAGGCGTGTTTCCCATTTTACTTTGAGGCACCTTTAGTGGTATCTAGAAAGATAAAGTTTAGTGTTGTTATGTAATATTGGTAGATTATAAACCAGTTCACGTCTCGTTTTTTACTTAAATAAGTATTTACTTAGAGTTATTCGCATTTTTGGTTGGCACCTGTGTTTCCTTTCATGCTGGAGGTCGCACTTAACATAAGCACGTTTTAATGTTCCGAACTGCTTTTTTCACAATTTTGATATTGCAGGCAACCTTGTAGGTAGGGCGACCACAGACAATATTGTAGGTAGGGCAACCACATCTAAGAGTAGTCATCTTGGGTATTAATAAATCGCTTCAGATGTATTTAGTCCATTATTATTGGATCACTACTGGTTTCATGGCTCTAAAAGCCAGATCTTCTGGTGAACATTTGCATAACAATAAATCCTGAAGGAATTTCAACCCTGACATGTACATTGATATCTAAAATTATTTTAAGATTACACCATTACAGTATATATCTCAGGGTTGTTATTCCTTCTGGATTTACTGTTATACAGATGTGCACCTCGAGATGTGGCTTTTAGCAACACGAAACCGGTAGTGATCCAATAATAAAGAACTAAATACAGCTGAAGTGCTTTATTATTACCCAAGGTGAATTTTCATATTGTTCGCCTTATTGCTCTGTCACCGGTTGTAGATATTTCTACGACTAGTGACATAAGACAGAATCCCATGATTTTTGTGGTGGTTTTCTTAAGTAATTCGATGACATCTTAACATACACGTATAACAAAAGAGAATAGCTATTCGCAAAGTTTTCAATATACTAACGCCTTAGGATACTTATTTTATGAAATATTTTTGTCTTCTTATCGATTCTGTTGTCTTGACACAAGAGGCGACTGAACACTAAGCCCGAAGCCCGACTGGATTCAATTACGCTAAATGGTGTCTAAATACGCAATTACATAACCTTCACAATTCATAAATGCTTGGTTTCGAAAGCTAAAATATGACGTTTTACCAACATAGTATCTTCACAACGCAATACATAATTATTTTAATGAGTTTGTCAATCATCTTACATCAGACGTACAGAAAATAAAATACGATATTTCACTACAGAGGAGAGCGCGCAGTTATCGCCACGAAACACGCTGATAAAACCATAGAAGTCTCTTAGAATAATTTTAAATATTCGCCACTAGGCTGCAGCAATCTCCAAGAGAATAAGACGAAGTGGTCACTTTAACTGCCGTGGCCAGTGTAGCCGTTCTTACCCTAGTCATATTTGGTATGAATCCTACATAGCTGAAAAATATTCCAGTGTGGGTCGACGGGTGTTCTGTAAGTAATCTCGTTTGTAGACTGCTCGTATTTGCTAGTACTCCACTAATGAAGCGAAATTTGCTACCTATTCTACTTACAATTGGGTCTATGTGATCGTTCCATTTCATACTACTAAAAATTATAACACGCAGGTATTTGTATGAGTTGACTGATTACAGTTGTGACTCATTGATATTGTAGCCGTAATATACGAAGGTATTTTTTTTTAGTTTTGTGACGTGTACATTTATGAACATTTAAAGTAATTGCCAATCTTGCACTTCTTTGAAATCTCACCAAGATCTGACGGGATATTTGTGCAGATTTTTATCAGAGGCCTTCATTATAAATAAATGAATCATTTGCGAAAAGTCTGAGGCTATTTTTAATATTGTCTGCAAGGTCATTAATATATAACATGTACTGCAAGGGTGCCAACACAATTCCTTGAGGCGTACTCGAAGTTACTTCTACATCTGTGGATGACACTCCATCCAAGGTAACATGCAGTGTCCTTCCTACCAAAAAATACTCAATTCAGCCACAAATTTCGTTAGGTACCTTATACAATCGAAGTTTCGATGTTAAGTGTATTTGTTTTACTGAGTCGAACGCTTTTCAGAAATCAAGAAATACTGCATATATCTGACTGCCTTCATCCATGGCTTTCATTGTAACGCGACAAAAGTCCGAGTTGGGTTTCCCATGACCCGACGTTTCCGGAATCCATGCTGGTTGGCATGGAAGAGTTAATATTGTTCAAGATGCCTCAGTTCGTTTGAATTCACAATATGTTCGAGCATTCTACAACATGTGGACGTCAAGGTTTTTGGACGATAGTTTTTTGGATCACTTCTGCTATCCTTGCAATAGATGGGTGTGACCGGTGCTTTGTTTTAATCACTGGGCTCTGTTTTTTGTTCGAGGATACTACGGTACATGGATTCCGTCAGAACCTGGATATATGTTCAATTTTTGCTATTTGTCAACGTCACTGATAATATGCTCTGTATCACTCATCTTTGCAGTGGTAGGAGAATTACACTGGGGAACCAGTCCTGGACATTCGTTTGTAAAGGAATACTTAACCCGGAGCACAGAGTTTCTGCTTTCGCTTTATTACTCTCATTTTGAGTCCCTATGCCATTCTTGATTGTATGGACACTAACTTTGGTGCTACTAACAGAGTTTACCTATGAGTAGAATTTCTTTGGATTTTGTTAGAGGTCTTTCGCTAACATTGTTTTTCTATATTTCTTCGAAGACTTCAAGTGGTACCGTCGTGACAGTCAAACATTGTTCATTCAGCATTTTGTTGGTTAAGAATTCCATTAAGAGGCAAAATTCACAAGCATGGTTCGGAAGAGAGTTTAGCAAGTTACATTAGTCCTAGATGAGAAAAATATTTCAACGAATATTGTCCTGATATCTGCTTCATCAATAACAAGATTTGTGCCGTTGTCTGACTCTGACTTACTTTGGTCGAAACTCTTCTTTTAATATCTGACTGTTCTGATGCTAATGATTTATTGCCAATAAAGTACGTGAGCAATACATTTTCAACGTGTTTATGCACGTTACATTACATTTGCTTCTACTGAGCGGCAGCTGACAAGTTTGAATTAAAAGGGAAAAAGGCTAGAGTCTGAAATTTCGACGACATTGAGATGGTTAAGAACGTATTTCAATTGGAATTTCGTTTGAAGAAACTTCAGGAAACCTAAATTCAAATGGTGAGGCGGAGTACACCAGTGGCAAAACGGAAATGAATACCTTCACTGTGCGATAACAACGGTGTTATTATTGGTGACAACGCCTAAACACGGTTTTGCAAAATCCCTTCACAAAATAAGACGAAGTAAATATTCCAGAACTCAAAACAACTGCAACTGCCAACATTAGTAACTTACAGGGTGACAATTATTGAACTACATGAAAAAAATGTAAATTAGTTACAGACTGCTGTCTGCACTCTCTTTATTCAGCATGTAAACGTCACTACAGATATTCGGATTTAGGTTATGACGTCTTCAATACGCCTGCCATCATTGGCGATGATGAGGCGCAGACGAATAGCCAATATCTGCATGACCCGCTTAAGTGTCCAAACATCGATGCTTCGATAGCCTCCTGAATGGCTGTTTCCAACTCAGCAATGATTTTAGGGTTATTGATGTACATCTTGTCTTTAATATAGCCCCACAAAAAGCAGTCGCATTTGTTCAGATCCGGAGAACATGTTGGCCAAGTGAGGCCCATGCCTGTGGCCTCTGCGTACCCCGGAGTGTTCCTCCAGCACATCAAACACCCTCCTGCTTCGATGGGGTCGAGCTCCGTCTCGCGTAAACCACATTTTCTCGAGATCAGGATCGCTTTGGATAACGGGGACGAAATCATTTCTCAAAACCTTCACTTACCACTCAGTAGTCACCGTGCCATCAAGGAATATAGTACTAACTATTCCGTGTATGGACGCTGCACACCACACAGACATTCGTTGAGAGTGGGGAGAAATGCTGATTCTCAATCCTCCAAATGAGCCAGTTTTGCTTATTGATGAACCCATCCAAATGAAACTGGGCTTCGGCACTACATCAAACCATTCATGCGCCTAATAATTACCATCATACACCGCGGCCAACCGTGCAGTTAGATCGTCCTAACGCAAACCGTTCAGAAGTTAGGACGATTTTATTTCATATAGTTCAATAATTGTCACCCTGTAGAAGCAGATATCCTCGGTGTGGCGAAACAGCTTTAAACACTTAAGAAAGGTAAGACTTTCTCTCCAGATTGTATACCAGTCAGATTCCTTTCAGAATATACTGATACAATAGCTCCATACTTAGCAATCATATAAGCCTCTCGCGCATAGAAAGATCCGTACCCAGAGACTGCAAAGTTGCCCAAGTCGCACCAATACCCAATAAAGAAAATAGGACTAATCGACTGAACAACAGACCCATATCAGTAACATCGATTTGGAGCAGAATTATGTAATATATACTGTGCTCAAACATTGCGAATTACCTCGAAGAAAACGATTTATTGTCAAATAGGCAACAGGGATTCAGTAAATGTCGATCTTGTGAAACATAGCTAGCTCTTTATTATCACGAATAATGAGTGCTATCGACATGGGACGTAAAATCGTTTCCCTATTTGTAGGTTTCCAGAAGGCTTTTGACACCGTTCCTCACAAGCGGTTTCTAATTAAATTACGTGCCTATGGAGCGTCGTGCAAACGGCCTTGCCGCAGTGGTAACACCGGTTCCCGTCAGATCACCGAAGTTAGGCGCTGTGGCGCTCGGCTAACACTTGGATTGGTGACCATTCAGGCTGCCGAGCGCTGCTGACAAGCGGCGTGCACTCAGCCCTTGTGAGGTAAACTGAGGGGCTACGTGATTGAGAAGTAGCGGCTCCGGTCTCGTAAACTGATGTACGGCTGCGAGAGCAGTGTGCTGACCACATGCCCCTACATATCCGTATCCACTGACGCCTGTGGGCTAAGGATGCTGTTCTTGATCTATCTGAGCGATTTAGGAAAGGAATTGCAAAATAGCTTAGGCAAGATATCTGTATGGTGCGAAAAGTGAAAAATGACTCGAAGTTCTGAAAAATACACTCCTGGAAATTGAAATAAGAACACCGTGAATTCATTGTCCCAGGAAGGGGAAACTTTATTGACACATTCCTGGGGTCAGATACATCACATGATCACACTGACAGAACCACAGGCACATAGATACAGGCAACAGAGCATGCACAATGTCGGCACTATTACAGTGTATATCCACCTTTCGCAGCAATGCAGGCTGCTATTCTGCCATGGAGACGATCGTAGAGATGCTGGATGTAGTCCTGTGGAACGGCTTGCCATGCCATTTCCACCTGGCGCCTCAGTCGGACCAGCGTTCGAGCTGGACGTGCAGACCGCGTGAGACGACGCTTCATCCAGTCCCAAACATGCTCAATGGGGGACAGATCCGGAGATCTTGCTGGCCAGGGTAGTTGACTTACACCTTCTAGAGCACGTTGGGTGGCACGGGATACATGCGGACGTGCATTGTCCTGTTGGAACAGCAAGTTCCCTTGCCGGTCTAGGAATGGTAGAACGATGGGTTCGATGACGGTTTGGATGTATCGTGCACTATTCAGTGTCCCCTCGACGATCACCAGAGGTGTACGGCCAGTGTAGGAGATCGATCCCCACACCATGATGCCGCGTGTTGGCCCTGTGTGCCTCGGTCGTATGCACTCCTGATTGTGGCGCTCACCTGCACGGCGCCAAACACGCATACCACCATCATTGGCACCAAGGCAGAAGCGACTCTCATCGCTGAAGACGACACGTCTCCATTCGTCCCTCCATTCACGCCTGTCGCGACACCACTGGAGGCGGGCTGCACGATGTTGGGGCGTGAGCGGAAGACGGCCTAACGGTGTGCGGGACCGTAGCCCGCTTCATGGAGACGGTTGCGAATGGTCCTCGCCGATACCCCAGGAGCAACAGTGTCCCTAATTTGCTGGGAAGTGGCGGTGCGGTCCCCTACGGCACTGCGTAGGATCCTACGATCTTGGCGTGCATCCGTACGTCGCTGCGGTCCGGTCCCAGGTCGACGGGCACGTGCACCTTCCGCCGACCACTGGCGACAACATCGGTGTACTGTGGAGACCTCACGTCCCACGTGTTGAGCAATTCGGCGGTACGTCAACCCGGCCTCCCGCATGCCCACTATACGCACTCGCTCAAAGTCCGTCAACTGCACATACGGTTCACGTCCACGCTGTTGCGGCATGCTACTAGTGTTAAAGACTGCGATGGAGCTCCGTATGCCACGGTAAACTGGCTGACACTGACGGCGGCGGTGCACAAATGCTGCGCAGCTAGCGCCATTCGACGGCCAACACGGCGGTTCCTGGTGTGTCCGCTGTGCCGTGCGTGTGATCATTGCTTGTACAGCCCTCTCGCAGTGTCCGGAGCAAGTATGGTGGGTCTGACACACCGGTGTCAATGTGTTCTTTTTTCCATTTCCAGGAGTGTATGAAGTCATCCACATGAGCACTAAAAAAAATCTGCTGAAGTTCTGTTACACGATAGACCAGACAAGTTGAAATGCTGCAAATTCAACTAAATACAACGATGAGTTACTTAAACTGGAACGATCACATAGGTAATGTTGTGGGGAAGGCAAATCGAGGACTGCGATTTATTAGCAGAACACTTAGGAACTGTAACAAGGTAACAAAGCAAAAGCTGAAATACTTAACTCCGTTTTCAAATGTTCCTTTACCAAGAAAACCCAGGAGAACCATCCCAATTTAATCCTCGTACCACTGAAAAGATGAATGAAACAAGCAGTAGTGTCAGCGGTGTTGACAAACAATTCAAATAATTGAAATTGAACAAAGTTCCAGTCCCCGATGGGATCCCTGTCAGATTCTAAGCTGAATTTGCGGCTTACATATCCTCTCTCACAGGTCGCACCAGTCTACAAGAAGGGCAGTAGAAGTGATCCACAAAACTACCTTCCTGTGCCCTTCATATCGATTTGTTGTGGAATCTTAGATCATATTCTGAGCTGAAGCATAATGAGGTATCTTGAACAGAAAGACCTACTCAATGCCAACTAGCACGGATTTCGAAAACATTAATCATGTGAAACATAATTCGCACTTTTCTCACATGACATACTGAAAACTTTGGATCACGGCAGTCAGGTAGACAAAGTGTTTCTTGACTTCCGAAAGTCAAGAGTACGATCATATGAATATGGGCTGAAATTTGTAACTGGATTGAGGACTTTCTGGTGGGTAGGACACAACATGTTATCTTGTATGGAGAGCCATCGTCAGGTGTGCCCCAGGGAAGTGTGTTGCGAC
The DNA here is from genome assembly GCF_023897955.1 of Schistocerca gregaria. Classification (NCBI taxonomy): domain Eukaryota; kingdom Metazoa; phylum Arthropoda; class Insecta; order Orthoptera; family Acrididae; genus Schistocerca; species Schistocerca gregaria. The sequence goes on from NC_064921.1 coordinate 581,605,629, forward strand.
CCTCGCCGTTCGTGTTGTATATTAATGACCTTGCAACAATATTGATAGTAACATCATTCTTTTTGTAGATGATGAAGTTATCTATAATGAAGTATTGTCTGAGAGAAGCTGCATAAGTATTCAGTCAGACCTTGATAAGATTTCAACGTGGCGCAGAGATTGTCAACGTGCTCTAAATGTTCAGAAATGTAAAACAGCGCACTTCACAAAACGTAAAAACCGAGTACCCTATGACTATAATATCAATGAGTCACTGCTGGAATCGACCAACTCATACAAATATCTGGGTGTAACTCTTTGTAGGGATATGAAATTGAAAGATCACAGTCGTGGATAAAGCAGGTGGAAGACTTCGATTTATTGGAAGAATCACTCGCACGACCCATCCTAGAATACTGCTCAAGTGTGTTGACTAACAGGGGATATTGAACATATACAGAGAGGGCAGTGCGACTGGTTGCAGGTTTGTTTAATTCGGGGAGAGTGTCACAGAGATACTGAAGGAACTAAATTGTCAGACTCTTGAAGACAGACGTAAACTATATCGAGAAAGTCTGTTAACAAAGTTTCAAGCAACGGCTTTAAATGATTGCTCTAGGAATATACTTCAACCACCTGCGCATCGCGTTCCCGGGTTCGATCCCCTGCGGGGTCAGGGATTTTCTCTGCCTCGTGATGACTGGGTGTTGTGTGATGTCCTTAGGTTAGTTAGGTTGAAGAAGTTCTAAGTTCTAGGGGACTGATGACCATAGATGTTAAGTCTCATAGTGCTCAGAGTCATTTGAACCTGCGCATAGCTTTCATAGGAATCGTGAGGATAAGATTAAAATAACTACTGCACTCGCAGAGGCACTCAAACAATCATTGTTCCCGCGCTCCATACGGAATGGAACAGGAAGGAACCTTAATAACTAGTACAATAGGACGTACCCTCTGCTATGCACCTCACGGTGGATTGCAGAGTATAGATGTAGATACAAAATAATGTAGATTTAGGTTACTAAAGAGAGTGTTTACAAAATACATAACCGCCCTCTTTTGGGGCATTGCTGTGCCGCGTGGCATCTGCGTCAGATAGGATTAACGGAGGACATCGAAAAAGTTCAAAGAAGGGCAGCTCGTTTTGTAATATCGCAAAATAGGGGAGAGAGCGCCACGGATTGTCACAGGAATTGGGGTGGCAGTAATTAAAACAACGGCGCTTTTCGCTGCGGTGGAACCTTCTCACGAAATTTCAGCCGCCAACTTCCTTCTCGGAGTGTGAAAATATTTGTTTGGCATCCTCCTACATGGGAAGAAATGATCATCATAATAAAAAAAGTCAAAGCTCGCACGGAAAGAAGTGTTCATTTTTCTCGCACAGTGTTCGAGAATGGATCGGTAGAGGTTAAAGGTTGTTCGATGAAACCTCTGCCAGGCACTTAACTGTGAATTGCGGAGTAATCATGTAGATGTAGATATAAATGAGTCGCATTTCTTCCCAACATGAATTCATTGTAACTTCCCTGTGATTCCTTTTGAAATTCTGAACACGCGTTCCTATTCTCGATTTTTCAAGTAATAGAGGTTCCATCATTCTATTCGTTATTCTTGGTTCGTCGAAAAAGCGATTTAGCAGATAGAGACTAGATGGTCGTTTGCGAGAAAAAGTGTCCGTTTGGAAGGTCTGAAAGAACCTGTATAGCAGCTACATTATGTTATTAATATACTTTGCTTCTGCCTGGATTGGGTTACAGGCAGTGAGCTCACTCACATACATGAAGATTTTTAAACATTTAGACATATTTGCCAATATCATGTTTGTATTTGATTAGTTATGCTTTTCCGGCAATACTCTTTGAGTCGTAAATCACTGCATGTTTTTGTTTACGTTATCTCTGGATTGTATTTTTTTCTACCGTCCAAACAGTAACTGCCTCCTTGCGCTAAATACGGGAATAGCACGTAAGTAATTTTATGACTGAAAAGTGTTGTTTCAGTATCATACTAGTGTTTTCATAGAGCAGTGCTACGTAAAGCATACGAACGGCTGCATCCAGCGAAACTTCACATGTCCGTGTCATCAGTTTTGTACAAATCTGCGTATATCTTTGCTGACGACAAGTTGTTAAATCCTCGCAATCCATGGTGGGTAATATAAAAAATCTGCGACCGACGCCGAGAACCTTTTATTGTCCCCAGTACGAAACAGGTAAGTCAAGTCGCATGATGATTACTCTTCATTAGAATTTCTTCGTGAAAATCCTGTGCCGAAAGTATTGTCTTTATCTACTTCTGTGACATAGATTTTCGTTGCTGTTGAGAGGTACTTTCATTTGTATAGCATTTCTGTCTTTTCTGTGATTCCTGTGGCACACCTGAAACACAAATACGCAAAAATTCTTTTACACGTATTTCGGTTATGATTAAGAAATCATTGTTACTGTTTAGTTTACTTTTACTCCTTTTCCGCTACAAACATCTAACCCCCAGTGCACAATTCGCAACAGTAGCTTCTTTGTTTCAAAAATAACTTGGAGGTATAATACCACACATAGGTTTGTATACTAAATCAACTACTGCCAACGCTGGCAAAAAGTTTGCGTTGTGCGCTGCAAAGAACTTATGCACCTATATTCCGTGCTTCGCATTGGTGTTAAAGTATTAAATTTATCTTCATGATTAATATATCATTGTTTGGATAAATTCTAGTGTCCGATTCCACTCGTCGGCTTTGAGTAACGAAGTCGTACCTAAGGCAAAGACGCTAACGTCTATGAAAGCAACGGGTCACATTCGTAAACAAATAAATGTAGCATACGATAAAATTACAATCACAGTCACGCAGTTATTTACTTAGTCATGAATTACATCGAAACGAACTGAAGATATCGAAAACAATTATGAACAAGAATTAAAAACAAATTTTCATTTCTGGTAAGAAGTATTCTCGTAATTTATGCGACTAGAAAAGCACAGAGAACCTTTAAATTGCATTACAGTAAAGCACATGGTGAAGTCATACTGTTACAAAATAGCGTTAATTTTATATTAATTACTGAATCTAACGGGAGAAGCGCAGGAAAGTTGGGGTTTTGAGTGGGGAGAAACTAGAATGTATCAGGAAAAGAAATACGAAAGGGTAGCATAAAATGTGGAGAAACCGACACACTAAATTCTAAAAGAAACCCTAATACATGACAAACAAATATCTACAAATATAAGGAATTTTGGAATCGATAAATAGAATTGACCTCTGTAGGTAAATTCCAGTTATAGATTCCAACCGCTCCATGATTCACATGTAAATTATTTTTGCAGTTATATGCACTGAAACGTAATACCATTTCTACATTTGTACTTTCTCTCTAAAACTACTGCAGTGTATAACAAAAACTGCACTAGGTAACTAGAACTGACCTTCTATGTAGGTCAATTATAGTTACCGATTCCAATATTAGTAACTTTTTTGCAGTATTTCAGAGGGCAATTACAAATACAGAAACCATATTAGCCTACATTGTAATACACACACGTGTTGAAAAAACGATCTAATTAATGAATCATTGACTCCTGGGATCGGTAATTAGAATTAGGAGGTCAGTTCTTGTTACCGATTCCAACTTTTCAATGGTTCATAATCTTGGACATTTTTGCAGTAAATCTGTGGACTACGTTTTTGTAGGATTTCTTGTTGATCTCAGAACTACTACGAAAACTAATAAGTATTGTAGATACAGCTTCCAAATTTTTCTCTTTTTCGTAGTTATGAAGATAATAATACCAAACGCAGAAATCCTGTAACATTTTGCTGTACACACTTGTTGTTAAAAAGATCTAAATAACGAACCGTGGAATAGTTGGAATCAGTAAATAGAATTAACCTATATAGGTCAGTTTAAATTACCGATTTCAGTATTTGTTAGACCCTACTTTTTATCAGATATCATTGCTCGTGTAGATTTAAAAATAAGTATTAAAAGTTAACGCTGATTCATAATATTATGACTTCACCATGCGCTATACAGTACTGGATTTAAAGGTTCTCTGTGCTTTTCTTACTTGCATAAATTACGATAAACATTTTTTTCAGGCATGTATACTCCTCTTTTGCTATTCTTATTTATTTTCGTTACGTTTAATTCTTGTTGGTACAATTTGTGGCTAAGTAATTAATCACGTGAACTGTGTAGTTTTATCGTACGCTACATTCGTTTGTTAATGAATATGATCAGTCGATTTCAGAGATTGCCTCTATGTAGCTTCTCTGCCTTAGGTATGACGTCATTGCTCAAAGCCGACGTGTGGAATCGGACACTAGAATTGACCCCATTGTTTCATGAACGTAACGATCTTAATTCCTTTGATTTCGTATCCTACATGTTTCTTTTCGGAACTCGCAGTTAATTGCATCCTACTATTATAAACAGCAGAAACCTGTTGATATATAGTAGATGTACTCTACCGAAAGCGGGACAAGCAAAAGGCATCACGTACCTAACACATACGCCGAGAACTGTCAGGGCGTGATCCAAAATGAGAAGGCAGTGAACAATGTATGATGGAGCCTACTTCGTGTCATTGTTAGTCAGTCCTTCTGCTGTTCCCTCCACGAATGGAGAAATGGAAAATGATCGTTCGTATGCCCCTGTGTGTATACAATTCTTCATATCTTGTATTAACGGCCGTTAGTGAAATACTTCCTGGTAGAAATACGACTACGTGCTGTACAACGAATCTCTTGGTTTTGACATATAGTGTGCGACTATTATTCGTCCTTATACTTTATCCTTAGGCTATGACAACTTTCACCAAACTCGATCAACTCAGTGCCAGCAGTCGAGCGGGTTGCTACGCTACAGGCGTGTTTTTGTATGCTTTTGTGCTCGCTCAAAAAGTGTGGTGCGCTTATGTTCTTTCAGACGTGTTCATATAGTGAGGGATGCATGCTCGATTTTAGTGCACCCATGTATACATTCATTCCTTCCACGGCTCAAATCATTTACGATGTTATTTCTCATGAGCACAAAAACCCTGCGTTGATAACTGCTCCCACAATGCTAGTGAACTCGTCGACTTTGATGAAACTTGTTCCGACATAACGACATAGTTTTTGATCAAAAACCAGTTACAAACTATTACACCAAGACGAAATAAGTGATTAGTTATCCCAACAATCATTTTTCTTTCTCATCGAAGATGCTTTTCGTGGGGGCAGTACAGTAATTTTCGGTGTCTATCGAACATCATTTTCCTAAATTTACCCAACTGCCTTTCAACAGAATAGGAGCCAATTCTTCCATCGTTTTGCATTCACGCTCTCCCGGTTTCGGCGTAACGCTTCTGTACTGATTGAATCGGCCAATCTAGCTATTCATAAACATTATTCCACAAATCCCATTGCGTAACATCAGCTCATGGAACTTCTCAGAAAATAAACAGAGGCGTACATATTAGAAAACAGTTTGACAGGTTGCATTCGCAGTTAACTGTTGTTAATTTATTGCACTCCGTTTATGCTCAACAGACTGTAATTGAAAGTATCATACTTAGCAGAAATGCCGCTGCAACGTGAAAGCATGCTGAGTTGCGCTTTATAATAATAATCATATATAAACTGACGAAAATGACGCATGTGACACCAACAACACCTTGTCTGAAAGCTACCAAACTGATCTACATTTACATGATTATCGGCAGTTCACAATTAAGCGCCCAGCAGAGACTTCATCGAACCACCTTCAACGGCGCGTGTGTAAAACGAACACTTAAATCTTGCCGTGCAAGCTCTGATTTCTCTTATTTTATTATGATGATCGTTTCTTCTTATGTAGGTGAACGCCAACAAAATATCTCCACAATCTGAGGAGAAAGGTGGTGATTGAAAATTCATGAGAAGGTCCTGCTACAGCGAAGCGCCTTTGTTTTAATGTTTTGTGCATCATATCCGTGGCCCCCTATGCCCTTCTTCGTGGTAACACAGAACAATCTGCCCTTCTTTGAATTTTTTCGATGTCCTCCGTCAGTCCTATCTGATACGGATCCCACACCGCACAACAATACTCCGGAAGAGGGCGGACAGGCGTAGTGTAAGCAGTCTCTTCAGTAAACCTGTTACATTATCTAAGTGTTTTGCCAATAAATCGCAGCCTTTTGTTTGCTTTCCCCAAAAATTATCTACGCGATCGTTCGAATTTAAATTAATCGTAATTGTAATCTCTAAGTATTTAACTGAGTGTACAGCCGTCAAATTTGTCTGATTTATCGTGAAACAGAAATTTAGCAGATTCTTTTTAGTGCTCGTGTGGATGACTTCAAATTTCCATGGAGTCAATTGCCACTTTGCACACCTTACAGATATCTCGTCTACATCATTTTGCAATTCGTTTCTATCACCTGATGACATTACATGGCAGTGAATAACAGTATCATATGCAAACAATCCAAGAGGGCTGCTCAGATTGATATTCCAGTGTTTTCATGTCTGCGGAACAAGTTGATTAAAATTGCATAATTGTGCGAGTTTATTTTCAGAAGTTTCAGTATTATAACAACTGAAGAATGGCGTGAGTAATCACGCATATTGCGTGTTTGTAACGTTACTGTAGCCTTTCAGGTAAAGATTGCAAAGCAGTATACCCAAAGGAAGTGCAAGTGCAACTCATCGCCATCTTTCCGAATTTGAACAAGGTCGAATAATTGGCACTAGGGGCATGGTAGCAACATACCGGCCGAGTGTGTGTAGGGTGGCACATGTTACCAGTGCGTGTGATAGAGTTAACAGATAAGGAATGGGAGGGAACTGAGCGTCTTAGTTTAAAACATTTTTGAATTTATTGGGCTACAAAATTATTATTATTGCAAATGCAAATTGACCACAGGATAATTATTGTAAATTAAAGTGATTTTAACAAGGGAATCACCATTTCATTAGAAAGAATATAAAATCATTAAAACTTACAAAATGGGCATCAGAACTTGGGTACTCTTTCAAGACCCTTAAGTTTTATACAAACGTCCTAGAAACCGATTTAAGAGTCTTCAGTAAAAAAAATAAATGAATAAATAAACACATACACAATAGTAAACTTAAAAAATAGTAAAAGATGAAAATACCAGTCATGTGTTGTTGTTGCGGTCTTCAGTCCAGAGCCTGCTCTGACGCAGCTCTCCATGCTGCTCTATCTGTGCAAGCTTGTTCATCTCCCAGTACCCACTGCAAACGTACATCCTTCTGAATCAGTTTAGTGTATTCATCTCTTGGTCTCCCTCTACGATTTTTACCCTCCGCGCTGCCCTCCAATGCAAACCAGCCACAGACTGCACACAGCACAGTCAGTGATTTTCATACAAAGCGCTATATGGCGTTACCAACATAAAAACCTAAACAGCGTACTTACACTGTATGATAGTTAAAACTGTGTGACTACCTTTCGTATATGACTGGGGCACTTCTCTTTTGAACGTTTTGCGCTCCGGTACCTTTTCTTTCATTGGTGCTACATTTTTCATAGTACTGGTGAAGAATCACAAAGCATCAAGAGCTGGCAGCTTCTAGTGCACCCTAAAATACTGTGTATTGGTATTTTGTCGAAGGAGAAACGTTTATTTTGACTACACACCACACGAAGTCTCTTTGCTGTTTTGCTTTCCAGCGAATGCGCTCGTGTTAGACTGTAGCCAGAAGTGAGTCACTTGCCCTATCTGGAGTTCTATGCCCTAGGATAAACTGACGTTTACCGGTGCGAGGCACGGCTGTTCGCCTTATCATTGCTGCCGAGCTTAACAAAACAACACTTATTTCACAAAGAAAATATTTTCGCCTCCATCACATCCTTTTATGTTTTTCGCGTTTAGTGCTTTTTTTAAAAAAAGTTTTAGAACTCTCAGGCTTAGTCTAGGCTTAGCGATTGTCAACTCAAGAGCGCTTCATGGCGACGTTTTAGCCTCCATACGGAGTACGTATTACACAGTTTGCGCTGCACTCGGGAAGTTTCTGCAAATGTTATATAATGCTGTAGTCGCGTTTCTTGTCCTTGGCGCATAATATGAAACTAGAAGTCTAAGAAATTTTAATAGAAGGCTTTTCTGCGAGTATTGCTTTGTTACGTAAAGTGATCACTAATTACGACGATACAGAGTGAATATTTGTCAACAGAAACTGTGTACACAGTAGGTCGTACATTACGTATCAGGCTGCAGCCTGCCACGTACAACGTCATACTCCCCGGTAAGTGCACTCGCCTCCTATTTGTGATTATCTTTATTCGACTTTTTCACTTCATCGCTTGTCTTACTTCATTGACGCACGTATTATTCAAGAAATAATTATGGGAAAAATGGTTTGTAGAGGCTGGTGTCTACAGTAGCTTTACTCTGGCTACGCCGTGATAAACTTGTCCAAAGAGATACGAATGCAGAAGGGTGTATCCTTTAGACATCACTACCTCCAATTTTCATTCATCACCGCTGATTTTTGCGATTCGATGCTACTTTCTTGCACAGCTAGGCGAGCCGAAACCAGGACATTGTTTAGACTATTATTTATCACTATTTCCCTATTTCACACTCTTGGAAACATATATTATCAAACTGACGGAATAGCTAGGGTATTGACAGAAATTTTTGTCAACAATTTACAAGAATTTTTAACCTATCCTCCGTTCAACAATGAAATCATTATGTTCTTACTTACGTTATGGTGAAGTCGTGCTTTTCAAAGACACAGAAGTGAAAAATGAAATAGTTAACAACCTACCCTAAGATAAGATTTCTTGTGAAATACGTAGACAATAACTCCACAAATGTTTAGAATTTATCCACAACTAAATGTCATAGAAAACATACTTTCATAAAAAATCACCGAAGAAAATACTGCAACCAGTCACACTTTTTGAATGAACGGTTTATCTCACCGTGCCTGGGATCATCGTCACCCGGCAGCCACGTTTTCTCGAACAGAATTGGGATTTTGTCCTTTGTGGAGCTGTACTGTTGTTCCTGATCTTCATTTTGATGTACTTTAGGGTCACTTTTTCTGCTAGAGATTTTTTGTCAAATATAATAGCCAAGACTGCTTTCATTAGCTGAAATATGCGGTTTCTGAAGTCGTGCACAACTTCCTTTACCTGGCGAAGTATTTTATATACGATAGTTTTGACAACACCGCAGCTGGTTTTCGTAAATATCACTTACATGGTCTACCGGAAATCTGCGTTCACATGTGTTGTCTTCAATGAGAAATTATGTCATCCACAGCAGCACAAGTAGATTATTTTCGGTTGCTCGTTAACAGAGTTTTATGTATTCCTTTGGACGACAATGAAGTAAAAAATAGATAATTACTTTTGAATACATTGTGATGAGAGTGAACAATGATCAATGTGTTACAAATATTTACTATCAAAAACAGTCTTGATCACAATTTATTTATTACGGTTTTTTTACCGGTTTCGACCACTACTGTGGTCCTCTTCAGACCTACAAGTCATATACAAAGCTTTAATCAGAGGGCTACATACATTAAAGAAAAAACATAAAGTTATAAAACAATGAATTAACAATGAGTAAGAACCTCCTTCTGGTGGTAAATCACTACTGGAGAAACCAGTGCACGTCTTTCTATGCAGGGTGTTACAAAAAGGTACGGCCAAACTTTCAGGAAACATTCCTCACACACAAAGAAAGAAAATATGTTATGTGGACATGTGTCCGGAAACGCTTACTTTCCATGTTAGAGCACATTTTATTACTTCTCTTCAAATCACATTAATCATGGAATGGAAACACACAGCACCAGAAAGTACCAGCGTGACGTCAAACACCTTGTTACAGGAAATGTTAAAAATGTCCTCTGTTAGCGAGGCTACATCCATCCACCCTCCGTCTCATGGTATCCCTGATGCGCTGATGCAGCCCTGGAGAATAGCGTATTGTATCACAACCGTCCACAATACGAGCACGAAGAGTCTCTACATTTGGTACCGGAGTTGCGTAGACAAGAGCTTTCAAATGCCCCCATAAATGAAAGTCATGAGGGTTGTGGTCAGGAGAGCATGGAGGACATGGAATTGGTCCGCCTCTACCAATCCATCGGTCACCAAATCTGTTGTTGAGAAGCGTACGAACACTTCGACTGAAATGTACGGGAGCTCCATCGCGCATGAACCACATGTTGTGTCGTACTTGTAAAGGCACATGTTCTAGCAGCGCAGGTAGAGTATCCCGTATGAAATCATGGCGGTGAATCGAGGAAGTACAGCACATACTGACGAAACTAAAATGAGCTCTAACATGGAAATTAAGCGTTTCCGGACACATGTCCACATAACATCATTTCTTTATTTGTGTGTGAGGAATGTTTCCTGAAAGTTCGGCCGTACCTTTTTGTAACACCCTGTATGTAATGAGGGCTCCGCCCACTTCTGACAGAATAATGTCATTACTAACCAGTGGGTTGAAGGTCGAATAAAAATGTAAAATTTCTTAGTTAAAAGAACATTATCAAGAAAGGAAAATAAACACACACTAAACTTAGCTTGTTAACAGTTATTGTCAATCAAGAAACGTTAAAAATACTTAAACATGTAGGATAAATTAACTTCGTTTTGACAGTACATGGGTTGCCCTCTCAAGACCTGTTAGTGAACCATTTGGAACCACTGGTTGCCATGGTGAAGTTGGACGCCGTTCCAAAGATATGGCAGCAGGCTTCTTTCCACTGAAGTTGTTGTAAAGTCGATAGGCAAACTAGTGGTTGCCGTGGTGAGGAAAAACCGTAATAAATAAATTGTGATCAAGACTGTTTTTGATAGTAAAAAAAATAGATAGTTCAAAACGGGTGGCTTGAAGAAACGGACTGCGTTCCCTCATTGGTACTATTACTACATAGCCGGTGTCAGAAACAGTAGTAGCAGCGTTCGAAACCACTCGTGGAAACACCAGTGACAAAGAAAACTTGAATGAGGCCTAGAGGCGCCCTCAGACAGACTAACCATTGAGGCGGATGATCGCAAAGAGCGGGAAATCCGTTTTCGAGTCCCAGTCTGGCTCGAAGTTTCAGCTGTCTCTACATGTTCATTATGCTCCGCGTAGAAAATGTCTGAACGTATTACACTGATATCATTTCATGACTCTGCATTTTCACTACTTTCAGCCGCCCTGATCCACTCATTTCATTTCAATCCATTTCATTCATTTAACCTATAAAAGAAATTGAAACATACATGTCCGAAAACGGAACATTTAGCCACTCAGCACGTCAGCGAAGTAGTTCACGGGAGTGCTGCAGTCAGAGGTGTTTATGGTTTCTGGATAACTGTAGCAGACGCGATAGTACGATTCGTACGTGTCCAGCACAAAACACACGGTATCGTCCAGTTGCGACCCAGACATCTCCACGTACGCTGTAATACTCATCTGCTTCTACAGCGTGTACCCCCGTTTCTGAGGCGTTTCAGGGATATTTTCTGGTGGATCGTTATAGTTGTTGTTGTTGTTGTGGTCTTCAGTCCTGAGATTGGTTTGACGCAAATCTCCATGCTACTCTATCCTGTGCAAGCTTCTTCATCCCCAGTACTTACTGCAACCTACATCCTTCTGAATCTGCTTAGTGTATTCATCTCTTGGTCTCCCTCTACGATTTTTACCCTCCACGCTGCCCTCCAATGCTAAATTTGTGATCCCTTGATGCCTCAAAACATGTCCTACCAACGGGTCCCTTCTTTTTGTCAAGTTGTGCCACAAACTCCTCTTCTCCCCAATTCTATTCAATACCTCCTCATTAGTTATGTGGTCTACCCATCTAATTTTCAGGATTCTTCTGTAGCACCACATTTCGAAAGCTTCTTTTCTCTCCTTGTCCAAACTATTTATCGTCTACATTTCATTTCCATACATGGCTACACTACATACAAATACTTTCAGAAACGACTTTCTGACATTTAAAGCTATACTCTATGTTAACAAATGTTTCTTCTTCAGAAACGATTTCCTTGCCATTGCCAGTCTACATTTTATATCCTCTCTACTTCGACCATCATCAGTTATTTTACTCCCTAAATAGCAAAACTCCTTTACCACTTTAAGTGTCTCATTTCCTAACCTAATTCCCTCAGCATCCCCCATTTAATTTGACTGCATTCCATTATCCTCGTTTTTCTTTTGTTGATGTTCATCTTATATCCTCCTTTCAAGACACTGTCCATTCCGTTCAACTGCTCTTCCAAGTACTTTGCTGTCTCTGACAGAATTACAATGTCATCGGCGAACCTCAAAGTTTTTATTTCTTCTCCATGAATTTTAATACCTACTCCGAATTTTTCTTTTGTTTCCTTTACTGCTTCTTCAACATACAGATTGAATAACATCGGGGAGAGGCTACAACCCTGTCTCACTCGCTTCCCAACCACTGCTTCCCTTTGATGCCCCTCGACTCTTATAACTGCCATCTGGTTTCTGTACAAATTGCAAATAGCCTTATGCTCCCTGTATTTTACCCCTGCCACCTTCAGAATTTGAAAGAGAGTATTCCAGTTAACATTGTCAAAAGCTTTCTCTAAGTCTACAAATGCTAGAAACGTAGGTTTACCTTTTCTTAATCTTTCTTCTAAGATGAGTCGTAAGGTTAGTATTGCCTCACGTGTTCCAACATTTCTACGGAATCCAAACTGATCTTCCCCGAGGTCCGCTTATACCAGTTTTTCCATTCCTCTGTAAAGAATTCGCGTTAGTATTTTGCAGCTGTGACTTATTAAACTGATAGTTCGGTAATTTTCAGATCTGTCAACACCTGCTTTCTTTGGGATTGGAATTATTATATTCTTCCTGAAGTGTGAGGGTATTTCGCCTGTCTCATACATCTTACTCACCAGATGGTAGAGTTTTGTCATGACTGGCTCTCCCAAGGCCGTCAGTAGTTCTAATGGAATTTTGTCTACTCCCGGGGCCTTGTTTCGACTCAGGTCTTTCAGTGCCCGGTCAAACTCTTCACACAGTATCTTATCTCCCATTTCGTCTTCATCTACATCCTCTTCCATTTTCATAATATTCTCCTCAAGTACACTCCTGGAAATTGAAATAAGAACACCGTGAATTCATTGTCCCAGGAAGGGGAAACTTTATTGACACATTCCTGGGGCCAGATACATCACATGATCACACTGACAGAACCACAGGCACATAGACACAGGCAACAGAGCATGCACAATGCCGGCACTAGTACAGTGTATATCCACCTTTCGCAGCAATGCAGGCTGCTATTCTCCCATGGAGACGATCGTAGAGATGCTGGATGTAGTCCTGTGGAACGGCTTGCCATGCCATTTCCACCTGGCGCCTCAGTTGGACCAGTGTTCGTGCTGGACGTGCAGACCGCGTGAGACGACGCTTCATCCAGTCCCAAACATGCTCAATGGGGGACAGATCCGGAGATCTTGCTGACCAGGGTAGTTGACTTACATGACTTACACCTTCTAGAGCACGTTGGGTGGCACGGGATACATGCGGACGTGCATTGTCTTGTTGGAACAGGAAGTTCCCTTGCCGGTCTAGGAATGGTAGAACGATGGGTTCTATGACGGTTTGGATGTACCGTGCACTATTCAGTGTCCCCTCGACGATCACCAGAGGTGTACGGCCAGTGTAGGAGATCGCTCCCCACACCATGATGCCGGGTGTTGGCCCTGTGTGCCTCGGTCGTATGCAGTCCTGATTGTGGCGCTCACCTGCACGGCGCCAAACACGCATACGACCATCATTGGCACCAAGGCAGAAGCGACTCTCATCGCTGAAGAAGACACGTCTCCATTCGTCCCTCCATTCACGCCTGTCGCGACACCACTGGAGGCGGGCTGCACGATGTTGGGGCGTGAGCGGAGGACGGCCTAACGGTGTGCGGGACCGTAGCCCAGCTTCATGGAGACGGTTGCGAATGGTCATCGCCGATACCCCAGGAGCAACAGTCTCCCTAAGTTGGTGGGAAGTGGCGGTGCGGTCCCCTACGGCACTGCGTAGGATCCTACGGTCTTGGCGGGCATCCGTGCGTCGCTGCGGTCCGGTCCCAGGTCGACGGGCACGTGCACCTTCCGCCGACCACTGGCGACAACATCGATGTACTATGGAGACCTCACGCCCCACGTGTTGAGCAATACGGCGGTACGTCCACCCGGCCTCCCGCATGCCCACTATACGCCCTCGCTCAAAGTCCATCAACTGTACATACGGTTCACGTACACGCTGTCGCGGCATGCTACCAGTGTTAAAGACTGCACAAATGCTGCGCAGCTAGCGCCATTCGACGGCCAACACAGTGGTTCCTGGTGTGTCCGCTGTGCCGTGCGTGTGATCATTGCTTGTACAGCCCTCTCGAAGTGTCCGGAGCAAGTATGGTGGGTCTGACACACCGGTGTCAATGTGTTCTGTTTTCCATTTCCAGGAGTGTACATCGCCCTTGTATAGACCCCCTATATACTTCTTTGCTTAGAACTGGGTTTCCATCTGAGCTTTTCATATTCATACAAGTGGTTCTCTTCTCTCCAAAGGTCTATTTAATTTTCCTGTAGGCAGTTTCTATCTTACCCCTAGTGAGATAAGCCTCTACATCCTTACATTTGTCCTCGAGCCATCGCTGCTTAGCCATTTTGCCCTTCCTGTCGATCTCATTTTTGAGACGTTTGTATTCCTTTTTGCCTGCTTCGTTTACTGCGTTTTCATATTTTCTCCTTTCATCAATTAAATTCAATATTTCTTCTGTTACCCAAGGATTTCTATTAGCCCTCGTCTTTTTACCTTCTTGATCGTCTGCTGCCTTCAATACTTCATCCCTCAAAGCTACCCATTCTTCTTCTACTGTATTTCTTTCCCCCATTCCTGTCAATTGTTCCCTTATGCTCTCCCTGAAACACTCTACAACCTCTGGTTCTTTCAGTCTATACAGGTCCCATCTCCTTAATTTAGCACCTTTTTGTAGTTTCTACAGTTTTAATCTACAGTTCATAACCAATAGATTGTGGTCAGATTCCACATCTGCCCCTGGAAATGTCTTACAATTTAAAACTTGATTCCTAAATCTCTGTCTTACCATTATGTAATCTATCTGATACCTTTTAGTATCTCCAGGATTCTTCCACGCATAGAACCTTCTTTTATGATTCTTGAACCAAGTATTAGCTATGATTAAGTTATGCTTTGTGCAAAACTCTACCAGGCGGCTTCCTCTTTCATTTCTTAGCCCCAATCCATATTCACCTACTATGTTTCCTTCTCTCCCTTTTCCTACTGACGAATTCCAGTCACCCATGATTATTAAATTTTCGTCTCCATTCACTATCTGAATAATTTCTTTTATCTCATCATACATTTCATCAATTTCTTCATCATCTGCAGAGCTACTTGGCATATAAACTTGTACTACTGTAGTAGGTGTGGGCTTCGTAACTATCTTGGCCACAATAATGCGTCCACTATGCTGTTTGTAGTAGCTTACCCGATTCCAATTTTCCTATTCATTATTAAACCTACTCCTGCATAACCCCTATTTGATTTTGTGCTTATAACCCTGTCGTCACCTGATCAGAAGTCTTGTTCCTCCTGCCACCAAACTTCACTAATTCCCACTATATCTAACTTTAACCTGTCCATTTCCCTTTCTAAATTTTCTAACCTATCTGCCCGATTAAGGGATCTGACATTCCACCCTCCGATCCGTAGAAAGCCAGTTTCCTTTCTCCTGATAACGACGTCCTCTTGAGTAGTCCCCGCCCGGAGATCCGAATGGGGGACTATTTTACCTCCGGAATATTTTACCCAAGAGGACGCCATCATCATTTAATCATACAATAAAGCTGCATGCCCTCGGGAGAAAATACGCTGTAGTTTCCCCTTGCTTTCAGCCGTTCGCAGTGCCAGCACATCAAGGCCGTTTTGGTTAGTGTTACAAGGGCAGATCAGTCAATCATCCAGACTATTGCCCCTGCAACTACTGAAAAGGCTGCTGCCCCTCTTCAGGAACCACACGTTTGTCTGGCCTCTCAACAGATACCCCTCCGTTGTGGTTGCACCTACGGTACGGCCATCTGTATCGCTGAGGCACGCAAGCCTCCTCACCAACGGCAAGGTCCATGGTTCATGAGGGGGGGGGGATCGTTATAGAGGAATTGCAGTTCATTTGATTCCTTACCCCCAATTGCACTGTCCTGTCACATTGATGTGACCACAAGTCAAAAAGCTGAAAACCAACTTTTGCAGCGTGGACAGGTGCGAGTCGTACAGGAAGAGAGTTATTTGAGGTTGCGGAAGGTACCGACAGAACTGTGGCGCCATGCTGACTCTAGTGCTCCTGCCAGCTGCGCTAGGTTTCTCGGTTGAGGATCCACAGAGAGAACTGCCCAGTCGATATGGTCCCATACATTCTCGATTGGGCTTAAATCCGCAGAGTTTGGAAGTTAGGGGAGTACGGTAAACTTATCCAGGTGCACTTCGAACCACGCAAGTGCACTGCGAGCTGTGTGACACGTTGCATTGTCCTGCTAGTAGATGACATCGTACTGAGGAAAAACGAACTGCATGTGGGGGTGTACGTGGTCCCCGAGGATAGATGCATACTTGTGTTGATCCGCTGTGCCTTCCAGAATGGCGATAACACTCGGAGAATGCCATGAAAACATTCCCCAGACTGTAACGCTCCCTCCTCCGATCTGGACCCTTCCATATATTGTCGCAGGATGATGGCTTTCAGTCCGCTGGAGCGAGAGAATTGATTCATCTGCGAAGACCACCTGTCGCCTCACAGAGAACGTCCAGTTGCGGTACTGGAGTGTCCTTCGTCGCCGATCACTGGCAGCCAGCAGCGGTGCACGGACCAGGTGTCTCTTGCGGAGGTCCATACGGAGCAACGTTGGGGAACGGTCGTTGAGGAGACATTGTTGGTAGCCCTTTGGTTCATCAGGGCGGTCAGTTGCTCAACATTTGCAATCTGTTAGTCCGAGCACATCTTCGCAGCCGTCGTTCACTCCTGTAAGTTATGGCCCGCGATGCGCCACAGCTGCCTCGACGTCAGTTTTGGTTGGCGCCGTCTTGCCACGCCATGGCGGCACACGAACAGATTACAAATTTAGCTGTTTTGGAAATGCTCCCATCCTTGGTCCGAAAGCCACTGATCATTCTCCTTTGGACGTGAGATAAATCGCTTCGTTTCATCATTACGACAACGGCTGCACTCTTTTTCGCGTCCTTCCCATTGAAACCCTTTATACACTACTGGTCATTAAAATTGATACACCACGAATATGACGTGCTACAGACGCGAAATTTAACCGACAGGAAGAAGATGCTGTGATATGCAAATGATTAGCTTTTCAGAGCATTCACACAAGGTTGGCGCCGATGGCGGCACCTTCAACGTGCTGAAATGAGGAAAGTTTCCAACCGATTTCTCATGCACAAACAGCAGTTGACCGGCATTGCCTGATGAAAAGTTGTTGTGATGCCTCGTGTAAGGAGGAGAAACGCGTACCATCACGTTTCCCACTTTGATAAAGGTCGGATTGTACTGCGCGACGCATTTTCTGCAAAGTGTCTGCATAGCGCACCCTTAAAGAACTCTACGAGCAGAGGGCCCTTGCAGTCGAAAAAGAAGCTCATCACGATATTGCTGCAAATTGTGTGAACAGCTTTGCATTTCTTTGGCGGGGGAGATATGGGATGTTTCCATTGCTGGCTTTGCCGCTAGTCCTCGGGCTGTCGGAACGCTGTCAGAGACAATAATCCTTTTTCAAGATGACGTCCCACCCCCTCGCACTGCCAATTGGACGAAGCCTACGCTTCAATTATTTAGTGGGCAATTCTCAAAATACTCCATTCAGGTCAGATCTTTCATAGTGCGATTTTCACGTCTTTGGCGAACTGAAGTAAGACAAGTGTGGACGTCAGTCTTAGTCGGATGAAGACGGTCAAGAGTAGGTGCGGCTGTGGATCCATCAGCGGCTGTCCGCTTCCACGAAACAGGAATTGATGGTCACATCTCTCAGTAGAATAAATGTACACTCCTGGAAATTGAAATAAGAACACCGTGAATTCATTGTCCCAGGAAGGGGAAACTTTATTGACACATTCCTGGGGTCAGATACATCACATGATCACACTGAAAGAACCACAGGCACATAGACACAGGCAACAGAGCATGCACAATGTCGGCACTAGTACAGTGTATATCCACCTTTCGCAGCAATGCAGGCTGCTATTCTCCCATGGAGACGATCGTAGAGATGCTGGATGTAGACCTGTGGAACGGCTTGCCATGCCATCTCCACCTGGCGCCTCAGTTGGACCAGTGTTCGAGCTGGACGTGCAGACCGCGTGAGACGACGCTTCATCCAGTCCCAAACATGCTCAATGGGGGACAGATCCGGAGATCTTGCTGGCCAGGGTAGTTGACTTACACCTTCTAGAGCACGTTGGGTGGCACGGGATACATGCGGACGTGCATTGTCCTGTTGGAACAGCAAGTTCCCTTGCCGGTCTAGGAATGGTAGAACGATGGGTTCGATAACGGTTTGGATGTACCGTGCACTATTCATTGTCCCCTCGACGATCACCAGAGGTGTTCGGCCAGTGTAGGAGATCGATCCCCACACCATGATGCCGCGTGTTGGCCCTGTGTGCCTCGGTCGTATGCAGTCCTGATTGTGGCGCTCACCTGCACGGCGCCAAACACGCATACCACCATCATTGGCACCAAGGCAGAAGCGACTCTCATCGCTGAAGACGACACGTCTCCATTCGTCCCTCCATTCACGCCTGTCCCGACACCACTGGAGGCGGGCTGCACGATGTTGGGGCGTGAGCGGAAGACGGCCTAACGGTGTGCGGGACCGTAGCCCAGCTTCATGGAGACGGTTGCGAATGGTCATCGCCGATACCCCAGGAGCAACAGTCTCCCTAAGTTGGTGGGAAGTGGCGGTGCGGTCCCCTACGGCACTGCGTAGGATCCTACGGTCTTGGCGTGCATCCGTGCGTCGCTGCGGTCCGGTCCCAGGTCGACGGGCACGTGCACCTTCCGCCGACCACTGGCGACAACATCGATGTACTGTGGAGACCTCACGCCCCACGTGTTGAGCAATTCGGCGGTACGTCAACCCGGCCTCCCGCATGCCCACTGTACGCCCTCGCTCAAAGTCCGTCAACTGCACATACGGTTCACGTCCACGCTGTTGCGGCATGCTACCAGTGTTAAAGATTGCGATGGAGCTCCGTATGCCACGGCAAACTGGCTGACACTGACGGCGGCGGTGCACAAATGCTGCGCAGCTAGCGCCATTCGACGGCCAACACCGCGGTTCCTGGTGTGTCCGCTGTGCCGTGCGTGTGATTATTGCTTGTACAGCCCTCTCGCAGTGTCCGGAGCAAGTATGGTGGGTCTGACACACCGGTGTCAATGTGTTCTTTTTTCCATTTCCAGGAGTGTATTAACGAGTAGGAGCAGGTGAGGTAAAGCACGCCGGTACCGTAAGTAAAGTGAAAGAGGGTTTGTACTGGTGTATGACCATATACAACTGAATACGTTTTGTACAAATGAGCACCTAGGTGTGCAGCCAGTCCAGATAAGAAAGTCTCAATGGCAAGTGAAGCTAAAGCGATGATTCTCGGCCGTCTTCTCTTCATGAACTGGGCGATAGTCGAGCGGCGCTCGTAGAGCTGCACAGCTTCGGCTAGAGGGCGCTGTGGTCGGCCAAGATCTTCCGCTTTCGTAGTGCCAACCTACGCTGAGGCATCGGAACTATCGATACCACAGGAACCATTCCGTTGTGGCAGGTGTTAGGTTTTAATCTGACTGTACTCATATTGTTTCTAAAAATGTTATAGACACGCCAGAAAGGACTTCACGAGCATTTTAGGAAAATCAAATTTACGGATACTCAAAAGGACTGACGATCACGCTGGACGTGAATTCTAAGCTGTGCGTTAGTGCTGGTGCCGATTGTCGAATGCAGGTAGATATGCACATCGCCCTGGTTCCGTGTGGCAACCGCATACAGATTCGTGGCGATGAACAACCGTAGCGTACTGCACAACTACGGCATCACTAGTTAGAGCTGATGATGCATTGGGAGTTTCGTTTAGGACCATCACGAACCGTAAGCTGGAATTCGGGCTTCGATCAAGAGTCCTTCATTTCAGCACAGTTCACCACATATGCTATGGTGGAAGACCAGACTGGAGGCATGAAGGCGCGAAGCTCTGTTCATAAATTGTAGCAGATTCTGCTTCGACGTCAGCGTGGTCGTTGGAAAGCGGCGAAGAGAACGAGAGCTCCTACAACCGGAGAGCAGCAGGCGGCCACAATGAGGACCGATTTCGGTGTGGAAAGCAACAGCCTGCAGTGATCATACACCTGAAAGCTATGATGTTTGTTGGGGAACATTAAAATGTGCCGGATACATCCGGAGCAACATCGATTCAATTCTGTTGCAGTGTCAGGGACATGCCTTCCTCAAGAACGACGGTGCCCATGTACACTCTTCTACCGTTACCCAACGCATACTCCAAGACGTACAACAACTCAGCTTGTCACCACGAGCACCAGACTTGTTCCTATGGGACAAGTGTGGAAGATGATGGGAGGGTGTCTGCATTACTGCCAAAATCCCGCGACCAGTTGCGAGAACAGATCGGAGAAATATAGAACATATCTTCCAGGATTAAGCCCAACGCTTCTACGGGTGCCCATGTGCACGACCATACGACAGCTGAGTTAGGCTATGCTATACAAGACGTTGAAAATTTGTTCTTAGGAATCTGTCTGTAGGTATGTGATGTCGTGACTGCGATCGTATACAATCTGCAATTCATGGAGAACCATGCCTTCAAGATATTATTATTTTCATTTGCCACTAGTGTATGTATATCTAATTTACCGCCGCTACATAATGTGTAACTCATCCGTGTAGCTACTACTTTTCTGTCATTGTATTTTCAAGTATTGCATAGTACTTGTATTAGATTCTCAAGATTACGTATCATCATTTAGCTGCACAGTGCTGGACTTTAAAACTGCAACACCGTGATGTCGTCATGCAACAAACGCCAAACTGGCATGAAGTATACTGCTCACGCATCTTTGAATATGCAAATGATTAGGATTTCAACACAATTGCTCTAAGTCCATAGGAGTAATGCCACAAGCATTCAGTACGTAAGGAAAGAGAAGACAGCGGATTTCTCATCAGAATTCGGATTTGCATGTCGGTTGTTTGTGCGAAGATCGTATTACGCCTTCTCTAACGTATGCCTCATGTGTCAGAAACCGACAGCAACAGGATCGTGGCCCGTTGAGACTGCAGTTCATTGCACTGGGATATTGCTGTATGCTTTGGTTGGCATCCCAAGACCTGCTTGAACAGGGTATCACTGGTTTCAAGAGGACCATGTTCAACACCAGGCTGCATCTCGAAGGGTCCATATAAGTAGCGCTGGAGAGGTTAGTTACATTGATCGCTTGGCCGTGCAATATTGTACTGCCACGTCATATCACGCTTCTTGAATCAGACTTGAAGGGCTTCCTTACAGCAAGAGAAGTACCACAATGACAGTGCGACGACATCTGGAACATGAAGCATAATCTGCACGGCGACCATTCTTGAAGCTTCCCCTGACGCAGCAGCAAAAACTGTGCGTCGACTGTGGTACGGCCAACAACAAACCGGACACAGGAGTGGCACCAACTCGTCTTTTCTACTGAATCCTGTTCCTGCGTACAATATCACGATGACGTATTCTCGTGTGGTGGCTCCGAGGAGAACGATTGCTGCCAGAGTGCATGTTTCATCGTCATGTTGGCCCAACGCTTGATGTGATGTCAGGAGGTGCCACAGTGTAAACAACACCATCACCTCTGATGTGCAAAGCCGGTAATTTCGATAACAGCTATTACATGTCTGAAGTGTTAAGGTCAGTGACTGTGCCCTACCTTCAAGGAGTCCACGACACCATTTTTCAACAAGACAACGCAAGACCGCTTGTTATCCATGCTATGCTTACCTGAATCAGTTGAGTTGCAGAGGGTGTTACAATGTTGTTCTGCCCATGAAATCCTCCATTTCTCTGACCCACTGGAAACATGTAACGATGGGTTCCTGAGAAAGTGACAAGGCACCACTCGCCAGCCATTATGTTCGTTGAACTCTAGTCTATAATTGAAGCAGCACGGAATAAAATAGTCATACCTGTCATTCAAGCTCCTCGAGTCGATGCCCAGTTGCATGAGGCCCATTCTTGCTGCTTGAGCTGGCAGCGGCCGCGGTGGTCTCGCGGTTCTAGGCGCGCAGTTCGGAACCGTGAGACAGCTACGGTCGCA
This sequence comes from Schistocerca gregaria, assembly GCF_023897955.1. Classification (NCBI taxonomy): domain Eukaryota; kingdom Metazoa; phylum Arthropoda; class Insecta; order Orthoptera; family Acrididae; genus Schistocerca; species Schistocerca gregaria. The sequence goes on from NC_064921.1 coordinate 581,627,959, forward strand.
GGTTCGAATCCTGCCTCGGGCATGGATGTGTGTGATGTCCTTAGGTTAGTTAGGTTTAAGTAGTTCTAAGTTCTAGGGGACTGATGACCACAGCAGTTGAGTCCCATAGTGCTCAGAGCCATTTGAACCATTTTTTTGAGCTGGCAGCTCCATGTTCTACAAGGGGCCTTCATAAGTAGGGCAAAACATTTTTTTCTGAAAAAATGCTGATTTGTTGTGGAACATCGTGGAATATTCCCGCTTCAACCCCTATAGTTTCATGAAGTTCCGATAGGTTGCGACGTTATACGTAGCCTTCAACATGGCCTCAGTGACGGAGATGCGTTCCAAGCAAAGAGCTGTCATCAAGTTTCTTTGGGCGGAAAACCAAAGTATCGCAGTTATTCATAGGCGCTTGCAGAATGTCTACGGAGACCGGGCAGTGAACAAAAGCACTGTGAGTCGTTGGGCGAAGCATCTCTCATTATCGCGACAAGGTCGCGTAAAACTGTCTTATCTTCCTTGTACCGGCAGGCCGCTCACAACTGTGACTTCTGCAATATGCTCGTCGCCACGAAAACGCCAACGAACTTCTCCTTCTCCATGACAACGCAATGATTCACACAAGTCCCTGGGCCCGAGGGGAGCATACAAAACTTAATCAGACTGTTCTTTCTCATCGGGTCTCGCATCTTCCATAAATCGCTAAGTAGTATGTGGATGATGGGGAAGTTATTGATACAGCAAGACGTTGGTTTCAACGACGAGCAGTAGAGCTGTACTACATGGTCATACAGCTTATCCCAGTAAGGTGGCGTAAGACCGCCTCAGTGAATGGAGATTATGGTGTAAAATAGGGTTTTGTAGTCAACAGAACGGAGAATAATATGGTGTATGGGAGCCCTGAATAACCTTAATCTGCTTTCATAAAAAAAAAAGATGTGTTGTATTACTTATTGAACGCTACTCGTGTATTTCGCACACTGTACATCCTCACATCCCTTCCAAATTCTATCGCATAATCTTCTTACTAGACTGTATACGCAAAGTATGTTAAATTTTCTATAATTCTTGGTGTTGCAATTTTAAAAAATGGTTCAAATGCCTCTGAGCACCATGGGACTTAACATCTATGGTCATCAGTCCCCTAGATCTTAGAACTACTGAAACCTAACTAACCTAAGGACATCACACAACACCCAGCCATCACGAGGCAGAGAAAATCCCTGACCCCGCCGGGAATCGAACCCGGGAACCCGGGCGTGGGAAGCGAGAACGCTACCGCACGACCACGAGAGAAATTTTAATGGTCAGCAGTGTACAAAAAATGGTTCAAATGGCTCTGAGCGCTATGGGACTTAACATCTGAGGACATCAGTCCCCTAGAACTTAGAACTACGTAAACCTAACTAACCTAAAGACATCACACACATCCATGCCCGAGGCAGGATTCGAACCTGCGACCGTAGCGGTCGCGCGATTACAGACTGAAGCGGCTAGAACCGCTCGGCCACACCGGCTGGCATCGATGTACATTCTCAGCTAAAGCCAAAAGTCTACATTAACGGCACAACAGAATGTATAAGTCATTCTAAGCAATATTCGGTGAAGAGAAGCGTTCCAAAACTTGTCTCGACACAGACTTTTTTATCGGGTTTTATGACATTACAAGAGCGTATAATTTTTTTGCTGTTATATTGCCAAATGTATTGGAAGCGACTTACAACTGAGACAGACATATAACTGTATGTGCTGATATTTTTAGAACGAAATTCAGAAAAGTTACAGAGTACTTTAGGCATTTAATTTTTGCCCAAGAAACAGAAAATCATACAACTGACAAAAATAATTCGTTCAATAATTACATCATAGCGTGCATAAAAATGACCGAGTCCAGCAATCTTCGAGTATTTGTGACTGAAAAGCGTCATTAACCTTGTGCACGCTACACTCATTATTTTACCATGTATACTACTGTTTTACGTTGTATGACAACTGTCAGCTCTACAAACGAACGTTAGTAACTGTTTCGCCTCCTTCCCGTGGGCCTCGTGCCCTGCTACGGTGCGCTGCTTGGTGTGCATGAGTGTCACGCGGGGTAACCGAATGTAATCGATGACTGTGGAGGATTTGTGTAGAGCCTAGCGCCTTGTTTGTCGTGATGAGGATAATGCAAGAGGAAAAGATATGTGTTGGACCCGATGCCGGCACTTAGCCTGTTACTCGCGAGTAGATCAAATTGGCGCACCGAGCTTAACGTTCCCGTCTAATGGGCAGATGAGCTTCAACAATATCGCATGCCCTCGCACACACTTCGGAAGCAATTGGGATTTACCACAGAACTTCGACTCAAAGTCTGGTGTTCGCAAAATTTACGTTGTTAGCTCCAATTGGTGAAACAATGGTTATAAAATGCTTTCTTCCACTTTCAGTATACGCACCCACCCCTTCGAACAGAGCGTCATCTGTATTTAAAAAAAATACAAGTGATATATTGCGACACTGAGACAGCGAGTATTATTTTGATTTTGAGAGGAGAACCGGCTTTGGCGGTGTTGCCAGTGTAGTTGGCAGCCGCAGCAGTAAGGTAACTGAGGCCCTCTAGGGGACTCAAGCGGGAAGCTGCTTCTGTCTGTACTCTCAGCTTCAGCGGTCGAGAGCGTTACAGAACAAAAATGAGAAATCAAAGGTGAACAGGAGCGAAAGACTTTAAACAGAGCGTGGCATTAAAAAATGTAGACCCGATAGACAGTCATTTGTTGCTGTAGGAATCCACGTATAGCAAAATATGACAACAAGCAGTCTTCTAGAGGACTCTACTGCCGTAATTGCAGCATTTCTGGCTAAGTTTTGGAACCGTATGAAGCCAAAATCGCTGTGGTATCAACCACAACAACGAGGCACAGCTTCACACCAGTGGAAGACAGCACTGGACATCTATTTCTGGCCACCCACTGCCCTCGCAGAACAAAACAATTCTAGGTTAGTTTAGGCTAAAACATTTTATCTTTAAGTAACATCAGTATGCACAAACGCTTAATGATGAACAAAACATGTTCGAAAAGCATGTGTTAAATTAAACGTAAAATAAAAAAATGAGACTGGTAACAGAAAAATACAAATAATAAATTAATACTTCTGCTTCCAACGCAGCCAAGCCCCTATCTTAGAGCCATATTACATCTACGTTTTCTTAATTTAATCCAACACGTCGAGGAAGGGTATTAAAGAATACAGATTACCCAGGTTTCCTTTATCGATCTTACTGCTGCTTGTTGCCAAGAATCATAAAAAAGTAATGAAGAAGGTGTATACAACAAGTAAGGACTACCGACTGACCAGTGTATTCAGAGTCTGCCGCAGAACAGACGGTTTTTTGTCACTCTAAATGACAAAAAGAGTCGATGGAGAATGCAGAAAAATGGCCTGTGCTAAGGGAGTCTGCTACGCCGATATTATACAACATGTATACTGATGATCAGCCACTCACCACTGGAAGCGGAGCCTTCATCTATGCAGATGACAAGCTGTCGCTGCCCAACGAAAGACATCGGAAGAATCAGAATACAAGCTAACATCTGTTCTCGAAGAACTTGCTATCTGCTACGATCACAACAATTTGAAAAGCAGTCCGAAAGAAATTAATATATGTCATTACATCTACGCAATATGTAGGCAAGAAGAAAGGACTCAAAATCTGTGTTCACCCCTGACGCATAGGATTAAAACAGCATCATGCCTTAACTTGCAAACAGCATTGTATAGACACCAGACAGAAGGTATGCACCAGGAACAATCTAGCCCGCAAACTGACAAACACAACATGAGGAGCAGTCCAGTGTTCTCGCACACCTCTACATTCTGGAGTAACTCTGCACGTGCCAATCAAGTTGATGGGACAGGCCGCGTAGTCACGGGGTGCCTAAGATCAGCAAGAGTCAGTAAGATCTTTCCACTCAAGAGAGTAGCACCACCACATGCAAGAAAACAGGGAGCAGCAGAGAGTGAAAAGAAGAAGCAAGAAACATATTCAAAGCAGCCATTGTTTGGAAGTCATGCTTATCCATCACGAGTGAAACACAGAAAAAGTTACTTCCTTACAACAGCACCAATTCCAACTTCAGCAGAGCCCACCGAAGTGAGTTGTGGAAAACAAAGTCCCCTGGAAAATTATGGACGGCATAAGACATGCTTCTATCAGGTACCATCACCAATACTGGACTCGGAAGACCCTCAACAGATTGAGAACAGAGGTGAGAAGGTGCAAGACTAATGCTAGAAGAAGGCTATCAACGATAATGAGATTTGTGACTGTGGGTCATGCAGCACTCTGAACACTTTTTGGTTTGGAGTAATCTTTTGGGAACCTTTGTGATATGGGAGACTTGTTTGTAGCGAATGACCGTGACGTTCTGGCTGGTAAACGCTGGACGCACGAGGTGTGGAATTCTCTGTGCCATTAATATTAGATTGTAGTTTCAGCATTAAATCGTGTTTCAGTGTTTTCTGGGGCCTTGGATAAATAAATAAATCTACAGATCTGCGGAATGCTTAGGGGAGGATACTGCTTACCGTTATTTGTTCCTCATTCTCCCGTTCCACTCGTGAATGTGACACGAAGGATGATGTTATACCAGACGCTGTAAGTAACCGCTTACACTCGGGTGGACCAATGCGAGCGCCGGGCTTGAAGTTCCCGTTCGACAGACAGAGCAGTGTCAACAATACTCCTTGCTTTCACACAGTAATACACTGTGGAGAGGTTGAAGATCTAAAACAGGACTTCGGCGCTAATACCTGAAATCTCCACAAAAGCGCTAAAATCAGCGGAGGCGATGCAGTAGATAAGGTGCTGAACTAGTATTCAGAGGGAAAGCTTAAGACCAATGCCGAGATGGTTTCTTTTAGAAAGACACGGCCAATTTCTTTTCCCGCCCTTGTCCATCTCAAGCCAGAGCTTCGTCTTACGCATTGTCGACGGGCCTTTTTCTCCACAAGCCGTAAACAGTATCTAGCTTATTCTTTGCCCCTTCGTGAAAGGAGGCAGCAGATTTTTTCTCGAAAAGTGCTTCTCTAAACTTAAACCGACTTGGTATTTCTTTCAAAGACCTCTGTGTTAAGTTTCTCAGCCTCTTCGTAACACCATCATGATTAGTACATCTGTTGCAGTACATCTCTGACTCTCCTCCTCAAATACGATCTGGTAAATGTCCCACCTACCTCAGCAGTGTTCACATACAGTTCTTATAAAATACTTGAACTCAGTCTTCCTCGTAGCTGCGCTGTACTTCTCAGAATCCTCCCAATAAGCGTAAGTATTTCAATAGCCTTCTCCACAACTGCTTTTCTATTTTCGTCTCACTTCGTTTCACTTCTCGGCGTGAGTCCTGGGTATTTAATTAAAGTGATTGTATCCTACGGCTGATTAGTGTTAACTTACACATACTTAATAAAAGCTTGTATTCATTCCTATGTTTGGGCATTTTGCCTTAAATCTCTTTGAATTTCTCAACAGTATATGGGATTCCCCTGTTCACTACTGTGTCGCCAGCAATCAAAATGTGTTGCTCACACTGCCCGTAGCCTCAGTCACTTACACTGAGGGCAAGAACGCTCCTGTCACAGTTCCTGGAGGCACTTGAAACGTCCCAGTCTGTTTTTATTCTTCTGTTGAATACTTGCTTTCCTGGGTAGTTAATGCGATTTATTAGTAGGATATTCTTTGAACAAACTGCATAGATAATCCATACGCACCTCCGTGATTACATATTGGCTTACAGTATTTTCTACGGTAATGAAGTGCACGAATGGTAATTTTGTCTGAATATAAGTTTGTACGACCATTCTGTCATCCTACTTACCAAAACAAGCAACGAAAGATCAACAACGAGACAGGAGGGAACTGTATGAAATTTTGGACGAGCGAATTGGAATTAGGAATCCATGTCCGGATATCTTTTCCAACAACTCTAAGAAGTATCGAAAATGTGGGGACTTAATCCGGGCTGTATTTCCGAGGATATTTGAAGAGTGCGGTTTGTGAAACCCTGGTGGAGCCAGGAGAAAACCTAGTTGGCACCTTAGTTGTTGCAGCATGTGAAGACAGTCTCTGTACGTAGGGCATCTTCCAATAAATGTGTCAGTGGAAGATACGACGAAGTCAAGCTTACTGCGGAACTTCAGGCACTCTTGCAGTTCTGCTTGTTTTCGTTTAGCATTAATACGAATAACAATGCAGACTTCTTCAAATCTGATTTTTATATGTTTTGCAGACAGCGGTAAGTAATTTATGGTCCATATCATGTTAAGCTTCTATTATGTTTCCGTACCTTCCGATTTTTTTTTAGTTGGTGATTTTCTTTTTTAATTCTGTATTGTAGCGCTTGTGACCCGACTGAAGGCCGTCGTGTTCTTTACCGAAGATGGTGGTAAGCGCTGCTCGGGTGCCGAACTGGCAGGCGATAGACAATGTTTTCCTTGTTCTGCGATGTCGATGAGCGAGGTTTCCGGGTGTGGATTTTTATCCTTAATGTGTTTCTCCATGAATTCTCTACAATATATTGAAGTTATCCAGTATCTTTTTGAAATATTCGCTATACTGATATCATTGACTACGGTTTCAGAAAATACGAGGGCGTGCTGAAAAGTAATGCCTCTGAATTTTTTATGTGAAACTCTTAAGGCTTTTTAAATAAAACAGACATTGTTAACATTCTTCATCTTTGTTCTTCATGTTTACATATTTTTTTCTCAACATATTTATCCTGGCGACGAACACATTTCTCGCGACGAAAGACCGTTTTGTTGATGCCGTCAATGTAGAATGTTTGCTGTGTTGCCGGAGCCACAACCTTACCTGTGCTTGCACCCCTTCGTCGCTATCAAGGTGAAGTCCTCGTAGGTGTTTTTTGAGTTTTCGAAACAGATGACAATCGGATTGCATCAAGTCGGGACTGTATGGAGGGTGATCTATGACAGTGAATCCATTGAGTCGAATTGTTGCAGATGTCGCAGCGCTCTTGTGTGTCTGACATCGTCATACTGCGAAAGAGGGTTCTTCATGTGGACGAACTCAAAACTCGATTACAGCACACTGTTTCTCATGCCGTTTACACACCACCGTGTTACAAGCTACAATTCGGAGCCCTCTAGAGGCAGAGGTCTGCACATACGTAGACATGAAGAATAGATATGTCGGCTGTTAATAACGTTCATTTTATTTAAAATTTTTAAGAGTTTACACATAAAACATTCGGAGGCATTACTTTTCACCACGTTCTCGTAAAAAATACCATAACACACTATATAGTACTTGGTCTGCACAAACAAACTGGATGGCGTTTACAAGCACACAAGAATTTCTGTTAAACATTCTGTGTGGATCTCATCTAACAGACAAGTAACTACTAATGCGTAAGGAACTAAATTTTTAGGGGTAAAGACAAGCCGTGTTGTTATTAAAGTCACGCGCTTACTCCTTGGTCCGGCTTTAATCTCGTAATAATTTATTCAATTAGTGATTTCAGAATGATACATGCATCATTTCAAAAACAGCATTATGGGCTCCACTAAAGACCCGAGGAACTTTGATGTCTGTTCTCTTGAGGACTTCAGTCGCATCCCATTTTCATGTTCGTCCGAAATTTTTGAATTCTATCGTCAAATTCAAGACATAAGAACAAGCTGCACATGGAGATTGCGCCATGTTGCAGCACAACCACTTGAGACTCCTCTCCCTCAGCAAAATTATGTATCGCTGATCGAGCACAAAAATCTTTTAGTGCACACTGCATATTCTGCTACGACAAGCCTATTGTCCTCTCCACAATAATACTTCAAATTTGGTTTATCGAACAGCGACAAGGTCTGTGGTTTGTCGACATGAGCGACAGTGAATGCACGATGTGGTAGTTAGAGCGGTATATGGATGTTTCAGCTGTCTTCAGTCTTTCAATGGTCCTCTGTCGTATTTCGCCGTCAAATGCTGTCTCGCCAATGATACGATCTAGTTGGTCATCGCATCTGTCTTTATCCTTAATACGTACTGTGTATTCGTATCGTAAATGAATATCTTCAAGAGGAAGTATTTCATCGCGTGGCATTATGAGCTGTGTCTCCTGATATGCAATCTGCCTTCTTTCTGCTCGCAGCATTTCACGGCTGGTTCCCTTCTTTTCCCTGCTACAGCAGGGCATATTACCCTCATGAAAAGAACTTGGTGCGTCAGTAAAATTATGGTAGTTTACAAATGTGAAATTGAAATAACGCAGAAAATTTTTTACATATCAGACCGGATTTTACGTACAGGAAAATTTTTCATGTGCTGCAGTAATATAACATTAGATTTCCAAAACCCTTCTGATAATAAAGCAGACACTTTACAGCGTATTTCTGCGCGATACGTCACTTTATGAACTATGTTTTCGCCTCACACAGTATTTTATGTTTACAAGTAGTGTAACTTTGAACCTTTGTATCTCGGAAACGGATAAAGACACCAAGAAAATATTCAAGGTTATTCGCTATCTGGACCATAGGAATATATCGTAAGAATTTCAGTTATTTGCTGTGAATAGCCTTCTTGGAATGCGCGTGTCTGTTTTGTTACCCAAAAATAATGTTTTTCGGGTTTTCTCAGGAACCGCCCATGAACTAAATGCTGCCTCAGTAAGTCCCTTGATGTGGACCACAGAGCACATATAATGCAAAAAGAATCAAGCGATTTGATCCATGTGCCTAATCTAGAGGAAGTGTGTAATATCCAGACTTTGACCTTGTACTGTAGGATAGTTAAAGTAAGGCGATTGTTCTGTTGGGTATACAAATAGTCCTAACCCAAGGGCTATCCAAAACACTTGAACCTACTTTTCTACAACTAATACGACCCGAGATATGAACCCCAGAAAAATGTCGTTTTTACGCGCAGCGTTCTGGAACATATTATGTTGCGATGTTGTCACAAACAATCAACATTCAAACGCGATCTGTAAATGAGAAACGTGCCGCAAAATCTCTTCTTGTATACAGAATTTAGATGGTGTTATTCCTACTTACGAGGAGAACATGGCAAGTGCCATAACCCGATTTCCCAGAAACTTCCCTCAGTGGAAGTGAAGCCAAAATAAACGAAAACTTGTCCCGGCTTATCCGTAGATACTCGACCGTTTCTGAGAAGATGATCGTCAAAGTTTTCGATGAAATGTAGGTGCCCTTTAGTCAGTGACAGTCCCAGCCCAAATGGTGGAATAGTGGCTATCGTCCCGGTCTTTCTCACTTTTCCGTTCCGTGTTCTAAACTCGATTGCTGGTTTTATTATTATTTTTTTCCATTTGTCTACCCACGTCCGTAGAAGGTTACTACACGAACGTTTCTCATCGAATTAAAAGATGCAACTGGCGTTGTATTAATTGTAAATTACAACTGGGTGTTATAATTAATGTCATACATTTATTATATACTACTAGTGTGTAAGGTATTTTCAGAAGTTACAAACTCTTTAAATTCTCATATTCTTATATTTTATTCTTATATCAGTTCTTAATTCTTGTATTTTATTGTTCTATTTATTCTCTATTTCCTTGGATGATACTGGTCGTAGAAATATTCGAAACGTAAAAATTTTACCCGACATTATCAGGATACGAATGAAGGTTTGCAACAGCGGCGTTCTTGGCATGACGTTCACTCGGGAAATAAACGTCGTTAACTTTGCTGAAGATTTGGCGCGTTAGCAATAACATCGAACCAAACCACGCGTAACAGAGAGTATTTCCGAAAACTAGCGCTTGCTGTGGATTATGAATCAAGATGCACTATAGGAATTCCAACGAAAACAATTTCAAATAGTTTTTGATTCATTTTTTGTTTCTTTTTTCTCAATTCATTCATCATACATGCACACTAATGGTCATTAAAATTGCTACACCAAGAAGAAATGCAGATGATAAACGGTTATTCATTGTACAAATATATTATACTAGAACTGACATGTGATTACATTTTCACGCAATTTGGGTGCATAGATCCTGAGAAATCAGAACCCAAAACAACCACCTCTGCCCGTAATAACGGTCTTGATACGCCTGGGCATTGGGTCAAACAGAGCTTGGATGGCGTGTACAGGTACAGCTGCCCATGCAGCTTCAACACGATACCACAGTTCATCAAGAGTAGTGACTCGAGTTTTTGTGACGAGCCAGTTGCTCGGCCACCGTTGACCAGACTTTTCAGTTGGTGAGAGATCTGGAGAATGTGCCGGCCAGGCCAGCAGTCGAACATTTTCTGTATCTAGAAAGGGCCGTACAGGACCTTCAACATGCGGTCGTGCATTATCCTGCTGAAATGTAGAGTTTCACAGGGGTCGAATGAAGGGTAGAGCCACGGGTAGTAACACATCTGAAATGTAACGTCCACTGTTCAAAGTTCTGTCAGTGCGAACAAGAGGTGACCGAGACGTGCAACCAATGGCACCCCATACCATCACGCTTGGTGATGACGCCAGTATGGCGATGACGAATACACGCTTCCAATGTGCGTTCACCGCGATGTCGCTAAACACGGATGCGACCATCATGATGCTGTAAACAAAACCTGGATTCATCCCAGAAAATGACGTTTTGCCTTTCGTGCACCCAGGTTCGTCGTTGAGTACACCATCGCAGGCGCTCCTGTCTGTGATGCAGTGTCAAGGGTAACGGCAGCCACGGTCTCCGAGCTGATAGTCCATGCTGCTGCAAACGTCGTGGAACTGTTCGATGGTTGTTGTCTTGCAAACGTCCCCATCTGTTGACTCAGGGATCGAGACGTAGCTGCACGATCCGTTACAGCCTCGCGGATATGACGCCTGTCATCTCGACTGTTAGTGATACGAGGCCGTTGGGATCCAGCACGGCGTCCCGTATTACTCTCCTGAATCCACCGATTCCATATTCTGCTAACAGTCATTGGATCTCGACCAACACGAGCAGCAATGTCGTGATACGATAAACCGCAGTCGCGATAGGCTACAATCCGACCTTAATCAAAGTCGGAAACGTGATGGTACGCATTTCTCCTCTTTACACGAGACATCACAACAACGTTTCACCAGGCTACGCCGGTCAACTGCTGTTTGTGTATGAGAAATTGGTTGGTAACTTTCGGCATGTCAGCAGGTTGTAGGTGTCGCCGCCGGCGCCAATCTTGTGTGAATGCTCTGAAAAGCTAATCATTTGCATATGACAGTGACTTGTTCCTGTCAGTTATATTTCGCGTCTGTAGCACGTCATCTTCGTGGTGTAGCAATTTTAATGACCATTAGTGTAGTTAATAAATGAATAAGGATTACATTATTTCAATATACACAGGAAGTCATTGCTAATTTTCTACGGTCAGGGGTCGATAAATGAAAAACAGAAAAGAAATAATAATCAGGTGAAACCGCGACGCTAGACGCTACGCCACGGCTTCGGTTGAACTGTTTACTAGCTGAAAGGCACATACAATAAGCCTAAAACTGTGATCGTCTTTTCCCTAGGAACGATCGAGTCTACGGATAAGCCGATACACATAATCGCTTATTTTGACTGCTCTTTCACTGAGCGAAGTTTCTGGGAAATCGCGTTCTGGCACTTGCCTTGTTCTCCTCGTTAGTGAGGCTGCGCTGAAATGTTAATTACGTGCGTATCCAAACATATAAACCACTTCGTGCACATTTGACGTTAGTTGTTGCACGGTGTTTCACTTTTAATTGCCGCTGTGTAAATGTTCGTATCTTGAGGAAAGGGCTAAAGTGCGCGTGTGGTCGGCAGCGCTCGTGGTGGCTGCGACGGCGTCGCGGGGCCCGGAGGCGGCGCAGCGAGGCTGGGCTGGGCCGGCCGCTGCCGGCTGAGGCGGCTGCCCGCGATATAAGCGGCCGCCGGGAGAGCCGGCCGCCACAGCCCGCGCGCCATGGAGCCACAGCAGCCGCAGCAGCAGCAGCAGCCGCAGCGAGCCGGCTGGGCGTGCGTGCCCGCCTCCTGCGTGGCCCGCAGGACGCACAACCCGCTGCGCACCATCGTCGAGGAGCTCGCCATAGAGCCCAACCCCGACAAGCACTTCATCGCGCTCTCCATAGGTGAGTTCGCCACCTACCACGTTCCGCGTTCCTACAACGTCACAGTGTTGATCTTCGGAGAAAAGTGTACCAGGCGCCGATCCAAGCTTCTCATTGGCTCTGTCTTCCATCCCCGAAACATAGCTTGCTGTCACCGTCGAGCCTAGGACTGCAACAATAATAACAACAAATTATAAAAAAAGTGTAATGTGTAAATAATAACTTGTTTATATTAGTGCTTAGCACATCGCTTTGCCGGCCGGAGTGACCGAGCGGTTCTAGGCGCTACAATCTGGAACAGCGCCACCGCTACGGTCGCACGTTCGAATCCTGCCTCGGGCATGGATGTGTGTGATGTCCTTACCTTCGTTAGGTTTAAGTAGTTCTAAGTTCTAGGGGACTGATGACCACAGCTGTTAAGTCCCATAGTGCTCAGAGCCATTTGAACCACACCGATTTAGCATAACTTGCAATAATTAACAGTTCAGAAAAAAAACACATGTATTAAAAGCATTCGTCTGAAAATTTTAGTAGTTCGTATGTCGTGCACTTAACAACTGTAACAGAACTCTCACAACTTTGACAGAGTCATAATTTAACCGACATAAAATCTAAGGGTGCACTCACCATTGCGCCGGGGGTGTAGCCGAGCGGTTCTAGGCGGTTCAGTCTGGAACCGCGCGACCGCAATGGTCGCAGGTTCGAATCCTGCTTCGGGCATTGATGTGTGTGACGTCCTTAGGTTAGTTAGGTTTAAGTAGTTCTGAGTTCTACGGGACTGATAACCTCAGATGTTAAGTCCCATAATGCTCAGAGCCATTTGAACCATTTTTTGCACTCACCATTATTACAGCTTCGCTTGACACTAGGATTGCCAACACAGGTCCGGAGGCTAAGGTTGTGGGAGTGTGTAAATTGGAAAATTGCTATCAGTCGTTTCCGCTGCCGTTCGGGAAAGTTAGTCTTTGTTATTTTCTTAGTGCAGGATCTTCTTTATTCAATTTCCCGTGGTTATCAGTTTTACGTGTGCAATCAGAATGCTGTCGCACTTGTTGCTGGCTGCCAAGTATGGTCACTCTGCGAATATGCGAGTCTTTGTGCGTGGAATGTTCCCTGCAGGCTACTGGGCAGCCCACAAGGGCATCCATATGGACAAGGCGTCGGGAAAGAATTGAAAATTATTCTTTGCTAACCATATTTCGTAAATTTATAGAATTCCATGACGCTATCTAGACACTTAGTGTTTATGCAATTTTATTCTCCGTAAGTTAGCTAAAATAACTGTAAATTGGTATATTTAAAAAATATGTTTTTAACGAATTGTTCCTTAGCTCCACAACTGCCAGTTGTCCACCAGACGCGCCCCAAAGACATAACGCCACAGTGCCCAGAAAATATCGCCGTCTGTAGTGATAGGTTTGCGGAGTAGCATACACAGATCATTCATGGGCGAGGAGATAAACTAGTTCGTCCGTGCTGGATCTCTGTATACTGCGTGACTTTTCCAAGAACACATAGAAAACTCCGCAAACAGAGACAAATGCTTCGAAAACCTTTGATTTTCTTCAGTATATCGATTTTCCTCTCGCACCAATTATCATAGGAAAACGTTCGGAATTACGTCGCTCCCCGGTCATGCTTTGGATAACTGACACTCTTTTAGCACCGCATGAAATGACTTGCCCGTTTATGTTCTGAAGATAGTGAAGGTCAGGAGGCTTCGATTCTGGACTTCGTGAAATACCGTACTGCTGAATAGTACGCAGCAGGCTTAAGAAGGTTTGTCTAATGCAACCAAAAGTACTGAAATTATAATGGTCACTGTGTAGAAAAATTAAACGCTATATATCTGAGATATTCTAACAAATGTTTTGTCTGCATCTTGTGTGATCTTTCCTAACCGAATAGCCGTTATTTTCAGACACACCTTTAATAGTAGAATACAAAGGAATTGTACGACTACACGTTGATGTAACACGCCACTGAAACTGCAATATCAAAGATGACTCATGAATATAGATACTTTAGACAATTAAGATTCGGATAAAGAGCTGCAATAATCAGCGATACTGTAGTAAAACGCTTCTACACGCATTAGTACAATGCATTACTTTTCGGAAAATCGAGTGTTATTTCTTGATTGGAAAGTGAAACATACCACCATTTTCTGGGGTGACAAGGCAAAAGAACAGAACGGGGCAAAGCGTTCCTTTGTCAAGAATTATTTCGGAAATGATAAAGTCTTCAGAGTTTCAAACAGATGAACATTCAGTTTAACGGTATGTGGTGTCTCCTTCTGCATTATGGAAAGAAGCACAATACTTGGCAATATTCGGCAACTGATGTTTCAGGCGCTTCATTTCCAAAATAACTTACACTCATTCTGCGCTCGAAACTGCATTCACAAGATACTGTTATTTTCTGCTTTTATTTAGTTCTTGAGAAACAGAGAGCTTATGACATCTTTGAAGAATATGTCATGTAAAGAAATTCTTATAACTTTAAATCTTTAATTTTTTTGTGTACTATTGGGGGTTGTTTTTGGGGGAAGAGACCAAACTACGAGGTCATCGGTCTCATCGGATTAGGGAAGGACGGGGAGGGAATTCAGCCGTGCCCTTTCAAAGGAACCATCCCGGCATTTGCCTGGAGCGATTTAGGGAAATCACGGAAAACCTAAATCAGGATGGCCGGACGCGGGATTGAACAGCCGTCCTCCCGAATGCGAGTCCAGTGTGCTAACCACTGCGCCACCTCGCTCGGTTGTGTACTATTCACAATTTCTTAATAATCATTTCACATTACAGTGATCCATATTCGTGGAGTACGAACAACTGCCGTGTTTTCTCCTTAATTTACACTGCACTGTATCACTTTCATTATTTTAATCGTACAATTTTTTTATTGTACAATCCTTTTGAGACTTCTCCAACATAACGGAGTACATGAAACACCTCCTAGTGTTACGTAAAATTTAAACTGGTCAGTTATTTGCGACCAGTCATTTGTCGTATTTCATTTACCTTTTGTTAGAGTATAATTCTTGTACTATAGAGGACCTTCGCATTGGAAGCAGTGATTCATAATCGCTGTTACTTCATTATTCCTACAATTATCTTTAATTTTAAAATGTATGTAACAAAGTTTATAAATAAATATTGCAATTTCTATAGCATACAAAACCGCAGGTATTGATTTATCACGAAAAATAACAACCAATAAAGCTTGATGAAATAAGAAAATTATGGTTTGAACGATATATTGCGCGTGTCTTCACTTCTCGGTATCTCGACACATCGGTTTACAATGCGAGGTCTTCCAGCACCATACAGGATTCACGCAAAAAATAAATGTAAGGTATCTGCAAATCGTTTTTATTACCGTTGCCTCTATTCCATCTCATCTTCATCCTACGTTTCTTGATTGAGCGCTCAGTTTTGTGTATTTTATGAGTAAACATAGAGAACAACAAAACACTTATTTCTTTCTTCATTGGCGATATTTTTCTTCAATCTCGAGTTCTCGTTTGTAAACAAAAATGTTTTGGAGATACTTCGACACGCAGTCAAAAACTTGTTACGACACTGACGTTTCCTGAGCGCCGTACGCTCGTTTCTCCGTGTTCTATTCCACCGTTTGCAGCTTCAAAATTGGTTCGCGGTAATTTTAGGTTACGGGCGTCCTGAGGTATTAAAAATGTATTCCTATTTCTCCGAGTCTTAAAAAAATGCATCCCATTCTCGTTTAGAATTGATATCGAATGTGTACGACTTACAAGTAATAAAACCCGAAATATTTCAGTCTTTAACTTCCGTCATTCTCATGTATCGTCACGAAGAGCTTCATATTCTGTAGTATTACACGGTTATATAAGCTCTATATGGCACGTGGTTAACAAACTGCAAATCCAGAAATTTGACGTTTGGACCACGGATAATCTTACGGTTATTTCTCCGTCAGTTAATGTGCCTTTCATATATAGCATTTCTTTGTGAAAACGAGGAAAGTGAAATTGAACTGGGGTAAGATTCCACATTTGCTAGCTAGTTGAGACGTTGCAACTAGTTATGTAACACAGAACTCAGTTTGGAGGGAAGTAAGGGTATACATCTGCAATAGGTCTCTGTTTAAAAAGGCACATTGGAATTTAAACCCATCTCTGGGTAGAAGAAATCCTTACTTTTTAAGACACTTTCAGTTTCGTTATATCTGGGTCCTACGTTGGACATAAATTTGCAATGTTTCGAATAATGCATCTTCCGTTCAATGGAAACTGCATACATGTGCTACATGAATTGGTTGAAATAAACGAAAATATAACGATTGATAATGAGAATATACGTGCATCAATAAAAGGAGACATAATTTCGTGATTAGAATAATAATTATTTTATTTTACTTTATTTTCTTATCCCAAGGGAGCATCGTAACATTGCCACATTATCTAGTTATTTTCATATGCCATTTATCATGTTCGTTGTATACCGCTGTCATGAAGATTGTGGGAAGTATTTTACAAAAATTATATATTTTTAACGAAAATATGGCTACATGCTGACCATTTACAAGTAAATTACTTTTATATGATGCTTAATGTATTTTAAATTAATTAATTTATAAGTAAACACACACACACACACACACACACACACACATCGATATTATCTTTTTGAAAAAAATGTTTATGTAGCAGGAGTGTTAACATTTCGCTACATTGCAACAATAATTGTTAATTAGGTTGAATATTAGTAATAATAATGTGTTATCATCATCGTCATAAGCCACACATATAATATTTTAATTTCTAGTTGCTAATAACAAGGAATGAGGAAGGTGGCATTATGTAACGCATTACAAGGTGTTACTGCATTTGACCTGGAGTAAAGACACATGAAATTGAATGCCATTGCATTCCCTTCGGGTACAAGCGGTTCTTGAAAACAGTTTCCTGGCAACAATTTTGTGATAAAAGGGTTAAAGTTACAGTTTTCGTCAAGAACACAGACTGCGTCCTCGACGTTCGGCTACGCAGCCACCAAGGACCCAGTCCGAACGGCCTTGACGGTCTTGCACCACGCCTGTGGCGACTGGCTCCCAAATTAGACTCATTGGTATTCATGATTTATGACGTCATAGTCACTTGAAATTTGATAAAAAAAATTAAGATGGAAATCTTGTAACAAGGACCATTTCTATCACAGTAGTTGCTATCCAGACACAATTTCGTTCCACTCAATTGCCGATATTAAGTTACTTTTCTGCTACTTTGCTACCGTCTATGGTACGTAATGTTAAATGAAGGAAATGTGTTCAGCATAATGTTTGTATTGTGATCAGTAAGTATGGAAGTGAAAGCAGTGGGATGGCCAACACATGTTGCTAGCACGTTGTCTACCATCGATGAAATATTTCTGGGCAGTCGCTTAGCTAAATTACTCTGTCTTGAGACGTGGATTGTCCACATTCGGAATGTTTTGGGTTTGATAAAGGACGCCACGCCGCAGTACTACGATTAGGAACTGTTCGCCGTCAAGATTTCTGCTTTGGTATCCAAACACCCACGGTGGAATTTGCCGCTCGTCACAGGCATTAGAACCGGTTATCTCCTATCCAAGAAGCTCTGTTTCGTGGTCCCGACCTAGGATTAAGGAATAATTAGTGCACACCGTATAAGTTTTTGGGTAAACAGTAGAAAAATCGAAATAAATTCTCACTTTCACCCTCTGCCTTTCTCCATGAGAGGTTGCTGTAGAGTATTTATTGCGCGCTAGCTGTTCTTTCTATTTCATTTCGTACTGCACCCTCTTTTCTGTTGCATATGGAACAACCTAGTTCTGCACTTAGGTATTCATTTCTGCTCAGTTCGTAACTTGTTACCTATCTGATGAATGTCATTTCTGATTCTGCTACTTGTCCCTTGTGGTACAGCACGTTGCCGCACATTTCATATCCAACGATAACACATAAATATTCTCTCTTTGCTTTTAGCGTACAAGTAATTATATGAGGACATGCTAAAAATTATACATCTCGTTTTTATGTGAAAACTGTTAAAACTATTAAATAAAACAAACGTTATTAACATTCTACATCTTTATTCTTCATGTCTGCATACTTATTTCTCAAGACAATCACCATGGTGACGAATGGATTTCTCCCAACGAGAGACCAGTTTGTTGACACCGTCACTGTAGAAATTTTGACTTTGTTGACGGAGCCACGACCTCACTATCAAAGTGAAGTCCTTGAAGGCATTCTTAAAGTTTTGGAAAGAGATGAAAATCGGATGGTGCCAAGACGGGACTGTATATGGAGGATGGTCGATGACACTGAATCGTGGCCGAGGTTCAAGTCCTGCCTCTGGCATGGGTGTGTGTGTTTGTCCTTAGGATAATTTAGGTTAAGTAATGTGTAAGCTTAGGGACTGATGACCTTAGCAGTTAAGTCCCATAAGATTTCACACACATTTGAACGTTTGAATCTTCGCTAATCCGAAGAGACCGATGACCTAGCTGTCTGGTTCCTCCTCCAAACAACCCAGCCCCCCTCCCCCCAATACACGTTTCATTTCCGTATGAGGCTACATTCCAGACAACTATCTTCAAAAAAGATTTCCTAACTTTTAAATTTATATTACGTGTTAGCAAACGCCACTGTTTCAAAAACGCTTTTCTAGCTATTTCCAAACTACATTTTATACACCTCTCTCCTTCCGCAATCATCAGCCATTTTTATGCTCAAATATCAGAACACATCTACTACTTGTAGGGGCTCACTTTCTAACCTAATTTCCTTAGCTTCGTCTGATTTAATTTGTCTACATTCCATTGCTCTTGTCTTACTTTTGTTGATGTTCGTCTTCTAATTTCTTTTCAAGACCCGACTCTGACAGAATTACAATGTCATCGACAAACCTGAAATTTTTATTCTTCTCCCTGAAACCTTTTCAAATTTCTCATTGCTTTCCTTTCCTGCTTGTTCAATATACAGATCGAATAACATCGGGCATAGACTACAGCCCTGTGTCATTCCCTTCTCAGACTCTGATTTTACTTTATGTTCATAGACTCTTGTAACTGCAATCTGGTTTCTGTACCAGCTGTGAATAAACCTTTGTTTCCTGTACTTGACCCCAGTTACCTTTCTGGGTAGATGTATGTTGTGATCTCTTGGCGATGGAAATTGGGGGCCCGTACGTCGTTTTAAAATGTCAAAAAATTCTTTTATGTTGTTGTCATGATATTCAACCTCAGTGGAAGAGCACCGTTTGTTTGATCCCCGTATCCGGACACCTTACCTTCAGCTGGCCAAATGGGACCCGCTATCTCTAACGGCCTGCCTGACACAGGGCCCGCTAAACGCTTCGTGTTGAACTCACTTTAAGGGTACTGCGGATGTTTTATTTCAGTTTGGTGACTGCAGGACGGCACAGTATCGTCGTAGTTTCCTGCGAACACTGGTCAGAGGATTGCAGAAACCTGCTGTACGGTAGCTGAAAGAGCTCCTATGCGGAGAGTCCGACCCTTTTTAAAAGCAGGGCTGCTTCGTGAAACGGCATAATGGAACAGCCAGTTCAAATTACTTGAGAATGCTCTGAACGCAAGTGTAAATCTAGTACAGCTGGTGGTCCGTCGCATGTCGTCGATTCTCAGATCTCCACATCAGGACACTTTGAGTATTCAATTTTCAATATAAATCAAATGTAGCTTTATGAATCACATTAATTCGTTCCGATCAATCTTTATGTTATTCTGTAATGGCTATAAAATTATCACAAAACCCCGTGCCCTATACTGTAGCGTTAGTCTGAATTTTTTTAATATCTGGATGCAGTTTGTTCAGTACCCGCCACAGTCGAAAACGAGTTGTGGAACACGAACTGCATCTTTTGAAGAGCTGTTCCAGCATTCGTCTGACGTGAGTTAAATTTGACAGAAAACTAAATCGAGCAACACATGGATTTGGGCTAACAACAGACATCAACAGAACGAGTCGCCGCCCAAGATGTGCGAATATGTAGAGTGATCATATGATTGCCTATACCCATGGATGTGGCTGACTTACAACGTGTCGTGTTGTCTTATGCGCAGTTACGTGCCTCGCTTCACCTTGACTTCTTTAGCTGTAAACAACGAGAAAGTCAGCTGCCGTCACCTTTTGCCTACCTATCTTGCTTTTAATCTCCAGTAAATTTCGTTGCTATTAAATTGATTTAAATGTGACTGTAATAATATAGGTCTTACAGTATGATCAAATAATGTCTTTTACAAAGAAGCCAGCTGATCAGAGATGCAAAATAAAAGATATTTACATCTACGTCTATGAGATTACTCTGCTGTTCACAATAAAGTGCCTGGCAGAGGGTTCAATGAACCACCTTCTTGCTGTCTCTGTATCGTTCCACTCTCGAACGGCACGTGGTGAAAAAAAGAGTACTTAAATTTTTCTGTGCGAGCTCTGATTTCTCTTATTTTGTCTTGATGATCATTTCTCCCTATGTAGGTGGGTGCCAACAGAATGTTTTCACAATCGAGGGGGAAACTGGTGATTGACATTTCATGAGAAGATCACATCGCAACGAAAATCGCCTTTGTTTTAATGATTGCCACTACAATTCATGTCTATGATACTATATCCCCTCTTTCGCGATAATACAAAACGAGCTGTCCTTCTTTGTACTTTTTCAATGTCATCCGTCAGTCCCACCTGATGCGGATCCCACACCGCACAGCAATACTCCAGAATAGGTCGGATAAGCGAAGTGTAAGCAGTCTCTTTGGTAGACCTGTTGCACCTTCTAAGTGTTCTGCCAATGAATCGCAGTCTTTGGTTTGTTCTATCCACAATATTATCTATGTGATCGTTCCAGTTTAGGTTATTTGTAATTGTAATCCCTAAGTATTTAGTTGAATTTACAACCCTCAGATTTTTGTGACTTATCGCGTAATTAAAATTTAGCTGATTCTTTTTAGTACTCATGTGAATAACTTTACACTTTTCTGTATTCAGGGTCAATTGCCACTTTTAGCACCATACAGATATCTTATCTAAATCATTTTGCAAGTCGTTTTGATCATCTGATGACTTTACAAGACGGTAAATACAGAATCATCTGCAAACAATCTAAGCCGGTTACTCGGATTGTCTCCTATGTCGTTAATATATATCAGGAACAATAGTGAGCCTATAATACTTCCTTGGGGAACACCGGAATATGCTATACAAAAAATAAAGAATTGGAGAAAGTAGATGAAACAACTGGAATTAGTGACTGGTTTATTCCGCATATGATAAATGGTCCACATATTTTGCTTCAAATTCAGGCCGCCCCACCATCAGACAACTCTATAGAAATCAGTGCTGACAAACCTTAGAACCGAAATACCATCCAAACTTATGCAATCAAACTTGTTGTTCACTTCGACCGCTCATCCAGCGGTTCATTTACGACTTTCTTTAACAATGATTAACGCGCAATCGGAGGACAATGAAAATGCATCACTGAATGTTGTGCAACACTTTCCTTCTCTGGTCCTTTTACAGTTCTCAACTATAATGATCTCTACGCTATTTTTTTCCCTGGCTGGCCTCCACACTGATTTCTACGGTTTCCGTAAGGATGTTAATCGTACCTTGGTTACTTTATCTTTATCTACAGTTTTTCTCCCTGGTCAATCATTCCCTCAATGACATATGCCCCCTCTGTTGAGTAATTCTACAATGACGTCACGTAAGTCGCTCGATCATCAGATTCCAGCATAGACGCATCTCGATTCTCAAAAAGCAGACGAGCTCCGCTATTTAGTGGTAGCGTCGGTGTTTCGTGAAGTAAAGCATCCAGACCAGATTGGCGATGCGTTTGTTAACTGCCGTCTCTGCGTGTGGCCTTGCAAAAGGAAAGGCATTGAAACAATCGAGACCAATATGTGAAGTTGGAAGAAAAAGACGACTGAAAATTCCGGGAACTTCATATCTATTTCTCTACAGGAGTATTCAACAGCACACCAGCCATGCTGCCAGATGGTGATATGCACATTCTACGTTTACCCAAATTGAAACAAGTGTTAGCATTAATAGAGAACTAAAGCAAACTGAAAAAAATTACTAACACTAGTGACAGCTGGCTAATACTGCAGTCATGTGACGCTCGACCGTTGACACACGTCTTGACAGTGAAGAGTTGAGTATGCGCCAGTCGGAAGTGTCGGAAGTTCCATGCGGCTTTTCGCGGATGATGCTGTAGTATACAGAGAAGTTGCAGCATTAGAAAATTGTAGCGAAGTGCAGGAAGATCTGCAGCGGATAGGCACTTGGTGCAGGGAGTGGCAACTGACCCTTAACATAGACAAATGTAAATGCGAATACATAGAAAGAAGGATCCTTTATTGTATGATTATATGATAGCGGAACAAACACTGGTAGCAGTTACTTCTGTAAAATATCTGGGAGTATACATGCGGAATGATTTGAAGTGGAATGACCATATAAAATTAATTGTTGGTAAGGCGAGTGCCAGGTTGAGATTCATTGGGAGAGTCCTTAAAACATGTAGCCCATCAGCAAAGGAAGTGGCTTACAAAACACTCGTTCGACCTATCCTTGAGTATTGCTCAACCGTGTGGAATCCGTACAAGGTCTGGTTGACTGAGGAGATAGAGAAGATCCAAAGAAGAGCGGCACGTTTCGTCATAGGGTTATTTGGTAAGCGTGATAGCGTTACGGAGATGTTTAGCAAAATCAAGTGGCAGAGTCTGCAAGAGAGGCGCTCTGCATCGCGGTGTAGATTGCTGTGCAGGTTTCGAGAGGGTGCGTTTCTGGATGAGGTATCGAATATATTGCTTCCCTCTACTTATACCTCCCGAGGAGATCACGAATGTAAAATTAGAGAGATTCGAACTCTCACGGAGGCTTTCAGGCAGTCGTTCTTCCCGCGAACCATACGCGACTGCAACAGGAAAGGGAGGTAATGACAGTGGCACGTAAAGTGCTCTCCGCCACACACCGTTGGGTGGCTTGCGGAGTATAAATGTAGCTGTAGAATGTTGCTTGTTTTCAATTAGCCAAAGAACGAAAAAGGAAAATCGTATGGCATTAATGGCGGGTGCCCACTGATTCAAGTTTCCGTGGATATGAAACAGGGCCTAATTGGAAACATTTTCTCTATTCTTCGCGCTCGCAGGCACGTTTTCTTCGCGAAGTATGAGAACTGTGTGAGGGAGTGTATCTGTTAAGTGCAGATGATTGTAATGTGTGTTTGTAGAATAGAGTCATTTTCGAGTTGGAGATGATAAGAGAAGAGGAGGCTGAAACCCGGCGCCGTCACATAGCCTACTCCTTCCGAAGATCACAAATGGGGCCGCCGAGCTTAACGCCCGCATCTGACATACGGATCACTTGGAACGGCGTCACATGGGCTCGCTTCAACAGACACTGGGGAGAGATTTGGGACTGAATCCGGAACGTTGGCGCAAAGACTGGTGATCAAAAATTTTACGCTCCACTTCTCCTCCAAAAATGTTCAAATGTGTGTGAAATCTTATGGGACTTGACTGCTAAGGTCATCAGTCCCTATGCTTACACACTACTTAACCTAATTATCCTAAGGGCAAACACGCACACCCATGCCCGAGGGAGGACTCGAACCTCCCCCGGGGCCAGCCGCACAGTCCACGACTGCAGCGCTTGAGACCGCTCGGCTAATCCCGAGCGGCACCTCTCCTCCCCTCACCGGCCAAACACTGGCAGTGAAAATTTCATCTACCACCAGGATCGGGCCGAGCGCTTCAGTGTGGAACCGCGCGAACCGCTACGGTCGCAGGTTCGAATCCTGCTCGGGCATGGATGTGTGTGATATCCTTAGGTTAGTTAGGTTTAAGCTCTAGACCACTGATGACCTCAGATGTTAAGTCCCATAGTGCTCAAAGACATTTGAACCATTTGAACCAGGATTCGAACTCGCTTACCTCCGGATCGAGCGCCACCGCATAGGAATGCGTTATGACCTCCACCACGGAGGTGCGTAGGTGGTTGTAGGCATGTAGTTTTGTCCAACGAGGCAGGATGCAAGGTGTCAAGTGGAGTGATGGTTCAAATGGTTGAAATGGCTCTGAGCGCTATCTGACTTAACTTCTGAGGTCATCGGTCCCCTAGAACTTAGAACTACTTAAACCTAACTAACCTGAGGACATCACACAAATCCATGCCCGAGGCAGGATTCGAATCTGCGACCGTAGCGGTGGCGCGGTTCCAGACTGTTGCACCTAGAACCGCTCGGCCACTCTGGCTTGCGGAGTGATGGTCCGATTAGACGTTTGAACAGTACTGTGTGTAGGATGTTGTTCAAGCCGGAGGAAGTTCTGTCATGTAATGGGATTGGTTTTTGATTTTTCATGTCCTGGGTCCACTGATTCAAGTTTCCGTCGACCTTAACCAGAGCATATATTTCGATATTCTCAGTGGAAAGATGTTGCATGTCTCCTACATCTTCATGATGGTGTGCCATGGACTCTTCCCTCCTCTAAAACGACGTACTTATGTTTACAGGGCTGCACGAATAAGTTCCATGGTATAAAGAGCACTCGAGCACCGTAACGCATCTTAAATGATGCGCTATATCACTATGTATCACATACATAAAAGTCGAGGGCTATTTGGAAGTGCAGGTGAAATGTAGCAATGAGCGTCTCGACAGTCCGGTAGCTCTACAGGATCTTATTATCAATGATCGGTTTCAGCTGGACATGGCATATCCAAAGAAACCTGTGGACTCTCGTCTTCGTCGATCTGAACCCACTGCCAGAGCTGGAGGCGGTCTCGCACTGTATTGGCCTTACGTCTCTTGGGTTGCGTAGACTCCGACGTGAATGATAAAAGTGGGGTGAACAGACGATCGAGTCGGCCTACATGTGCTGATGTAAGAGGAATGCGCGAGCACGTTGGGATGCAGGCGACACGTTCTCCCACGTTAGTGTTTCGGAGGCAGCTGGCGCCGCGGCGGACACGGCCATCCCGTTACCTTGCGGCAGGCGGCCAGCCAGTGCTGCGGCCGTGGTTCGTGACGCAGCGAGCGAGCCCCCGGCGAGCCCCCAACTCCCAGTCGCCGCTCACGCTCGACGCGCTTCGCGTCACCTGCTCCTCGCACGTAACATCCTGACCTACTCTGGTCACGGACGCACTGGCACTCAAACAAGTACGAGGCGTACCCCGAAACTAAGGTCCGTTTGATCATAAAAAAATTTATGACAAAAGCTTTTTTATTTACAGCAATATTTTGTAACATATCTACTTTATTTTTCCACATAACCACTGCTCTCATCTACAGGGTGGTCCATTGATCGTGACCGGGCCAAAGATCTCACAAAATAAAAGTCAAACGAAAAAACTGCAAAGAACGAACCTTGTCTAGCTTGAAGGGGGAAACCAGACGGCGCTATGGTTGGCCCGCTAGATGGCGCTCCCATAGGACAAACGGTTATCAACTGCGTTTTATTAAATAATAACCCCCATTTTTATTAGTAGTACGTAAAGAAATATGAATATTTTTGTTGGAGGACTTTTTTCGCTTTCTGATAGATGGCGCTGTAATAGTCACAAACATATAGCTCACAATTTTAGACGAACAGTTAGTAACAGGTAGGTTTTTTCAATTAAAATACAGCACGTAGGTACGTTTGAACATATTATTTCGGTTGTTCCAATGTGATACATGTACCTTTGTGAACTTATCATTTCTGAGAACGCGTGCTGTTACAGCGCGATTACTTGTAAATACCACATTAATGCAATAAATGCTCAAAATTATATCCGTCAACCTCGATGCATTTGGCAATACATGTAACGACATTCCTTTCAACAGCGAATAGTTCGCCTTCGTAATGTTCGCACATGCATTGACAATGCGCTAACGCAAGTTGTCAGGCGTTGTCGGTGGATCACGACAGCAAATATTCTTCAACTTTCCTCATAGAAAGAAAACCGGGGTCGTCAGATTCAGTGATGGTATGGCGCTTCGACGACCAATCCACCTGTCATCAAATATGCTATTCAATACCGCTTCAACCGCACGCGACCTATGTGCCGGACATCCATCATGTTGGAAGTACATCGCCATTCTGTCATGCAGTGAAACATCTTGTAGTAACATCGGTAGAACATTACGTAGGAAATCAGCATACATTGCACCATTTAGATTGCCATCGATAAAATGGGGGCCAATTATCCTTCCATCATACATTAACCCGCCAAGGGCGCAGATGTTCCACTTGTCGCAGCCATCGTGCACTTTCCTTTGCCCAATAGTGCATAATATGCCGGTTTACGTTCCCGCTGTTGGTGAATGACGCTTCGTCGCTAAATAGAACGCGTGCAAAAAATCTGTCATCGTCCCATAATTTCTCTTGTGCCCAGTGGCAGAACTGTACAAGACGTTCAAAGTCGTTGCCATGCAATTCCTGGTGCGTAGAAATATGGTACGGTGCAATCGATGTTGATGTAGCATTCTCAACACCGACGTTTTTGAGATTCCCGATTCTCGCGCAATTTGTCTGCTACTGATGTGCGGATTAGCCGTGATAGCAGCTAAAACACTTACTTGGACATCATCATTTGTTGCAGGTGATGGTTGACGTTTCACATGTGGCTGACCACTTCCTGTTTCCTTAAATAACATAACTATCCGGCAAACGGTCCGGA
This sequence comes from Schistocerca gregaria, assembly GCF_023897955.1. NCBI lineage: Eukaryota > Metazoa > Arthropoda > Insecta > Orthoptera > Acrididae > Schistocerca > Schistocerca gregaria. Next base: position 581,654,702 of record NC_064921.1, read on the forward strand.
CACTTGGATGATGTCCAGGATACCAAGCGGCATTTTGATCACAATAGTCATTCATCAATACGATATCGACCTTTTCCTCAATTGGTAAACGGTCCATTTTAAACATGGTAATGTATCACGAAGCAAATACCGTCGGCACTGGTGGAATGTTACTTGATACCACGTACTTACACGTATGTGACTGTTACATCGCCATCTATCACAAAGCGAAAATAGTGTTCCAACTAAAAATTCATATTTCTTTACGTACTACAGGAATATGTAATCAAAAGTGTGGGTTCCTATGTTAAAAAACGTAGTTGATATCCGTTTGACATGGCAGCGCCATCTAGCGGGCCAACCATACCGCCATCTGGCTTCCCCCTTCAAGTTAGACGAGTTTCGTTATTTGTAGTTATTTCGTTTGATGCTTATTTCGTGTGATAATTGGCCCGGTTACGATCAATGGACCACCCTGTATACACTGTCTGTAAAGTCTTCAACCACGCTGCATAGAAGTTTGACACCTGAAAATTGGATCAGATGGTAACGCCAGTCATACGCTCATCGTCGTTTTCAAATAGTCGTACACACAGCCGCTTTTTGAAATGCAAAAAGAGGAAGTCATCGCTTTGTGCAAGGTCGGGACTGTACGAAGAGTGATCAAAATATCCCAACGAAAATCTCGAATCTTTTCCCTGGTGATCATTTCCGTGACACTCTCTCCCGTATTTCGCTATAATACAAAACGTGCTGCCATTCTTTGAACTTTTTCGCCGTACTCCGTCAGTCCTATCTCGTAAGGATCCCATTCCGCCCAGCAGTATTCTAAAAGAGGACGGACAAGCGTAGTGTAGGCAGTCTCCTTAGTAGGTCTGCTACATTTTCTAAGCGCCCTGTCAATAAAACGCAGCCTTCTCCACAACATTTTCTATGTGTTCCTTCCATTTTAAGCTGTTCGTAATTGTAATACTTAGGTATTTAGTTGAATTTACGGCTTTTAGATTAGACTGATTTGTCGTGTAACCGTAGTTTAACGAGTTCCTTTTAGCACTCAAGTGGATGACCTCACACTTTTCGTTATTTAGGGTCAACTGCCACTTTTCGCACTATTCACATATCTTTATCTTTTCTAAATCGTTTTGCAATTTGTTTTTATGTTCTGATGACTTTATTGGTCGATAAACGACAGCGTCATCTGCAAACAACCGAAGACGGCTGCTCAGATTGTCTCCCAAATCGTTTATATAGGTAAGGAACAGCGAAGGACCTATAACATTACCTTGGGGAACGGCAGAAGTCACTTCTGTTTTGCTCAATGACTTTCCGTCAATTACTGTACACATTCGGTAGGCTAAATGCAATACAAAAATACTATTACCTGACAGTAGAGTATAACGAGATACTATAAACCGAATCTTTCGCTCCTGTACTGCAAAATAAATGTTCAAGGTGGCGACTATCAACTTCGTTACATAATAACGGCGAACCATGTTTGTCTGATTGTATGTAAGATTCCGCGCTTCCCTCTGACGATGTCAAACGCTTTAAAGATGCACTCCGTAAGCTCTGGAACAGTTCCTACTGGCATCGAGTACACAAGGTATTTTGTATAACTGTAGAGGAAAAAGTCAAGATGGGTGAGTTCAGGGGAGCAACTCGTTTCTAGGTCCCCTGTTTAACAACTGGCCGGAGTGGCCATGCGGTTCTAGGCGCTACAGTCGGGAACCGTGAGACCGCTACGGTCGCAGGTTCGAATCCTGCCTCGGGCATGGATGTGTGTGATGTCTTTAGGTTAGTTAGGTTTAATTAGTTCTAACTGTAAGTTCTAGCCGACTGATGACCTCAGAAGTTAAGTCGCATGGTGCTCAGAGCCAACCCGGTTTAACACACACAGGAGAGCACACATGCCTAGGGACTGGGCATCCCGCTCCAGTTACTCGCTGACTTAAATTGTCTGTGAGATATGCCCTGGCCCAACGATCAATGTGCACTGGAGGACCATCGTTCAGAAACCATGGACTAACATGCACCTCTCTAACGATCTGGTAAGATGTTTTGTCCAAAATTGTACTCTCCAAGTGCTTCAGCCTACATGTTTACTGATAATCTCATTTTGTTCCAGAGATATTTGCGCTGAAACAGTTAAGAAGTCACCCTGTATCTACAGGGTGATTTTTTCTAGCGTGTACAAACTCCAGGGATTGATCGATGAGACAATACGGAACAAGAGAGGTCTAATGAACTTACGTCCAGAAATGCATGGTTTCCATGCTCTACCATTTATTCAGTCTTACTTTGTTACAGATACTGTGGTCTAATACGCGCTGTACCATGCAGCCACAGTTCCGATATGCATGGTTTCCTCCTAGAGAGTGGTACTGTACCTCATACGTCATGCTCTAGCGTTCTCTCCTGCCATAGTAATTGGTAATGTTGTGTCCGATTCACTTCTCTTGGTGACACCTTGTAGTGGATGTGATACGGCTTTGTGCACAATGGCTCCGTATTCGAATCGAGAGCTTGCCGACAGGGTGTTTATTTACGGAAAGGCAAATGGCAGCGGGCAGTGGGCAGCAAGTTTGCACCAGGAGACCTATCCCGTTGACAACAACCACACAGCATTCAACGTTTGCAACAGTGTTTCGCCGCATGTCTGAGATAGGATCGTCACAGGAAGCAGGAAATAATGAAGGACGTACCGTAATGTTCGGACGCCAGACTTGGGGGAAAATGTGCTTAAAAAAAAAAAAAAAAAAAAAAAAAAAGATTCAAATGGCTCTGAGCACTATGGGACTTAACATCTATGGTCATCAGTCCCCTAGAACTTAGAACTAGTTAAACCTAACTAACCTAAGGACAACGCACAACACCCAGCCATCACAAGGCAGAGAAAATCCCTGACCCCGCCGGGAATCGAACCCGGGAACCCAGGCGCGGGAAGCACGACCACGAGATGATGCGGGCTGTGGTTAACACTGTGGGAGGCAACTGCCGTGTCAGCACCAGGCAGTTGGCCCGCCAGTACAGGGTAAGCCAGACGACTGTGTGGAACATTTTCCACGACAATGGTTACTACCCTTATCACTTACAGCGTGCGCAGGGCTTACTAGCGACAGACTTTCCATATCGGGAGCAGTTTTGTCACTAGTTTCTTTACCAGGCAACCACGATTCCGGGATTTTTGTCATCCATCCTATTCGCAGATGAGGCCAGCTTTACGCGGAGTGGTATCTTCAACTTTCATAACAGCCATCTGTGGGATAGTATGCAGAACTACCGTGGTACAGTGACAGCGTCAGCATCAGTGCAGCTTGAATGTGTGCGCCGAAATTATTGGCGACCGTATGTTGGAACCAGTCTTCCTTCCGCGCTGCCTAACAGTCCGGAACCATCGGCGTTTCTTGCGGATGACTTGCCTCCCCTGCTGGAAGAAGTGCCACTGATGATTTAAGGGTTATGTGGGTGCTACATTATGGTGCTCAAGTCCACTTCGCCGGTAATGTCCGGACGCATCTCAATCGTGTCTTCCCCGGTCGATGGATCGGACGAGGGGGTTAAGTTTCATGGGCTGCTCGTTCACCAACCTCGACCGGTGCGATTTCTGGTTATGGGGCTATCTAAAAAGTATCGTGTATGCAGAGCCCATTCCAGATGTAGAAACAATGGAGCAGCGTATTCATGCTGCCTTTGACACTGTTCGGATGCAGCCTGGTCAACGTGAACGTGTGCAACAGAACATGCTACAGCACGAAAACGCATGCGCTATGGCACATCGAAACCATTTTCATCATATACTGTAACTAAGGCTGCATGGTACAACGCGTATTAGATGGCAGTCTCTGTAACATACTATGACAGAATAAATGGTCTCTAGCGTGGAAACCATGCATTTCCGGACATAAGTTCATTAAACATTTTTTGTTCCGTATCCTTTCATCGATCAGTCCCGAGAGTTTGTACACGGTGGAAAAAATCACCATATATATATATATATATATATATATATATATATATATATATATATATATATGTGTGTGTGTGTGTGTGTGTGTGTGAGAGAGAGAGAGAGAGAGAGAGAAAGTAAGTAAGAGAGAGAGACCGTCATACAGCACTTTGTAGTGTGTGAGATGCTGCGGTTGGGGCTTCTGAGCTGCGTAATTTGTTTTCCTTCACGCAGTGCTCTCAGTTACGTGTTTCCTTCTCACTGTGCGTTGTGGTTACGTGTTTTATTAGTGTATGTCATATAGTTAAGTACGTTTCGGGAAGAATTTGCCAGAGCACTGAAGACCTAAACAGAAACAAGGATCTTGGAGTGGACGACAGTCACTCAGAATTATTATTGACATCCGTAAGGGGGCCAGCTATAATAAAACTACTCCACCTGGTATGCGAGATATATGAGAAACGAGAAATACTCTCAGACTTCAAGAAGACTGTAATAGTTCCAAGGATGGCAGGCGTTGAGAGCTGTAAATACTACTGAACTGTCAGTTTAATAATCCACAGTTACAAAATACTGGCAGGAGTATTTGTGGAAGAATGGAAAACTGGTACAACCCGACCTTGGGGAAGATGAGTTAGGCTACGGAGAAGTGTAAGAATACTCGAGGCAATTGAGAAGGTAGCAGGGATCGAAAAGTTATTTGCAGCTTGTACAGAAACTAGACGGCAGTTACAAGAGTAGGACGACATAAAAGAGAAGCAGAGGTTGAGAACGGAATGAGACAGGGTTTTAGCCAATCCCAAATATTATTCAGTCTTTGCATTGAGCAAGGATTAAAGGAAATAAAGGAGAAATTTGGAGAGAAAATTCAGGTTGAGGGGGAGGAAATAAAAACGTTTGGATTTACCGATGACAATCTAATACTGTCACAGATGGCAAAGGACCTGCCTTTAAAAGAGGTTCTAAGATGAACATCAACAAAAGTAAAACAAGTGTAATGGTATTTAGTAGATTCAAATCAGGCGATACTGAGGGAATTAGATTAGGAAAGGAAACATTAAAAGAAGTAGATGAGTTTTGTTATTTCTGCAGTAAAATAACTAATGAAGGCCAAAGTAGAAAGGATATGGAATGCTGGCTGTCAATAGCAAGAAACATTTCTTAAAGAAGAGATTAATTTATTGACATTTAAATGTTAGGAATTTGAGTAAAAGATGGTTCGGTCGATAAGACACATCTGAGGCATCAAGGAATTGTCAGTTTGGTAATGGAACGAAGTATGATGAGTAAAGGCTGTAAAGGGAAACCTAGACATATAAGCAGTACAGGAGCCAGAGATGTAGGCTCCAGTAATTATTCAGAGACGGAAAGTAGATTTTCAACTTCTTGTACTACTGACATCGATACAATTACGCGGAATATCTTCGCAAATATGTGATTGTCGCTGACGCTTCTGTTGTCTGCAGGAAACAAACGACGTTGTTGATCGTAAGGAAATGCAGAAAAACTATGACAAAATTCCACTGGCTGTAATGAATGACAGCTTTCTTTAAACGTGGATAAACGCATGACAATGCCTATAATGAAGAGGAAGAATCTGATGTATGTTGTCATATGATTACTGGTGAACATCTTGAGAACGTTACATCATATAAGCATTTATGGTTAATGCTAAAAAGCAATACGGAACGGGACCGTCATGTAAAATCAGCATGAGGAAGACGAATGAAAGATTAGATTTGTTGGAAGAGTGCCGGTAAAGCGAAGTGCATCTGCGATGTCGTTCCGTTGAGAAGAAAGTTTTGAGTTATTTTCCAGCCAACTGCACACTCCGTCTTATGACCACTCCTTTATCTTCTGCACACGGCTGCTGTTCCAAAGCCGTAACTTCCCTTGGGCTACTCAATTGTGGTCCATCTCACTCATTAATCCCCAAGGCACCTCCAGTTCCTTGTCAACAACTTCATCTTCTGGTGTTATCAACGGTACCTTTCATCAACTTGAAAACCCAAGCTATTATTACGAGGGTTGGAACTTAAACAGTGGCGACTATTTATTCACAGCCGATACAAAAGAGTTACATGTTTGCACCTGTTACTGTCCTTCAAGCCTCCCGGGGTGGCCGAGCGGCTCTACGCGCTACAGTCTGGAACTGCGCGACTCCTACGGTCGCAGGTTCGAATCCTGCCTCGGACATGGATGTGTGTGATGTCCTTAGGTTAGTTAGGTTTAAGTACTTCTAAGTTCTAGAGGACTGATGACCTTAGAAGTTAAGTCCCATAGGCAGTAGACCGTTCCATTCGCACCATCAACAGAACAGGCTCTGCTAACGGTATACTACGCCTTCAACATCGCTGGCAACTGGTTCCACACAACGCTGGTGACTACTTTGAAGGACAGTAACAGGTGCAAACATGTAAATCTTTTGTATCGGCTGTGAATAAATAGTTGCCACTATTTAAGTCCCAACCCACAAATAAGAGAAAACCATCCACATATTCCGCTCTCAAGAACTTTACTTCACAATTCACAGCTAACGGAGACATCTTACTAAAACACAAATACTGAGAAGTAACATCATGAAGTAGGTTAAAATGGATAATCCATGAAAAGGTTTCACACGAAAGACTAGCGTGGGGAACTGCTATAAATTAGTCTTTCGACTGGAGATCACAACGGCACTGTGTTAAAAAGTCACTTGGAATCCCCATCTAGTAAATATTCAAAATGAAGCACAGAAGAGGCTAAATCTACCGGTGGAAGAATTGTTTCACTTTGTATGGCGATATGTGGACTAACGCCTGGTCCGAGATTTTTAGCTGTGTCTTTTTCATAGTGATAATATGGACCTTAGGACACTTCCTCGCGGATAAATATGAAACACAAAAAGACTATTGAGCCACCGTTTACAGTAAAAGTTTGTTCGCTACCTCTGGTTACGAATACATGCTTGTACATTGCTGCACGTTTGAATTCGGTAACTGCGACAATTGATTCTGCGAACGCAATTCTACAATGATGTCATGTAGGGGAGAGCCTAGCAAATTGGACAAAGTCGCCACTGGGGCCCTGGGAACTATGAGGTGACGGCGTGGAACAAGAAATGCTTTAACTTATTCTCCCTGGAAGCCTAACCTGTTTGCTGTGCCACTCCTGAGAGTTATAACAATTTTTGTGCCTTTAATTATCCTGACGTAGATATGTGGTCAGTTTGTGTCTTAGTTGTAGAGAGGGCATGTGACTTGTTTCTTTTTAATGGCACATAAAGAAAGAGGAGAAAAATAAAGTAAAGAGAAGGAGAAACGGGAATCAGTACACGAGAAGAAAAGTAGCAAAAGAGAGAGTACGAAGAGCAGTATACCTGCTGTGTCGTCAGAAAAAGACGCAATCAGGGCAAAAGCACCGGAGGCACAAAGATGCGAGCTGTTGCCAGTGCCATAGAGACTCGTCACTTGCGCGAGTTCCACCAGCGCCACGGGGCGGCGCTGAGGATGAAGATATCGACTTCGCCTCGGCCTATTGCCGGCCGAGTACAATCCGCCAATGACGGGATGACAACGGATAGAAGCCTACTCGCAAGTCAGAAGAGCAGCTCTCGCCCACATCGTTACTGATCATCATCCAGGGCTGAGTTAGGCAGGGAACGTCGTTTAGTGAACTCTTAGAAGTGAACAGCAGTTGTTGTAAATTGCATTTGCTATGTACTGTGAAGTTTATCTACGATTATTTGCTCTGAGCATTGAGGGTCCTTTTTGTCTCATAATACAAGCAATGTTACAGACTCCATTATTCAACAAGTCACAAAGACAAGTAAACCTTTTAAACTAATTTGTGTGACTTTCTTACTAATTTGTTGGAGTGTTGTAGAACCATCGTTCTCCTATAGTGTTACCTGACCCTGGGGCATAGCTGTGTAATAGTGGCAGGGAGAAATTGTTTTAGCGGTGTACTGCACCAGAATCCGTTTCACGAACTCACAAACTCGCCATACCGTAACAACAGTGGCAACTTGATCTCCATAGTAGCAGCTAGGAGGCCTTTACAAAAAGAAAGAAAGACAACACTAGAAGAGGTCTTTTTGACGAAAATGATGAAGACAGAGAGTGTATGTATTGCGAAGAAAAATTTTCAAGCACAAGGCCAGAAGAGCAGTGGATTTAGTGGCACTTGTGATCCCTTTGAGCCACGAACTCTGAACAGGAGTGAGGATCACAGTTTGACTTTTATTTGTGAAAAGTGTAAATAATTTAGTACGAATCATGTTTTACAATAAAATATATTTAGTTCCTTGTTAAAACAGTTTTAATTTCTTACTTTTTAATTTAAAACCAAGTGGTCACTTTGCCCACACATGCCACTTTGTGAAATTTGAATTGCTTAAAAGTACTTAATTTGATCCTAAAGAAATTAAACTACTCGATATTATACTTCGGTTGTTGGAGATTCTAATCACTCATTTCTACGCATTTGCATCTGTTGCCCTTAAAAAATAGGAGTACCTTAGCCTGGCCACTTTGCCTGACTCTTACCCATCTTCCGTTTTGCCCTAGAACTTGCATAAGACGAAAAGAAGTGCCACTGGCTTTGACATTACCATGGGATAAACAGTCTCAGTGTAGATCAAATACTAATGTAGAAAGAATGCAGTCGCAATGTAAAATGTAAAGGTCTATCGAATGGAGTAAAAGCTAGAGGCGCTAGGTAACCAGCTACGACGTTTGCGTTTGCTGCAGAGTCAGAGCCCCAAGGGCCTGTTCTCTGTCGCCCTAACCCCCCCCCCCCCCCCCGCCCCTCCCTCTAGGAGCCAGAGGCGTGGTTCTACGGAAGCGCCCTTGCCAAGGAGGACTGGCTGGTCCGGTGCTGCTGTTAACCTCGCACGTTGCCGGACGAGTTCTCTGACGATACTGAAGACGAGGATTTTCTCTGTACTCTCGCCGCAGTCGGCACTGTCCATTCCATGCCCAGATTCCCAAGATCAGCATCCGACCGTATGTGATCCCTATGTCAGAAATAAGGAGGTATAGAGCGATCACAAACCATCGTGCGATTTTAAAAGGACGTGTTTTCAAAACTTGGTATATCCTCTTCACTCCCGAGGTATCATATATGATACTTCCAGTTTTTTTTTTTTTTCTCTGGTGGGTACTCAACTGAACGTTTTCTGGCCTGTGGTATCTTGTACTATTGATATCTAGCTTGTACGTACTTCTGCCGAGCACAATGAGGTATCAGCGCAGACTGGAAACTTCAGATTGTGCAACTGCATAGCGTGTCTCGGCGAAGTAAAGGTAAAGACAAAGAATGAAAACTTCAGGTAGGAATATCAAAAATGTAGGAAAAGAAAGATTGCTACTTACCGTAAAAATAATACGCTAAGTTGCAGACAGGCACAATTAAAAGACAGAAAAAAGCCTTTGGCCACATTCTTCGTCAGAAAAAGAGAAGCACACACCATTCATTCTCACAAGCAAGCACACCTCACGCACACATGATCGCCAACTCCGGCGGCGTCGGTAAAGGCATATCTTCTTCAAATTACTTGCGTTTCCACATGTTTTATGATTATAATAAAATTGTACTGACATCCCACGGTTACCAACGAACTATAAATTAAAGTTATAAGAGATTTATAAGCTTTAAACTTTTGTATTTCACATATGATACCTCGGGAGTCAATGCTGGCTTTGTTTACGTCAGTTGAAGTGCGGTTCGGCCGGTCGGGGTGGCCGAGCGGTTCTAGGCGCTTCAGTCTGGAACTGCGCGACCACTACGGTCGCAGGTTCGAATCCTGCCTAGGGCATGGATGTGTGTCATGTCGTTAGGTTAGCTAGGTTTAAGTAGTTCTACGTTCTAGGGGACTGATGACCTCAGATGTTAAGTCCCATAGTGCTCAAAGCCATTTTCACCATTTTTTGAAGTGTGGTTCTATTTTTTCCACTTGATTACCAGGCTTGACTGATGAAGAGATCATTGAGTTGGCCAGAAAAAATAGATCAGATGAGTCCGACAGAGTTTAATGATTCCGATAGTTAAAATGACTCTTTCACGCAAAGAGATTAAAGTGAAGAAAGTGCATCAGAAGAGGCAACTGTGCCTTTTCCTCAAAATCGAATGAAACGAGTTCTGGAGGGATACAAATGAGAAAGAATGTGTTATTAAAAGAATTACTGCCTTCCATTAGATAGTTTACTTACGAAACTTATTTGCCTTTTTTTAGTTTTCATGAGTGACACTGCTCGGAACCTCAGATTTAACTCTGCTGCCAGTAAATGGGCAGCCTCGAATGAACTCAAGAAACTATTTGAATATATTTCGAAACACTTTTTTCTTCGGTTTTTAAGAATATATGTCAACTCACATATATTAAGCGTGTCAGTAAAACAGGAAAATCACTTCATTCTACTTTAGAAGTGCTGATGTTTTGGAGAGTCAGTACTATTGCCGCACCTTTACTGAACCACGACGAGGAATGTGCTTGGAGAGGAAAACTGGGTACCCACTAATTTCAGACAATGTTTCAACGGACAAGTTTTACCTCTTGAGGAATTATCAAAAATTAGTTGGCAATTTGCAATTGTTGAAAGCTTTTGTACGAAGTTTGTAGTTTGACCTATCTTGAAATATACAGCAATATATGTTTAATGTTTGTGAGTACTTTTCTGGTAGTAAAGCAACATGAAATTGCATGGTTGTGTGTGTCATCGCCCTGTTTAAGTCCTGAGGTATCACACATGATACCATCTGCAGAATAATACTCGTTGGTTTCAAAAAATTTTCTGAGGGTCGTTCATTGTTAACTAGCGTTAACACAAAGCAATTAACACAAATGTAACTCACTTACACTTTTAGTATATACTTGGGTTCAAATGGCTCTGAACACTATGCGACTTATCTTCTGAGGTCATCAGTTGCGTAGAACTTAGAACTAATTAAACCTAACTAACCTAAGCACATCACCTACATCCATGCCCGAAGCAGGATTAGAACCTGCGACCGTAGCGGTCGCTCAGTTCCAGACTGTAGCGCCCAAAACCGCACGGCCACTCCGACCGGCATATGCTTGGGATTGAAGAGGATCTAGAACAGATGTATGTTTCTGCCAAACAACTATAGAGAAATAACACATAACAGTGTTCGCACTGAAACGTTCTACAACAACTTTCACATTTCACCTCTGTTGCCAACTAAAAATACAGGATGTTCACTGCGCTGACTGGCTTTGGGCTTACATTAAGCACAGCTCATAGTTATCTTTATGAAAAGTGTGGCAGTGAATATTAAAGTGAGAAAAACCACTGTACTAGTCTTTTCGTGGAACGTCGCATTTCCTTCAACATTAAATAAGAAAATCTGAATAGTGACGACACATTAAAATATTCGCTCTTTTGTGTAGTACCAGATTCTTTCGATTACATTAGATACACGTTATGTCCCATAGGTCCATAGTCAAGGCATCCTCAAGACGTAGAACATGTCAGAAAATAAGATCAAACACATACAAAAAAAGAAAGGGATACGTAATGTTCCTTACATAGATCCTAAGAGAAATGTCCATGTCCCTTACGATACCCAGTATAGTGATAGCTACTGAAAAACTATTGAGCCACTGGAAGCGGTAGTTTGATGTATTGGAGTCATATTCCTGGAGAGAGGGTTTCAAATTGCTGTCTGGCCAGCCAGATCTAGGTTTTCATGTTTTCCTTAAATTGCTTCGGGTGGACACCAGAGTGCTTCCGTTAACAATAGCACGGTCAGTCTTCTTTCCCATCCACGTTTGACACGAGTTTCTATACATCTATACCTGCCACTAAATTAAAGTTTCCCACCTCGTTTTTTCGTCGTATGTGAAGGCTAATCTCAGGAACTACTGTAGGAATTTTAATAGTTTCACTAACAGATAATCTGAATCATGAAGAAGGTTTTTGCATACAATTTTTAAACGTTTCGTTCAAATTGGATGAACTATGATGAATTAAAGTATACATCGCATTTTTCTGCCTGTAAATACTAACATTAGCAACTGCGTAGGGTTATTATAGATAGACTAATTCACATGAAAGGTTTGTGTGAACAGTCTGTTACGGCTAAGTAAGACAAGTCACCTGACCCTAGATACCTAGTCCTACCCTTGTGAACAGGGGCGGGTAGCTAACCTGTTAGTATTAAAGTCCCTGCCGTGTTTTCGGTCTGTATGTGAAGGATAATCTCAGGAACTAGTATAGGGATTCTGATACACGTTTGTCATTTATAGATAGACCAATTTACGAGTAGGGTTTGTGTGGATAATTTATAATTATACTAATGATGAGAGTTTAACATAAGTATTGTTATCTGTTTCATATTTAATTGGCGTTTGGAGTGGCATCTCGTAGCAATGATGGGATCTACATGCTGGTCACTTTCGGAGAAGGTGGTATCCGATGGGAAAAGAAGTAAATAGCCACCACAACTCCGGACAGCAGTGAAGCTTGACCAGAATTTATACAAGAATACTTATTACCTTCTATATATATTATAAATTAACGTCCCTTACTGCGTTTTTCTGCGTGTATGTCAACGATAACCTCAGGAATTAATGTATAGATTTTGATATGGTTTTCACTAATAGGTAGAGTGATTCACAAGGAAAGTTTGTGTTTGCAGATTATTACCGCTACACTAGACAGGTCGTCCAGCGTTAGGTATTTAGTGCTGCCTGTGGAAAACCTGGGCAGGTCGCTAGTATACTCTAAAGATCACGATACGAGAAGGACATTAAACTCTGAAACTAGAGCTCCATTTAGCCCAGTTCTAATTTCCCTTCTGGTAGTTATATGTCTGTTTATTTATCGTGTTGCTTGGGAAAAAAACTGGATAATGCTGTACCGAGGCTTAACATCTACAGTGTTAGCAACCGACGTCACATCAGTGCAGCAGAAATACCTAACACACAGGGGGCATTTTCCAGAAGACAGATAGCCTCGCTTCGACTGACCACCGGAAGGCGATACAAGCACCACCAGAGGCGAGGAGCCTCATGGACCTATTCTCTTCCACAACACACCTGATCCAAAATGCGCTCAGTTGTATCCTAGCGCCGAGTGGTATTTAGGGAAGCACTTGGGCCCGGCAAGACCAGTTCGCTCCAAGCGAGTTTCCTGTGCCAGGCACCGATGCTGCAAGGATTTCACCGATCAGGAGTCTCACTTAAGAGCCACCTCCACGACGTCACTGCCATTCACGTCTGACTTCGTGATCGTGGCAGTGGCCACCTGTGGACTTAGAACATTCGTGGTCTCCTCGCCAAAGAAGATGAGGCCCTTGTCGTTGTGGAAGAATTGAGGATTTGCAAACTTATTCCTGTTTAACTTTGAAATGGCTACACGCTGGACTTAGACAATTTTGCTCCCTACAGTACTTAAGCTTTGTCCACTCAATTTATGCTTTAACAGGGAGCATCCTATGGGACATTGACATTTATACAGTGTGTGTTTAAGGAACTTAGACTCAGTGACTTGTTCTATTTTCAGAAGTTACTTAGTTTATGTTTTGTTTCAGTCCATGTCAGAGGAGATGTACTATTAATCTTTGATAAATAATCTTGTCCAGGCACTGCTTTCTGGGTATTTTTTGTGCTGTCGTCGGCGGAGATATTATGTAATATTAGGGACACTGCTTTCAGTAACAGCGAACGGCCGGTATGTGCGTAAAACAAGCAAGCAGTATTCTAAGGAGTTAATATACGGACGTCAATGTACATGGCGCGTAATATTTGCCTTGTTACTGATTTCGCACTTCAGACGAGAGCAGTCTCGAAGATTCATTGTTGGACAGACAACACTCACCACTTTTTGTTGACAATGGAGCCGAGCGGAGCTTTCAACTTTTAATGTGTTGCCATCAATATCTGAACGTGTTCTTGTCTCAAGTGCGAAACTAGTAATGAACAAGCAACGCACCATATGTGGCGGTTTATCTGTGCATTGCATCCTAAGAGTCACTGTGTCTCCTGCAGGCAATGCCTGCGTTTGCTAATCTTACTGAATGTCCTAAACATTTAGGGTCAAAATTAGACTGACAGTAAAGGATCATGAATGGAGTGTTTTGAAACAGGGAACTAGTGCTCGAAAAGGAATGTCTCAGTCGATAAGAGATCTTCAATGAGCAACGTGCAAGAGCCATGAATCTGTAAACTGTTTACGTTTCTGCAACGACGCTGATGGTGGTACCTTGAGAAAGAGCGCTCGATAAACTTTTTCGTATGGGGTTCTATGAAGTCGTTGTTGTTAGAAACTCTAGTGGAAAAAGAAAAGACTGGCTCTTACGGCCCGAGCTATCTGTCCCTGGGTACAGCAGACAACAGGGGTCTATATCCACATCCACACACAATATATACAACCATTTGTACAGTACACGGTAAAGGATATATCGCACCAACACTATAGATTTTCTTTTCCGTTCCACCTACGTACAGAGCCAGAAAAAAATGACTGTCCATATGGCTCTGTATGTGCCATTATTTCTCTTATCCTCATGAAGCCAACGCGAGATGTACATCCTGGTCGCCCTAGAATACAAGTTCTCTAAATATACCCAATATTGTTTCGCGAGAACTAGTCGTTTTCATTCCATGAACTCCCTTTTACTTTCGCTTAGCATTTCTGCTACACTTTTGTGTTGACTGTACCGACCTGCTATGATCTGTTGGGATGCATACTTCATAAAGACTCCAAACACTGGGAAAACAATTCGGAATTGGTTGCGCTGGCTTCTTGTATGCTGTTTTCTTCACGGATTAATTACATTTATCCAGAACCAAGCCTTCCAATCTCCTTCCCCAACACTAATTTCATGCTGATTTTCGTACTGCTTTTTAGTATTACCCTTAAATACTTCTACGATCTGACGCGCTCAAGACGTTCAGCACTATCCCTGTAATCTGATACTATCGTATTCTTTCTCTTTGTAATAGGCGCTCTCTGACGTATGTGTTGTTGTTGTTGTGGTATTCAGTCCTGAGACTGGTTTGATGCAGCTCTCCATGTTACTCTATCCTATGCAAGCTTCTTCATCTGCAGTCTACATCCTTCTGAATCTGCTTAGGGTATTCAGCTCTTGGTCTTCCTCTACGATTTTTACCCTCCACGCTGCCCTCCAATACTAAATTCGTGATCCCTCGATGTCTCAGAACATGTCCTACCAACCGATCCCTTCTTGTAGTCAAGTTGTGCCACAAGCTCCTCTTCTCCCCAATTCTATTCAATACCTCCTCATTAGTTATGTGATCTACCCATCCAATCTTCAGCATTCTTCTGTAGCACCACATTTCTAAAGCTTCTATTCTCTTCTTGTCCAAACTATTTATCGTCCACATTTCATTTCCATACATGGCTACACTCCATACAAATACTTTCAGAAACGACTTTCTGACATTTAAAGCTATACTCTATGTTAACAAATTTTTCTTCTTCAGAAACGCTTTCCTTGCCATTGCCAGTCTACATTTTATATCCTCTCTACTTCGACCATTATCAATTATTTCGCTCCCCAAATACCAAAACTCCTTTACTACTTTAAGTTTCTCATTTCCTAATCCAATTCCCTCAGCATCACCCGACTTAATTCGACTACATTCCATTATCCTCGTTTTGCTTTTGTTGATGTTCATCTTATACCCTCCTTTCAAGACACTGTCAATTCCGTTCAACAGCTCTTCCAACTCCTTTGCTGTCTCTGACAGAATTACGAACCTCTGAGTTTTTTTAATAATTTCCGGGTATGCAGCCGGATCCCGTCGACATTCTGCCACGATATTTCGGCCCAGAGACGTCCGGCCATCATCAGGTGAGTACACAACTACTGAAGAGCCCAGGTGCAGTCGCGGTATTAATGCCGAATCTCGCGCATGGGAAATGTACTGGCATCCTACAGCGCATGCGTCAGTTGTTGACGTGCGCGGCATAGCCGGGTTGTACGTGCTGCCCTCTGGTGCTCTGGGCCGAAATATCGTCGCAGAACGTCGACGGGATCCGGCTGCATACCCGGAAATTAATAGAAGACGAAATACGCCGGGAAAATTTCAGAAGTCACCTCTGAGTTTTTATTTCTTCTCCGTGGATTTTAATACCTACTCCGAACTTTTCTTTTGTTTCCCTTATTGCTTGCTCAATATACAGATTGAATAACATCGGGGATAGGCTACAACTCTGCCTCACTCCCTTTCCAACCACTGTCTCCCTTTCATACCCCTCGACTCTTATAACTGCCATTTGCTTTCTGTACAAATTGTAAATAGCCTTTGGCTCCCTGGATTTTACTCCAGCCACCTTCAGAATTTGAAAGATAGTATTCCAATCAACATTGTCAAAAGCTTTCTCTAAGTCTACAAATGCTAGAAACGTATGTTTGCCTTTCCTTAATCTTTCTTCTAAGGTAAGTCGTAGGGTCAGTATTACCTGACGTGTATTGTCATTTAAAGAGAACGTGCTATTCTCTACACCATGTAGAAATTTTGTCAAAGTCTTTCTGCATTTTCATAAGGTCTCCCAACAATGAAGCCTGTACACAACAGCATGGTCAGCGAACAAACATCTAGTGTTGCTAACATTTTGTGAGAGGACGTCGAAGCTCGATGAGCTGCTGTAAAGCATGAACTGAGAATGGTTGCCATGTGCTTAGGTTGTTGCCATGAGTAATAAGCGAAATATTTATTTTCAGCTATTAAATCAATCTCTAAACGTATTCATTTAAAAATTCACTACTATATGTACAATTTTGACGCTAAAGTTTGGGACAGACTCTAAGCAGTGTAGTGTGATTGTGAGAATTTACTGTACGCCTTCATTGAGGTGACGTAGCAGAAAGCCTCGCTGGTATTGTTGCCAACGGCAGGACAACCACGCCCACAGTTGTCAGCGGAAATTCTGCAGTGGTTACGTGAACGTAAGCAAACACGGCACCTTGTTTTCGATGTGGCGCTGCAAGGAGTGTTTTCTGTCCCCACTCTCCCCTCCTCCAGGAGAGCAGCGCCGTAAACACGGTGACGCGGGTCCAGCGCCACTGGACAAACCAGTCCTTGCCTCACCTCCACCTCATCTGGCCGCCGCCGACCGCTGTAGAGGCTGCACAACGCTCCTCGCTGTCGAGACTGCGCTGCACGGGTAGCCTTCCCACCTCGCCAACCTACGACAATTTACAATTACTGGTTAGGAAAGACTAATGGAGAACGCTCAAAACAGGTACACACGACAACAAATTATTCACGTCTACATCTACATCTACATCCATACTCCGCAAGCCACTTGACGGTGTGTGGCGGAGGGTACCTTGAGTACCTCTATCGGTTCTCCCTTTTAAAGAAAGATGGTCGCTATGCCTCTGTGTGGGCTCTAATCTCTCTGATTCCATCCTCATGGTCCCTTCGTGAGATATACGTAGGAGGGAACAATATACTACTTGACTCTTCGGTGAAGGTATGCTCTGGAAACTTTAACAAAAGCCCGTACCGAGCTACTGAGCGTCTCTCCTGCAGAGTCTTCCACTGGAGTTTATCTATCATCTCCGTAACGCTTTCGCGATTACTAAATCATCCTGTAACGAAGCGCGCTGCTCTCCGTTGGATCTTCTCTATCTCTTCTATCAACCCTGTCTGGTACGGATCCCACACTGCTGAGCAGTATTCAAGCAGTGGGCGAACAAGCGTACTGTAACCTACTTCCTTTGTTTTCGGATTGCATTTCCTTAGGATTCTTCCAATGAATCTCAGTCTGGCATCTGCTTTACCGACGATCAACTTTATATGATCATTCCATTTTAAATCACTCCTAATACGTTCTCCCAGATAATTTATGGAATTATCTGCTTCCAGTTGCTGACCTGCTATATTGTACCTAAATGACAAGGGATCTATCTTTCTATGTATTTGCAGCACATTACACTTGTCTACAATGAGATTCAATTGCATTGCCTGCACGATACTTCAATTCGCTGCAGATCCTCCTGCATTTCAGTACAATTTTCCAATGTTACAACCTCTCGATATACCATAGCATCATCCGCAAAAAGCCTCAGTGAACTTCCGATGTCATCCACAAGGTCATTTATGTATATTGTGAATAGCAACGGTCCTACGACACTCCTCTGCGGCACACCTGAAATCACTCTTACTTCGGAAGACTTCTCTCCATTGAGAATGACATGTCCAGGGGACATCACGCTAATACAGTGTGACGTCGCCTCTAGCCTTTATAATGGCGCCATTTCGGCGAGGAAGAAAGCGGACAAGCCTCCTCGGCTACACTATATCTTGCTGAAGCCGCTCACTGATGACTGGATTCCGTAGAACTACCAAACTGTGGGGATGTTAGTCGTTAAGGTTTCACACTCTCTTCCAAATAGTCTTAGACATCTTCTATTGGTTTAAGACTAGGTGACTTAAAACGCCAGACGAGAGGCAATAGGTTGTGTGAGTCTTCGTCAAATCGGGAACAAATTCGTGCACTCCTGCGAACACAGTTTTGTCATCTTAAAGGCGGGAGTATTTACAGCATCCTCACCATGAACACGCAGAATAAGAGCGACACTTGATCACCGAGAATGTTGAATTAACATTATGGTTCATATTCAAGGTAACCTTAGTCAGAGGGCCGAAGTCATGGTACGAGAAATGCGTCCAAAACATCACAAATCGGCCTCTCGCTTGAACTATACCCTCCACAAACTTTGGATTAAACTTCTCTCCGCGACTCGTCAGACCTGATTACACACCAGGCGAAAAGTCGCCATTCCAGTTTCTGTATTGTTTGGCTCATTAAGATGTGCACCAATGGCCTCCAAATGTTCATTGCATGCAGTTCGCTCCGCAATGTTTGCTCGAAAACTGGTTGAAGTGTTCTTGCATTCCCTGAAACCGGCAATTCCTGTCGGGCCCCTCTCGGTTACGATTTTTATAGGACTACTGTTCTTCCGCCATGATACATGGCTGCATGTGGTACACCGATCCTTGCACACTTAATGCATTGTCCTCATTGATGTACGAAAATAACTGAGCAACTTCATTCACGGTGAGCCGGCCGCTGTGGCCGGGCGGTTCTAGGAACCGCGCTGCTGCTACGGTCGCAGCTTCAAATCCTGCTTCGGGCATGGATGTGTGTGATGTCCTTAGGTTAGTTAGGTTTAAGAAGTTATAAGTCTAGGGGACTGAAGACTTTAGACGTTAAGACCCATAGTTGTTAGAGCCATTTGAACCATTGACGATGAGGTCATGGTCACTTCCAAACACGATAGCCCTTTTCTGCGATTGTGTCACGTGTCCAAGTCGACCCGTCTTACTTTGTTTATTGATTGCTGGAGGTCTTGCCAAAACCCTTCCAGTGTTAAATTTACGCCAAACAGTTCCACACCCGCTTTCCACGAGCTGTGTTTCGAGTAACTATTGACAATGAACACGCGCCTGTTTATCGTGTGCATAATTCTGTGTTGCGTTCAGCTGCTCCTCTCACTCATTCAGATGTAATGACACAGCGAAGAAATGGAGACAAAGCACGCGGGAGATGCACTTGTGCAGACGTGTGAGAGCGGACGAATGGTGCTTAGAAATCACTGTTTTGAGTGTTTTTTGCGATGGGCAGTTCTATTGTTCATTAACGAGTATCAGTTCCTCGTCAGTCTTAGGAATATTTTCTCAGCTACGTTTATTTTGTTCATCTTATACAAACTGCATTTAAGTGGAAAAGGAAAGAGACTGGAAAAAAGGAAGGTTCGATTACATCTAGGTCATTGAGGACTGAAGAAGTGAGGGAGCCATTAAAAAGACTGTTGATAAATTAACTGGATGTAAAGAATATGGGACTCATACCTTTTAAAACACGAATAAATTGCTTGAATATCAAGAATATGGGACGCATGCTTTTTAAAATAGGAGGAGGAAAACTTCTGCAAAAAGTGAATCGGTGGAAAACACTTTGGACGCAATCGTCAGGAACAGAATTCAAGTCAGAAAGAAAGAATTTTTTAGGCGAATGAGAGGTTGCAGTAGTCTGGTTCACTTCCGCAATTAAGAGGTTTGGACATAATTGAAGATTCCGATGTTGTCTTAATCGAAGAACGTAACCAAAAGTCGCGTAATAATATCCTTCGAATGAGCAATGATCATGTGTCAAAGCATTCCTTAAAATACTGAGCAAAAGGTAATATATGCACTCTGAGACAAAAAAAGGACGCATCCGGAAAGAATTATCCAAATAGAAATTCGGTGGGCATGATGCACGTGAACAGATAAACAAATGATTACATTTTTAGAAAAATCGTATGGTTTTTTTTTTTTTTTTTCAGGAGAAAGAGCTCCACAGATTGAACAAGTAAGTAACTCGTTGGTCTATCTCTGGTCTTTATGCAAGCAGTTATTCGGTTTGATTTTGATTGACGGGGTTGTTGGATGTCCTTCTGAGGGATATCGTACCAACTTCTATCCCACTGGTGCGTTACATCTTCAAACTCACGATATGGTTGGAAAGCCCTGCCCATAATGCTCCAAACGTTCTCAGTTGGGAAAGAAATCTGGTGACCTAGCTGGTTGAGGTAGGGTTTGACGACCACGAAGACAAACAGTAGAAACTTTCATCGTGTGCTGGCGGGCGTTATCTTGTTAAATGTAAGACGTGGGTTACAGCTGTGCTGTAAAGTGCCGCGGATGACAACCAGAGAGGTCCTGTTATGAAATGAAATGGAATCCTGGATCATCATTCCTCGTTTTCGGGCCTTATGGCGGACGAGAGTCAGGTTGGCATCCCACAGTTGTCCAGGGCATATCTAGACACGTCTTCGTTGATCATCGGGACTCAGTTCGAAGCGGGACTCATCACTAATGACCATTCTACTCCAGTCAATGAGATTCCATGCCAAAAACGTGTCTGGAGATGCCTCAGACAGTTGTGGGATACCAACCTGACTATCGCCCGTCATACGGCCCGATAACCAGGAGTGATGGTATGGGTCGGCATTTCATTTCGTAGCAGCACCGCTTTGATTGACATCTGCCGCACCGTTACAGCACAGCGGCAAGCCAGCCTGGGCTTCTGTTACAGCAAGCTAATGTCTGCCCGAACTCGGCGAGAGATTCTACTGCGTGCCTTTGTTGTTGCCAAACCTTACCATAACCCGCAAAGTCGCCGGATCTCTCCCCAATTGAAAACCTTTTGAGGATTATGGGCAGCGACCTCCAACCATCCCGGGATTCTGCCGATCTAACGTGCCAATTGGACAGAATTTGGCACGATATCCCTCAGGAGGGCAACCAACAATTCTGTCAATCAGTGCCAAGCCGAATAGTTGCATGCATAAGGGCCAGAGGTGGACCAACGCGTTATTGACTTGCTCAATGAAAATGTAAAAGTATAAAACACTGAACGTTATTCTCAAATTTTACTTGTTCATGATCATTTCGATGCTATCTGTTGGAAGTAAATAGTTTCTCTCCTTTCGACATGTCAGTCTTGTGTATCTGAACTGAATAGTTCGTTTTATCCAACAGACAGGAATTCGCAAAAGCCCACGCACAGACAACAGAGATCATCTGAGCCCCTCAGCTCGTATTTCGCAACAGTGTGCCTCAGATCAGATGACCACGGGCTTCCTGTTCAATGTTAATACCAGATTATGTAACAGTCACCAGTCTGTTGAAGGTCGAATTGCGAAACTCTGCAGATTTTATGTGAGGTAATAGAGTTTACTTGCCATAAAATCTCTTTGGTGATCTGTGCCGACTTCATGTTGTGCAATCGTACTCAGTGTGTCAATATGTATTCTTTATCTTCATCGTGTTTCCTCTATTTGTTCTGC
Source organism: Schistocerca gregaria (assembly GCF_023897955.1). Taxonomy (NCBI): domain Eukaryota; kingdom Metazoa; phylum Arthropoda; class Insecta; order Orthoptera; family Acrididae; genus Schistocerca; species Schistocerca gregaria. Next base: position 581,676,444 of record NC_064921.1, read on the forward strand.
AGCTGAGGTTTGTTGTTATTGTACAGTGGAATTTATTATTCTGGTATACTTGTTCAAAGCCCAACAGCCGGTTAGATTCTAAAACTGAGTGCCAAAGTTCTCATGAACTCTTTACGGGGAGCGAGCAGCAACTGGTGGTAATTTAGCAGGTGTTGGGCGGATTGAGGTTAAGTGTTCTGCTTTCCGACGTCACTGAGTGCCAGCAGGAGGGACCGGTGTTGTTAGGCTACAGAAAGCCTGACTTGTAACCATACGAACGCCGATATGGTTTCGGCTCGTATTCAAACGTACATTGCTTTCATCGCCACGTTACACTTGAGTCTAATGACGCACACTCAGAATTTCCCGTTCTGACCACGTCCCAAACTACAGAATACTAAGACTTGCAAAAAGTCAGAAATTAAACTTGGTGATGAAATTTGTGCACCTGTTCATTCCACACATACAGCGCCCCCAACAGAGATCGGGGTAATGTTCGACGATGTCGTGCCTCTGGAGCTAGGCTGACTCACTCCCGGAATGTTTTATGGAAGCACATGAATATTCGTTAGTTTGAAACCGAAAACTGTCATTCGTATACCCTTCTCTTCGAGGAACACAATGATATAGCGACGTAAGGTACTTCTCCTTTCTTCTGGCGAAAAATTGTGGAGTGTTGTGTCTGTATCACGAGGATGACTGATGAGTGCTTGTATGGTTTCTGTGTTATTGTGGATGGTTATGAGACTGGAAATAAGAGAAAGTGTGAAACTCCATGCAAGCACGTAGCCTCCTCCTTTCGAATACTGCATCGGAGGCTGCTTAAGAATGAGGAAATCTTCGTCATGAGCGGGCCACATGATAGTCATAACAGCGTTAAATCAATGATGCAAATATAAGGAGAAAGAACTCGAAGTTACATAAAGTACCTCAAGCAGATGTCGCGATTATTCTTCGTGAGGATGTGGCCGATTTCTTCTCTCATCCCCACCTGGATCCGCCGCTGAGCCGTCTTTGACGGTTTCGCGGTCAACTGTTAACCCTATAATGAAAAAAATCAATAAATGAAACTGCACAACTTTGTAGCATAATCTCATGATAATCGCTGCGCCCAGACGTGAAAATTAAGCTAATTTGGTTGTCTTTGAAGGACAAATATTACCTACGAAATTGAATATAGATAATGGACCAGCCAAGCTGTCAAGCACAAACATTTCTGAAACCATTTAAGACAACGTAACTTTCACCCAGATTAACTATAAAAATCGACACCAAATGACATACAGTCTTTCGTCATAGAAATATTAAGTAGTTACTAGAAGTGACATTTTTTGCTTAAAAGAAGCTACAGTAATTTTTGCTGATAGGACCTCAGATGTTATAGAGACAAACTTAACGGCGTTTCAGTGTCCAAAAACCGTTTAGTAGCTATAAAAAAATACCATAGTTAGAATTTACAATTTCTCTGATTTTGAACGTGAGACTGATTAGTATCTTATACAGAAGATCATAACACGTGGAACTGTCACACCTTAATGAAGGATCGTTTCTGGTTCCATGCAGGAAAATTTTATATATCCTCTTTGCACGTATTTTACGTATTCGTTATAAAACGAATCGCGATGGTGCGGCAATGGGTTTTCCCTCTAGCTGACCAGACGTGTTTCGTTACTTTGGTATAAATCAGTAAGACAGTAATCGGTTGTGATTTCAAAACACGCAATTAAATGGTTCAAATGGCTCTGAGCACTATGGGACTCAACTGCCATGGTCATCAGTACCCTATAACTTAGAACTACTTAAACCTAACTAACCTAAGGACATCACACACATCCATGTCCGAGGCATGATTCGAACCTGCGACCGTAGCAGTCGCACGGTTCCGGACTGCGCTCCTAGAACCGCGAGACCACAGCGGCCGGCACACGCAATCCTAAGTGATATAATATAAAATTGCTCCGGTAGTATTTATCGAATTTTGGAGAGTGAAACGACGCCGTATTCATCTCTGTGAGATCTACTGCACTAGCAGCGGAAATAACTATAAATTCACTATAGGAGGTAGGGCAGCATCGGTCGTAAATTTGCAGCTATTGTGAAGCTATCTCCATTGTCACGTGAATACAAGAGCATAATGAGGGTCAGGCATAAAAATATAAATGAAACCATCATAAATAAATCAACTTGAAAAGCGTAAATTTATGTGCCATTACGCCCAAGTCATGATGGCTCATCGTAAATGTAATAGCAAAGGTACTACTTGACAATACAGACAACAAACACCAGTTTAAGTAATATTTGTTAGCTGTTTGAAGTGGTACCATGTGCTGTTATATTTAGAGTGAATCTTCATGACTTGGATATAATGGTACGTAAATTTACGTTTTACAATTTGATATATCTGTGATGGTTTCATTTACATATTTTAAGCCTCATCTTCATTTTGTTCTTGTATTCATGTAGCACTGAAGGTACACTGGTAAGCTAAAACATTATGACCACTGCACACCGCGACGTTGGATGCCGCCTGTTGGCATTGCGGGCACGTGACGCAGTAACAAAAGTGTTAGCGAAGCACATACGGACGGGGATCACCCTAGCGAAGATATGGGCTGTAAATGGGGAAGTCCATTGAGAAAAGCGACTTTGACGTAGGGAAGATTATTATTACGCAGAGCCTGTGAATGAGTGTTTCAAAAATAGCGGGAGAATCTACGCAAACAGATAGAAAGACAGTGAAACTACCACTAGCCACTAAGTGGTTGGACGTCCACAACTCTTCACAGAACATGGGGTTCTGAGAGACTTGTCTGCTCTGTAAAGTAGGATATATGGTGATCCGTGGCACCTCTGCCGAAAGAGCACAATGCTAGTGCACGTACAAATGTTTCAGAGCACACCGTTCATCGTACACTGTTGAACACGGAGCTCTGCATGAGACTACCCCGACGTGTTAACACATTGATGCAACGACACCGTCAATTGCGATTGTAGCGGGCACGGGAACATAGGGATTCGGCTGTCGATCAATGGAAACGTATCAGCGCTTCGAGTAAATCTCATTTTTGCTACGCTAGGTCGATGGTCGTCTGCATAAACGCCGTCATCGAGGTGAGCGGCGGCTCGAAATGTGCATTGCGCTACTGACGCAGGCTGGTTGGAGCGGTATATTATGCTATGGAGTCATTCTCTTGCACTTGCATGGAACCTGTGGTAGTAGTAGAAGACATGCTCACAACTGCGAACCACCTGTATCCCCTCATGCTTGACGTCTTCCCCGACGGCGATATCATCTTTCAGCAGTATAACTGTCCGTGTCTCGGAGCCAGAACCGCGCTACAGTAGTCTGAAGAGCATTATAGTGAACTCTCTTTGATGTCTCGGCGACGAATTTCGCCTGATGTAAATACTATGGAACTCGTCTTGGTTGCTATTGGGTGCCATCACCGCGTACGCAGATCTGCAGCCCTGTTATTTAAGCGAATTACGTGACCTGTACGTTGTGACCTGTGCGTAGCCATCTAATGTCACGTACCTCCACAAATGCACCAACAAACTGCCAGGTCCCTGACAAGCAGAATCAGTATGTGTTTCGTTCCAAAAACGAACAAACAAGCTATTAAGCATGTAGTCATAATGTTTTGGCTCATCAGTGTAGCTGCCCAATGGCTGAAATCTATCTAAAATAAACAGATTAAAAATTTACCAACGGTGCTACCCTTCTCCTATCGTGAATCTCATCAATACGGCTGTGAAGCACGCTATTACTAATGGATACAAACCTGAACTATAAATTAATTTGAAAACAAAAAGACAAATTGGTATCCGTATCTTTACAATTAATATTGTTACGACAAGAGAACATTTGTCGACTATTGGAGATTTTCTTAGAGTTTGTCAAGGCGAAAACGTAATTACGACATGTTAAGTGTTTCCGAAAGTATTTCAGGTTAACTTCTTAATTGACTCACACTGTACAAGTGTGTATCCTCTAAGAGTCATACGATACCCTTCCTCTGGTGTTGCGGAAGATATTTTCAGTTTAGTTTTTGTTCTTCGTAAATGAGGAAACCCTATGAAAGACGTCTGTGGAGCGTTCGATTTAATGCCTAGACTCAACCAAAAACATTGTTGTAAACAAAATATTTTTGAAACGTATTTTTACGTATTCAGTCGATAGAATAATTTTAGATTAGTTTGATATTCTATCTAAGGATGTTATTCAATCTGTATATTGAGCAAGCAGTGAAGGAAGTAAAAGAAAAATTCGGGGTAGGTATTAAAATCCATGGAGAAGAAATAAAAACTTTGAGGTGCACCGATGACATTGTAATTCTGTCAAAGACAGCAAAGGACTTGGAAGAGCAGTTGAACGGAATGGATAGTGTCTTGAAAGGAGGATATAAGATGAACATCAACAAAAGCAAAACAAGTATAATGGAATGTAGTCGAATTAAGTCGGGTGATGCTGAGGGAATTAGATTAGGAAACGAGACACTTAAAGTAGTAAAGTAGTTTTGCTATTTGGGGAGCAAAATAACTGATGATGGTCGAAGTAGAGAGGATATAAAATGTAGACTGGCAATGGCAAGGAAAACGTTTCTGAAGAAGAGAAATTTGTTAACATCGAGTATAGATTTAAGTGTCAGGAAGTCATTTCTGAAAGTATTTGTATGGAGTGTAGCCATGTATGGAAGTGAAACATGGACGATAAATAGTTTGGACAAGAAGAGAATAGAAGCTTTTGAAATGTGGTGCTACAGAAGAATGCTGAAGATCAGATGGGTAGATCACATAACTAATGAGGAAGTATTGAATAGGATTGGGGAGAAGAGAAGTTTGTGGCACAACTTGACCAGAAGAAGGGATCGGTTGGTAGGACATGTTCTGAGGCATCAAGGGATCGCCAGTTTAGTATTGGAGGGCAGCGTGGAGGGTAAAAATCGTAGAGGGAGACCAAGAGATGAATACATTAAGCAGATTCAGAAGGATGTAGATTGCGGTATGTACTGGGAGATGTGTAGGCTTGCACATGATAGAGTATCATGGAGAGCTGCATCAAACCAGTCTCAGGACTGAAGACCACAACAACAACAACTAAGGACATTTATTGATATTGGCAGCAAATTGCGAAGATTAATTAGTATTTCCATCATACTCGCTCCCACTCAAAAGCCTTTCTTCTGCCTGCCGCTAGATGGCCTATTCCTGGTCCTGGAAGAATAAACCGCAATAACATTACACAATCTAAAGCAGCGTACAGGGGCAAGGGATAGCTGCATCGCACAAGGCCACTCCGTGCTAAGACGACAAGGCTCGTTTTTCTCTTCACCAGCACAGTGGTATTGCACACACTATTTACTTGTACACTTCAAGGATATTAAACGGGTAGACTTACAAGACAAGGGATTTCATTTCAATTTGCAATACCCAAGGAGATAGCTAACTTCGTACCAGGGTACTTACGAAGACTGTTAATGGACATCTGTTTACAACCTCTTTCAGCATTGTTTGTACTTCGCTTTTATTTAAAGGCAACCTACACTCATTACAATTAAGTACGTCTCAAATACGGCGTTTGCATTGTATATACGAGTACTAAGAGGTTTGCCTCTCGAAATGCGCTCCTTGACTGTACTGATTATGTGAAAAGTTGACACCCGTCAAAGTGCATATGGTAATAAGATTTCGTCTGAAGCCACATACATATCAGTTTCAGTTACAGGAAGATTTTGTTCTGTCAGTGGCTGACATTCTATTGCCTTACAGCCATGATAGGGCGATAAAATCTGTTCCTGTACGCGTCCTAGCCTCAGTACTTTTATAATTTTGAGTGCTGCATTCTGGTTTACTTGGTAAGGGGACGGAAGGGAGGGGGACGCAGCGTCTTAATTTTAATGAAGAGTCATCTACAGAAGCAGAAATAACCTTCAGCTTGCCCGGCCGGCTAGCCGCGCGGTCTAACGCGCTGCTTCCCGAGAGGGAAGGCGTGCTGGTCCCCAGCACGAATCCACCCGGCGGATTAGTGTCGAGGTCCGGTGTGCCGCCAAGCCTGTGGGTGGTTTTTAAGGTGGTTTTCCATCTGCCTCAGCGAATGCGTACTGGTTCTCCTTATTCCGTCTCAGTTATACTATGTCGGCGATTGCTGCGCAAACACTGTCTCCACATTCGCGTACACCATAGTTACGCAAACATTTGGGGTTACACTCGTCTGGTATGAGACGTTCCCGGAGCTGAAGATGGGGTGGGGAGGGGGGGGGGGGCACTGGGGTTCGAACCGAACACTAATCCTGGATTCGGTGTGGGGCGGTGGTAGGGTGGGTGGACTGCTGTAGCCTGTCGTGGGGTTATGAACCACTAAGGGCTACGGCGGGCACGAAGCATCTCCGGCGTTTCTAGGTCCCCGGTTCAATACACAATACATAACATCAAGGTTGCGCCACGGAAATGTATTGGATTCTGTGCTATTCATGTTGTGTATTAATCATCTGGTAGATAATATCGTTGCCACAGACTTTTTGCAGGTGATGCAGTTATCTACAATGAAGTAACATATGAAAAAATTACTCAGACATTCAGTCAGATCTCAATTAGGTTTCTTCAAAAAATGAAAACGACACGATATGGATTAATCACCTAGTCTCTACTGTAGGTAGTATAATTCGGTTCATTGGTAGGAGATTGGAAACATGCTGTGAGTCTACGAAGGAAATTGATCACAAAATATCCGTGCGACCCACCCTATATTATTGCTCGAGTGTACGGGAGGAGGCAAACAGGGCTAATAGGAGATTTTGAACCTACATGTCTGATCTAAAGTATCCGCGTACCGCTATGTAACTACTAAGTGTCACGAGAGAACCGCCCCACCTCTTAACCCCCTCCCCGTATATAAAAGGAGGCGGGGAGTATTGTGCTGACAGCAGAGGAGTAACAGCACGATGGGTGTGTGAGGAGAACTGTGATTTCAAACGTGTAGCAGTCTTTGAATGTACCATGAGTAGCAAATCCATTAAAAACATTTGAGTCCTTATAAAGCTGCCCAAGTCGACTGTTGGTGATGTCACTGTGAAATGGAAATGCGAAGGGTCGATCACAGCTAAACGGAAACCTGGCGCACCTCATCTACTGACGAACAGGGACCGTTGAGCGCCGGCCGCAGTGGCCGTGCGGTTCCAGGCGCTACAGTCTGGAGCCGGGCGACCGCTACGGTTGCAGGTTCGAATCCTGCCTCAGGCATGGATGTGTGTGATGTCCTGAGGTTAGTTAGGTTTAATTAGTTCTAAGTTCTAGGCGACTGATAACCTCAGAAGTTAAGTCGCATAGTGCTCAGAGTCATTTGAACCATATGACCGTCGAGCACTACGGAGACTGGTTGAAACAAAATAGCGTGAAATCAGCAAAACGTATCACTCTTGATTTCCAAAGTGCTAATAGCAGTTCAGCTAGCATGGTGACAGTGCGTAGTTAAGTTAAAAAGAATAGAGCACAATTAACAAGCGCGATGTTTTAAGCGGTTAAAGAGCGATGCCACTGTACAGTGCATGACTGGAAACTAGTGATCTGGAGTGATGATTCACGCTGTACTCTGTGGCAATCCCATGAAAGGGTTTGGAAAATGCCAGGAGAAAGTTACCTGCCATCATGTGAAGTGCCAACACCGAAGTCCAGAGGAGGTGGTGTGAAGGTATGAGGGCGTTTTTCGTGGATAAGATTCGGTCCCCTTATTGCACTCAAGAAAACACCAAATGCGAAATGATATGAATACGTTTTACATCATTACGTAATGCGTGTAGCAGGGCAACAGTTCATGGACGACGCTTGTTAGTAACAGCATGATAATGCACTCCCTCACAAAGCAGCATGTGTGAGGCAGTGGTTTGTGGACAACAAAATTCCTGAATTGGACTGGCCTGTCAAGTGTTCCGACTTGAACCCAGTGGAACACCTTTGAGCTGAGTCAGATCGTTAGAACATCAACTTCGGTCCAGACCCAGTGTCCAATGCCACTATCTTATCTGGTTTCGGCTCTGAGGAAGAATGGGGCTGCCATTCGCCCACAGACACTTCATTGAAAGTCTCGACAGCAGAGTTCAAGACGTGATAAAGGTGAACGGTGGGCGAAATCTATAATAGTGTCCACTAATAGGTGTCCGGATACATTTGGTCAAATAGTGTTCTCAAAGAATGGCATAGTGATTTGTCACCGGTTTCTCTGACTCAAGGAAATACTGAAACATCATTTGAAAATAGTAGTGAAGGCATATTTACATATTTCAACAAACAGTATTAATTTAGTAACCTAGGAATATACTACAAACCTGTACCGTATGGCTCCCGTAAGGACCACGGAAAAGTATGTGGTACAATAGGAACTACGCTCGCCATGGACTACAGAGTACAGATGTAGAGGCACACATACTGCACAGAAAAGCACGAGAGTTTATAATATCCGATTGTTTCCAATGCTGTTTTACCATAAAGAAACGTAGAACAAAATTACATTTAACTATTAATAAGAAATTTTCGTACGCAGTATTGAGACGCCGCCGATATTGATGCGTTTACGCTGAAAGAAGTGGGAGCAGAAATTAATGTCCTGATGTATTACGAGTAGATTACTGTGATAGATAGGAACTTGAAAAACCGGATTTAGCCTTTGTAGGGGAAGGTGTTTTTCCGTCTAAGTCTTCGGAGGCCACTTCTCCATCACTCTCAGAGCCTCGACATGTCGTTACGTCTCTTGTAGGTTCTCATGTTTTCATTAGTTTGCCAGGAAGTACCGTGGGTTGTGGCGGAGAATCAGCTATGGGAGAATGTATTATAAGTTCGTGTTCCCGTCATAGACAGTGAAAGTTTCTTTCTGGAACGAAGTCTAAGCTGTGGGTGAGCAATTGCTATGTTTAGACTTGCTGCTACGCTTGATAGTTTAAAGACATATGCCGGTGACGTCTGTGGAGCTTGGAAATGAGGAAGAGAGGATTTGACAAATTGAAGACAATCTATCACTCATATTCTCCAGTTGCGGGCCGATATGTGTAGATCTAGGTTTCTATCCGTGTAAATGAAGTCAGGGAATTGTTGTATAGCAGGCACCGACATTTAATGAGAGGGAATGAGTATGAAAACGGGAGCTAGCTTATTATCTACTCCCCTCAAAAGGCGTCCAGCATACTGTAGGATCACAGTCATCACTGTTACGTCGCTTCACTCCGTCGTAGGTCCGCCCCCGGTAGCTGAGTGGTCAGCGTGACCACATGCCAGTCCTTAGAGCCCGGGTCGGAGGTTTTCTCCGTTCAGGGACTGGGTGTTGTGTTGTCTTAATCATCATCATTTCGTCCCCAGCGACGCGCATGTCGCCGAAGTGGCATCAACTCGAAAGACTTGCACCCGGCGAACGGTCTACCCATGAGGGCCATAGTCACACGACATTTACTCCGTCATATATCACCACCATTTCTCATTCCTTTGTCGCTGAAATACTGATGATAGATATTTCTTTCGTCACCAAAATTTTAACCAACTGCATACAGGTCTAAGAGTACATCTAACAGAGAATCTAGCAAAAGTATGGTTTGGACATATTTAACGTGCGGCGTTGTATCGTATTTGAGAGTAAGCTGCAAACTGTTTCATCAAGCAAATTCTACAGAGGATGAAAAGCTGGGGGATATCCTAAACCTGAATCTAGGAATCTTCTCTTCGTAACATTGTATGCCTACCTCTCAACAAACAATACAGCTAACGGCCTTGCAAATTGCGATGACCTTGAACATACCACAGAAAGGATTTCGTATTTTGTGGGAGTATTGGTTGGTGCCGCAGGCTTATGGTGGAAGTGGCCTCTACTTCAATAGCACAAGAGACTGCCAGAAGATTTTACTGAGACACTCGTCTACTTGCAGTCACATAGTCCTAATGCGACCGCGAACTTTTACCTGCCACATTATCGGCAATTCCGGCGAGAAGCTCTTTTTTGAGATATGATGAGTAACAGCAGTGGAGTGCAAAAGGGCGAAAACTATCTCACTGAGAATAACTGCTAAGCCGGCCGGAGTGGCCGTGCGGTTCTAGGCGCTACAGTCTGGAGCAGAGCGACCGCTACGGGCGCAGGTTAGAATCCTGCGTCTGGCATGGATGTGTGTGATGTCCTTAGGTTAGTTAGGTTTAATTAGTTATAAGTTCTAGGCGACTGATGACCTCAGAAGTTAAGTCGCATAGTACTCAGAGCTATTTGAACCATAACTGGAAAAGGAAAAACAAAGAATTGTCGCGATGTTGGCAGTTACGGTAGAGTGAGGAAGGTTGTCTCTCCTCCCGTCTCCCCCAATGTTATTCTGAAACGTAAGACTTAGCCCAAGGGGTTTATGATTCGCTACCAAGAAAAAGACTACATGACAACAGAATTAATTATGGACAGGCTACGTACCGTTTTGCACCATAGACCTGGTCTGCTCAGTAAAAGAGCTACGCTAATGCTGGATGCCTTTAAAGGCCACATAATGCATGAAGTAAATAATGAAGTTGCTGCAATACAGACACACCTGGTCTTTACACTTGTACGTATGTCTTCGAAACTGCACGTGTTTGATGCCGCCGTCAACAAGCCATTTAAAGGCCGTCTCCGAACACACATCCTCAACTGACTTTTAGAATATGGTCATGCACTCTATCCATCTGGCGAGATTAAAAAGCCAACTGCAGATTCGAATCAAAGGATTCAAAAGTGCTATGTGTCCAGCGCCCTGCATTGTAGCGAGGACAGTGCACATTGCAAGGACGGCGACGAAAATCCTGGTAGTGAAGAAGCAAACATGGGTAATGAATTAAATAGTGACATCATTGACTACAAGACTGTCACTACTGTGACTACAAGACTGGCATTACTGACTGTGACTACAAGAATGGTATTACTGTATAATTTACCTATGCAACAGAATAAAAATGTGAATAAGAGTGACAATATGGTAAAGAGTTTCTGTAAGGTAATGTGACTTTCTTTCTTCACTCAGTTTCTGTCTTTTTCTCCTCTCAGAATTAACGATGGGGCTTACATTGGTGAGGATTATGTTCAGGCCAATATGTGTACGGGGTGATTCATGTGCCCCTAGCGATTCGTTTTATGCACTCCACAGTACATCTGTATCAGGAACGTATCCAGACAGGCGTCAGCCACGTAATCGATACAAGTTCCCTCTCAGAGCTTTGCGCGACTGTTAACAAATGGAATCATACTGTAAAAAATACAACTCAGGGTGGGCCATGAGTTACACGGTGTTTTTGGACCGGGATGTACCTTATTTCTGCAATAATTATCCAAGTATCTCTAACCTTTCTTTGTGTAATTAGCGGTGAAGTCACACAGGTTTTGGATGTTGGTTTGGGTTGTTTGGAGGAAGAGACCAGACAGCGAGGTCATCGGTCTCATCGGATTAGGGAAGGAGGGGAAGGAAGTCGGCCGTTCCCTTTCAAAGGAACCATCTCGGCATTTGCCTGGAGCGATTTAGGGAAATCACGGAAAACCTGAATCGGGATGGCCGGACGCGGGATTGAACCGTCGTCCTCCCGATTGCGAGTCAAGTGTGTTAGGCACTGCGCCACCTCACTCGGTGTTTTGGATGTCCCTGTAAGTTTATTCGTTTATAATACTCAATCTTTCGTATTCGGTTTACAGGTTATACACCAGAAAGTTGTTACTTGCTCACTTCCCATTTTGTTATCTACTGTTGATTGCATGGTGAAACACACATTACAATACAAAGTTTCTGAACAGTTTACGAAAGATTAAGTACCATAAATGGAATAAACTAGTAGAGTCATCCAAAACATGTATGACTACACCATTAATTACACAAAAAAAGATTGGAGTGATTTGGATAACGATGGCACAAATAAGGTATATCTTGGTCCAAAAATACCGTGTAGCTCATGGCCAACCCTCACTTGTATTTTTTACCGTGTGATTCAGTTTCCAAACAGTCTCCCAAAGCTCTTGGAGGGGAGTTACGTGTATACCGACTACGTGGCTGTCACCTGTCTGGATACAGACGTCGTGCAGGTTGCATAAAAAGAACAGTTAGAGGCAGCTGAATCAGCCTGTATGTGTCCACCCTCGAGCCCCTGTAGCCAGCTGTCTAAGTTAGGCCTACTAACAACTGTCCCGTAACGCATTTCCTCTCTTACGAAATTTTAACCAGTCGCAATTGGAGAATAATAGCAGCATTCATAAACATAATACTACATATAAACATAATTTCCTTTAGCCACAAGTCTACATTACTCTTGCCGAAAAAGAAGGAAAATATGGAGCCATAATAAAAACAATCTCGAGCGGCTCTAACAGCCCGGTGCAAGTCTTTCAACTGGAGGCCACTTCGGCGACTTGCTTGCCCCTAACCAATAAAAAATACTTGACGCCCTCCATTGCGAATTGATGCTGCTGCCAAGCAAAGAAGCAAAGAAAAATAATTTTGAATCATCTCTATATCATAGATAAATTTCTAACTAGATAACACCAATGTATGGTTGGTTTACGTTTAATAGATTTTACTATCGATCGAGATTAAAGCGAAAAATTTAATTATGTGAGTGGCTTGTACATAGTAATATTTTTAGAGAAAATATGTATCTTATTTTTAAACCTTGATATGCTCTGTATCATAGAGAGTTATCGCAAATGTCATGTGTGAAAAATGTAATTAACTAACTTAGGCAGAATGATTGTTGGTAAGCTTCTGTGCAAGTTTCTCTCATTATGTAATTAACTAACTTAGGCAGAATGATTGTTGGTAAGCTTCTGTGCAAGTTTCTCTCATTTTACCGTATGGACATTACGGGATATGTGTTTCGAATAAGTGTAGCACATTCTTTGAAACGTATAGGAGTGTTTTCCCAAGGAATTTCAAGAGTAAGTCTTTCCATAATGCACAATACAGCTGTTCTAGCGTCTGCCACTGACGTTTGTTGTGCGTCACTGCGGCAGGTCAAGTTGACGAAATGAACCCTTGACGAATCGTAGAACTCTTCTTTGCTTCTTGTTTTTTTCTTTCTTTCTTTTCCATTGATCAGTTTGTTAAGGTACTAGAAGGACGAAAACTGCTCAGGAATCAGTCAGGCGAGGGTGGGATCTTTTCAGTGAATATATTCTTCACTGACGACTCCGACGTTACCTTGCAATTTACTTTCCTGTCATTGTATTTCCTTAATCCTAGCAACAATTTCAAATACTGCCTTTTTCAATTATTTTTGTCGAGTGGCGCATGTTTACAGCGCAACAGATTTAGATTCAGCCGCTGGCCGGTGTGGCCGAGCGACTCTAGGCGCTTCAGTCTGGAACCGCGCAACTGTTACGGTCGCAGGTTCGAATCCTGCCTCGGGCATGGGTGTGTTTGATGTCCTTATGTTAGTTAGCTTTAAGTAGTTGTAAGGTCTAGGGGACTGATGACCTCAGATGTTGAGTCCCATAGTGCTCAGAGCCATTTGAACCATTTAGTTTCAGACAAGTTAAAATATTGTAAATATTACCGAAGAAAAATTGCAACTACCCACACTTTTTCACGAATTAATTGTGGATTCATGGTCACTATTTTTAGTGCCATAATACACAGAATATACATGATTTACTTGTTCATAAAATCTTTTACATTATATACAAGTTCTTTGCATTTTCTTGAGGAAAGATTTTTCTCTGTGTGTTAGAGTATAGGGGTCTGACAGTTTTTTTTCTTCGGTGATGTTTACGAATACAACTGCGGTCTTCTCAAATCATCGTCGATTAATAATGTCGTTCTTGCCTTGCCAAATAAAAAGTTGTGTGCATAACTTGGGAAAGGGCACAAATTAAATTTCATCATACGCCTTATCAATGATGCAGACCGCTATACCGTACTGCATAAGGAGAAGCCTTTCTTCACATAAATAAAAGCCTCGTATACAACGTAAAACCATTTGTAAACAATAAAATCATGAATATTCTATTAAGTTATAATAGCAAAAAATGTGAACTCTGTACGAGAGCTCGTCACTTCAATGTGACGATGGCTCAGACCCTAAACTGGTTCCAGCGAAATAAATCAGTCGTAAAAAGGCGTGATTGACTGCATTTTTTTTCCTTCGGTGATATTTGCGGTGTTTTCAAAGCATCACGGATAAAATAATATCGTTGTAATGCTGTGTTGTTCGATGTAAGGTAGTTTGAAAGGTTGGTGTACACTGTGTCTGTGGCTGTGTGCCACAGCAGAAGGCGCAGTTGCTTTCCAAGGTCCAGACAGGTTTCCGGCTCCCAGTTCTTGTTTTGCATGATCACTGGCGTCGCCTGTTTGCCTCACTCTTGGCAGCGTAACCCACACGCTGGGACCAGCGTAAAAGCCGTCCTAAACCTGCGTCCTGCACTGCGCACTTAAAAGGCTGTTGCGAACTGCTGGAGCGGGGAGTGGGTCTGCAGCACAGCACCTGCTCTGGGATACTGCCCTTGCGTGCTCACCAGAAGTAAACAGCAGAGCGAGCAGAACTTTTTAGGCCATCGAACTACAGCTTCAGAGATTTTTAAACACAGGAGATCAGTCTACATTATAAGACAGAATTGGTGGCACATTGTGACCCGCCGAGATAGCCACGCGCGTTAGCACACCGCAGCTGGGATTCGGGGAGGCACGCCCGGCGGATTAACGACGAGGGTCTGTGTGCTGGCTAGCCTGGATGTTGTTTTTAGGCGGCTTACCACATCCGACTAGGTGAATAACGGGCTGGTACCGACGTCCTGATTCAGTTACACAATTCACAATCATTTCGTCTCCCACTGCCTAGCTTTTGATTTAAAAAAAATGGTTCTTTCCTCGGGGAGGAGAGAGAGACGAGGGAGAAGGAGTCATGGAAGGTTAAAAAGGAAGAGCAAGTTATTCAGACCCCAGAATGAGGAGGACCCACCTACAGTGAGGGCGAGGTTAGGTCTCCGTAATGTAAGTGCTGAGCAGTTTTCTGTCTCAAAATTTTGGAGAATGGTAGATATCTTTCATCCATGTATTATCCACTGGAAAATCTACGATATGCGCTGTGGTGTCACAAGTATATTAATATTCTATTGTTAAACGTCTCATAAAAGTGTCGCTGAACTTCATCAACCCTGTGGCACAGTCATTTATTGTAATTACACATGAAAGGCATTGTTTCGCAGGTGAAGAAGTGTTATACAAACTTACTCGAATGGAAACATTATACATTAACATTTCTGAAATTCGCAACATACACAAAGATGGTCCAAGTTAACCCGTACTTTGAGAATGTGTAGAACAGTGTCAGAGAGAAGTGATTAAGACGGAAGAGATGGTGTAAGTGCAGGCCCAACAGCACTGTCTCATGCGACAGGAAAGCTCAGGATTCACAAGACAATGAAGAGTCATTAACCGAAGCAAAAATATGAAAGCAACTACCAATGATCCTAACTGACGCGAAAGGGCGCATTATAAGCCTGTGAGAGATATCAAATGTAGCAGAATATCGATCCCCAGGAAATCGATTTGCACGCCACGAGGAATTAGTAGTTGTAAGATTTAAATGGCTCTGAGCACTATGGGACTCAACTGTTGAGGTCATCAGTCCCCTAGAACTTAGAACTACTTAAACCTAACTAACCTAAGGACATCACACACATCCATGCCCGAGGCAGGATTCGAACCTGCGACCGTAGCTGTCGCGCGGTTCCGGACTGAGCGCCTAGTGTAGTTGTAAGAAGGTTGTGCACAACTACCATACAGTGACGGACTGTACAACGTGACTACAGTACAGGAGGATTGTCGTCATAGCCGCTCGGCCGTAACGGGTCATATTGTTGTATCGTCGGTGACATACTGCAATAGGTGTGCAGCTGACGGCTCTATGCCTTCTGTGGACTAGACGAGTGTTTCTCAACCGCCGTTCCGCCGGTACACTCATCTGTCCCGAATACATATCAAAGTGTGTCGCGAGGTTTTTAATGTCTTCTAATCGTCTGCACATAAAATATCTAGAACATATCTTGGAGTAGCGCAGTCTGCAAGAAATCGCTTATATGTTTATGTGATTATACGAATACTAACAAAAAAATTACTGTATGTACTTAGTGCGTTTGCTTTGTTGCATCTGGCAAAAAAAAAATCACATTTAGGGGTGTCCCGAAAGTTTGCAACGTCCTTTAGTGTGCCCCAAAGGAAAGAGGTTGAGTAATGCGGGGCTGGACAAGACTAGAAATCACGAACACATAGACTGCAATGCTCGGTCTTCGCTGGCGACGTGAGCAGCAAAATTGAGTCGATTAATATAAATGTTAACGGTTTTAGACGATCTATTTAGTTTGTACCAACATGAAGCTACTAAGTTGGATTTGATTAAAGTCATTCTCCAAGAACTGTAGTTAGAAACTATGAAATCAAACTGCAATGGTAGAAATATTTCGTATGTTCTTCCAAAATTACTCTCACAGAGTTTGTTACTTGTTTACGATCGAACAAGATAAATAGAAAAAAAACGAAAAAATCGTTTTGGATGATCACCTTCTCATAACCCGTAACGGAAGAAATGTTCTCGCAAATGACAGCTTTTTTTCTATGTACTTCATCTTGAGTAATGGTTATAACAAAGATATTGCAAGAACGAGAAAAAACACCGAAAAAACTATCAATTTGGGTTTTTACCTTCAAATATGGTCCGTAAACCACGGAAAGATTAAATTTTAAGTTTTTCTCGATTAAATGAAGAGCGTTTCCGCTAAACAACGTTGTATTTTGAAACAGATAGTGATGCTTATTGCTCAGGGCGTCGTTGTTACTTAATCTTTCGTATCCTGTCTGTAGAGAGAAAAATGGTACGTACTGTAAGATATAATACTTAGCGTTTACTTAATCTTTCGTATCCTGTCTGTAGAGAGAAAAATGGTACGTACTGTAAGATATAATACTTAGCGTTTACTTAATCTTTCGTATCCTGTCTGTAGAGAGAAAAATGGTACGTACTGTAAGATGTAATACTTAGCTTTTACTTAATCTTTCGTATCCTGTCTGTAGTGAGAAAAATGGTACGTACTGTAAGATGTAATACTTAGCGTTCCGTTTTTTGATTGCCTTGAGTGCATAAACATCTTGTGTACATCTTATATCCTCACGCCTAATGTAATTTACTACCGGCACATACTTTTTTAGAATATTCTAAGCTGAAGTTTCAGTTTGCCCTTATACTGAGTATCAACAGTTATTCAGGAACATCTGGTTAAGCCGAATCCAGCAGTTAAAAACCACCACCCCAGCTGACTATAGTTTGCGAATTATTACGATTGTCGTCGTGCGTAATATCTGCATCAGCCCAGTTCATCAGTCCTTGAGATAACAGACGCGGTTAGAAGTACGCCTTTCACACAATCAGGAAAAATTTCATCTGTATTAATGTAATTACTCGACCCACGTTTCCATTATGTCTCAAGTTTCAGTGTGAAGAAGTTAACTTTTTGCTGTGGCATATGGGATTTTTTAAAGTCAAATTTGTTGTTTAAATCGGTTTTGATGAAGGAACAATCCTAACAGTAAGTGATACAGTTTATCATCCGATATTATTTTAACAATTAAAGCCTTTATAGTCCGTTTCATATCACGCTACTGAAAGAATATATATGAGTGGTCGACTGGAGAAATAATGTGGCATTGCCGCTATATCTTCATGGAAGTGTTACAAACTCCATCAGTTTCTTCCCGTGGCACAACGCATATTATTACAGTATTGCCCTCGTCACTGGGAGCACACACTTCGCTTGACCATCAACAGTATTACGTTCAGATTTCTTAGTGTACGAATGGTAGTGTTAAAGTCAAGACGTGACAAGCAGTTCAAAAATGGTTCAAATGGCTCTGAGCACTATGGGACTTAAGTTCTAAGGTCATCAGACCCTAGAACTTAGAACTACTTAAACCTAACTAACCTAAGGACATCACACACATCCATGCCCGAGGCAGGAGTCGAACCTGCGATCGTAGCGGTCGCTCGGTTCCAGACTGTAGGGCCTAGAACCGCTCGGCCACCACGGCCGGCTGACAAGCAGTCACGCAGGAGGTAAGCGCCCATTTTATGAAATTTAAAATGTACACTGCTTTTGTGGACGCTGAAGAAGTATTTTATAGTCACAAGATATAAGGCAACTTCCTTTTTTACGCGTTTCGAATACGTTTGTCTTCAGAATATCAGGTCAGGTAGAACAACTTCAAAAAGGCAGCATGGGGCATGTGAATGTGACATTCAAAAACGCAACTGGTTTGTCACAATTTGGAATGTATCACATTCACATGCCCCATGCTGCCTTTTTGAAGTTCTCCTTCCTGACCTAATATTCTCCATTCGTCTGAAGACGAGCGTATCGGAAACGGTAAATAAAGCAGTTACCTTATATCTTGTGGCTATTAAATGGTTATCCACCGTCCATAAAACACCGTTCAACATTTTAAATATAGTTTTAAAGTTTTTCTTATCATCTTGAAATAAATGATAAATGACTTTTTGATTATTTGGTAGGTACTAATCTGCCACCCTGTCATACACAGAAATCGACGTCACAGAGGCGTAGTATGGCGCTAGAGGAACCAAATAACGTAGCGCACGCCGCTGATGAAGTGGAGATGAACTGCGCTATTCTGTTTTGTGGCATCTAGCGCCGTGCTGGGCAACTGTGGCGGGGATTTCAATATGTACAGCGACAGTAGACATATTACCTGGGAACAAACAGGAAAGTAATTATTTAACTTTATTTTTCAATGTGATAAAAGCTCCTATGTCCCTACACTCTTACGCACCGAGATCAAAGGAGACAGTAGCACCACTGGATCGTATCGCTTTGAAGCAACCTGTACTGCGAGACACCACTGCATGACATAGCAAGAAAAGCGCGACCTCTTTTGAGTAAGCACTCTATGACTTTCCTTATTTGCACAACCTTTCATATCAACATATTGTTGCTTCTTTTCCCTCTGGTTATACGCGAACTGCGTCGTTCATTTACGACAGCAATGACATAGCGTCTATGACCCGGGAAAAAAAAGTGCGAGGCGGTGGAAGACGAAGTCATAACTAACAAGCACTATGGATGGCCACTATGCACTTGACCCTAAGATGGCAACTCGCGGCCTTGTGAAACACAGAGTGTACAACAGCACAGCCACGCAGGTAAGACAGTGAACAGCACGTGTTCCTACACGTGCTCGGGGAGAAGTTGACCTAGAGGCTAGCACACGCGCTCTCTGCATGGTGGGACCTACAACCGGCTCACGAGCTGCCATCTGGTGGCGGGGAGGAAAGACAACTGCACGTGCTGGCGCGACAATGACTGCATTACGAACAGACACGTTTCCAACACGAGAGGCAGCGATTGGAGTTTGATGTCGTTACTCCAGTAAGTACATACTCCGTGAAAGTCTGCATTACGAACAGACACGTTTCCAACACAATAGGCAGCGATTGGAGTTCGATGTCGTTACTCCAGTAAGTACATACTCCGTTAACGTCGAACCACTTTTTCCATCTGTAAGAAGAGATGCATCATCACTGAAGTGAAAACGCACCGTAACATTCAACATCGTTGTTTCCTTCAATGCTCGCCGAAAAGTACTTAGACGTACCGTTTCCGCAAGATAGGCCCTTCAGCCAAAAGATGAAGGCACAATTGACAGAAATGGATGAATATCTTGCGAGTGTTGTCTCATGTCCTAATGACTTGCGGCTACCGTATTCTGGTAATTATATTTCTTGTTGTCCACAACAATGGCAGACTGGCAAGTTTATAATACTGTCTCAGATATTCTGTTCACAATTATAAAATACTCATTTCATGTACAAATAGCACAAATTACTTATCTACAATTGCCCATACACCAACTCAGCGTTTTCTTAGACTCTGTTGTCAACCTACTGTCTTTTTTGTTTTTGTTTTTTGTTAAATGTGCGCTGTCTATATGTTTATAACAACACAAAACATTTGACGAAGCGGTTTCATGGCATGGGAAGGAGTGAAAGTAAATCGCAACGTCTAGATAGATGAATAGAATGTAAAAACGTCATCAACAGCCGTAGTATGTTAGCGAAATTCTACGTAATGTAAAATATTACTTTTCAGCTCATATCACTGCAAACCATTCGAAAGTGCTAAGCCAACATTGTTCTAGCGGTTATTGAAATATTAAAAGCTTCCTTAATATTATAATGGCGCTCTGACTACATGTTTTAACGTAACTTACGTATATAGGGAATCTGCTGTTCAAAGTAACAAATGTATTCATTTCCGCAACGTTTGTTATAGTAACATACGGCTACGGGAGGTAACAATTAGAACTTACCGCCATGAAAACCTATATGAATATGCTCTTCAAAGACGCCACTCGATTCTTTCAAAATAATAAAATTCTTTTGTTTCATGTGTTACGTCGTCATTAGTTCTGAAAAGAGACAGCACGCTCTCGACTAATTGTTGAGTAACGTCGCAGCGGCTGTGAGAAAATTAATGAAAGGGATACGAAGTACCAACAGAAAAAGGGTGTATGCTTACCGTAACACGAAGTTCTAAACTGTTATTATGATCTTTCCCTTCGAAGGTTTCCATTTCTAATGGAAGCGTAAATGATTCTAAGTTGATAGTTCGCTTACGACACAAGCAGGCTGAGATCTTCATGCGATACTTATTTGTATCGTAACAAGGAAAAGTGCCAGACATAAAGATCCGCTGTTCCTGCTGACGTGGATAATTTACAACTTAGCACTGCTCTTAAGAAAGTATGAAGTTAGTATTAAATGAGGAAACCACAAAATTTAATCCGCCCCGTCCCTTTACGTGAATCACTTGTTTCATCTGTAAAGAACTTTTTAGGGAGAGAGATAAATGCGTATCACATCGAAAATTCAAACACACTGGGATGTAAATTTTCTTCTGTTGTAATTCCTGATTCCAAGAAGTCATATGATGTTATTACTCAGTATATAGCCACTAAAGAAATATTAGCCATGGTAGAAATAAGTAATTTATATAATACGTATCATACAGACAGCTAAAAATGTCTATAGTGCATTCTTGGTAACGATCAGCATACCAGGTTTGAATAACTGATAATACTACCTTAACGACCAGTTCCATCGAAAAACCCAAAGAAAGCAAAGCCGGTCGTCAGAAAACGTAATTGTCCATCTTCCACCCTTCAAATGTAATTACAACTCCTGTTGTAATTTAAGTGGATGTTTCATTCTAGTTAAATTTTCCAGGAGGAAATGATTATACTTTCTTCTTTTGGCCAAGGAACTAATAAACTGAAAGTAGGGTGAAAGCAAATTCTATCCCAAAAAAGACATATTTGTGTAAGTATCGAGTGAAATTCTATGATACAGGAGCCGATAAAGTATCAGCCTAAACTTTACATTTGTTCTACTCGCAATAGTTTCCAAAAATTCCATACTCTCTTCTCGATAATGTATGCAGTAAGAGATTTGTTACCACCTACAAACCTTTTTGCAGCATCGGACGTACGTATTTCGCAGTAACTGTTGTTACTCCTCTATAGCGAACTCCTAGATCAACAATGAAAAAAAAAAAAAAAAGGAGGCGCACTCGCTGTATACACTGGTTCTTTACAAGGACGATCCATCACAGGGAGACTTCTAACAAGAAGTCAGGCTTAGGAGAAGAACACCTACGTCACCAGATTGCTTGTATCGAGCTGAAGAATACCCGTAACGTCGACATTCAGATGTAGCCGCCGAAAAACACTCACAGCCACGGCAGCGATGGAACAGCAAACGACTGCGTAGCTTCTCGCTGCCACCCTGAGACTGGATGCAGCGCGGGTTTGCGCTCCCGGCTCTCCTGGCTGATGCAACCACCAGCCAGATATCATCACGCACCCAGCCTCATGACGCCGACATTTCTATTTATAGCACCAGTCAGGGGCAGAAGGGAATATCATTCTGTTATCCGTAATTTTGAAACAATTATTGTTAATTATTGACAATTAATTTTACAGCTCAGTTTTAGGATATTTAAAAATTAATTCTGGATATAAACTTGCTATAGAACTGAATACCATAATCTTACGGTCAGTACTAAATCTTCCTTTTCAAAGATTTCGTGTAGTGAGCAACGGTGACAGATTAGAGAACCTCGAGTAAGATAAATTGGAAACTCGGTGAGAGGTCGCAGAGGGCTGCACAA
Organism: Schistocerca gregaria; assembly: GCF_023897955.1. Lineage (NCBI taxonomy): Eukaryota > Metazoa > Arthropoda > Insecta > Orthoptera > Acrididae > Schistocerca > Schistocerca gregaria. The sequence continues at coordinate 581,698,624 of NC_064921.1, forward strand.
TATCGCAGTTGCTTATTCTTCAAAAGGCAAGACCACACAGGTCCCTCTCACACAGACTTCTGTTTCAAATCCTGTTAATGGTGACATCGAGATAATTAGGGTCACCAAGCTAAATTGTTTTTGACAAAGTCAGCCATCAGCTTCAAGATCGGTTTGAACTCCACTTTGCTTTGCTAGACATGGTCTGTTGATCGTGGTATTCTGTTTCAATCCCATTTCCGAATAAGCACTCACAGGCAGGTTTTGATGTACCTGAACAAGCCCCGATTCACAGTATTGCTCATAGAAAGCTTTCGAATAATGCAAACTCCAGGTAGGAATATCACAATGTAGGTAAAAAACAGATTGTTACTTACCGTAAATAAGACACGTTAAATTTCTGACAGGCACAATTAAAAGACACTGACATGAAACTTTCTGCCAAAGCTCTCATCAGAAAAGAGAGATGCACACGATTCATACACAGAAGCAAGTACACCTCATGCACACATGACCGCCAACTCCACCATGTCGGGACTCCGACACGAGATGCTTGAGTTGGCGATGAAGGATGTGGCCGAAATCTTTCTGTCAGTATCTTTTAATTGTGCCTGTCTGCAATTTAACGTGTCTTTTTACTATCATAGAAAGCTCTGATAAAGATGAAAGTCTGACCAACCACCAGAATAAGCAAAATATTAGCACAGAATTCTAAACCGATTCGTAAAAATGGTTCAAAGTACTCTGAGCACTATGGGACTTAACATCTGAGGTCATCAGTCCCCTAGAACTTAGAACTACTTAAACCTAACTAACCTAAGGACATCACACACATCTATGTCCGAGGCAGGATTCGAAACTGCGACTGTAGCGGTCGCGCGGTTCCAGACTGTAGCGCCTAGAACTGCTCGGCCGCACCGGTCGGCCACCGATTCGTAATACTCGTTATAACTGTGTATTTAATGGGCAGGTGAAGAAAAAATTACATGGAAAATTTGCCAAGATAAGCTAATTAGCTGTGAAGGAAGTAAGCGGAAAAATTCAGGTGTCGTTTGCTGAACAAGTTGGGTGCAGCAAATAATTGAGGCAGGAGACAGAGGAATGAAATATGATGCAAAAGCAATCACTCAGCTCATAAATACATACATGGAGGAAAGGAAGAACAAGAAAGGCACCCCTTGGTTTCTGGCTCTATTCTAAGGTTGTATCCACTGATGACTGTCCCATATGTAACTGTGCAGTGCGTGTGACCAGTGTCGTATGCTCTGCTAGTAATTAAATTAGCAACATCAACAAGCGGCTGGCATCAACCGTCATTTGTACATAGCTTGGCTATGAAAATGATTAGCACTTAGGTGCAATCGCAGGAGGTAGTGACGCCATCTACATTCTGTACAGAAGGAAAAATTAAGCAGAGGGTTCCTCATTCTGAAATCACATTTGTGTGTTGTTTGTTTGTGAAAATGTCGTGTTATGTCTCGTGTAAGGAGTAGACACGTTTAGCAGCACGTGTCGGGATTCAACAGTGGCAGGACCGTGGCCTATCTAGACTGCGCTTTATCGTTCCACGACACTGCTGCTGCGATTGTCAAACTCCAACGACTGTTGAGCTAGTATGGAGGTCCGTACTCAGCGCCATGAATGTTCTCAGCTTCCCCACATGTCTAGCAATGTGAAATACAAACATTAAAAGGCAAACACCATACAGCTAGCAGTAGTTAAAATAGTGCCAAGTTACACCAGTACAGTTTTCACAATAGAAGAATGAAAAGAGGGTGAAGTACATAAATAAGTTCGTAATGTGTGGCCGGTGCCATATGAGAATGACATCCACAGCAACTTGTAACTGAAAACTGAACAAAGCCGTCGTTTACAAAGATAAGTTCTAAATGCAAGATAAAAACGCAAACAGCTGTCACAGTTTTCGAACAGAGCTGGCTCCATGAGAGGACAATATGTACACAACTTATAGGTGAAAGCAGAATGCCGCTCTAATATCAAATAGTTCGTGAGTAAAGCAGCTGCTCTTGCATGGTGGGGGTAACGCCTCGCAACCAAGTTCTTGTGCACAGTACTTGGTACATGCCAATATGACGTGGATCAGATCCGCCAGCACCGTTAGGTTCTGATCACGGCGATGATTTCCAACCACTGTAGATGGGCGAGGTAACAGCCGTGCCTTAGCCACATGCGGATGAGAGATGTCATACCACATCTACTAAGCCTGAACGAGGTGAACCATGGCCTAGAAGAGACGTTCGGCTGTATAGTCGCCAGGTGGCCGCCCTTATATTGCTGGGATACGTGCCATTCACAGTTCCAGTGGTAATAAGCAGGTTTCTTCACAATCGAGTTGAAATACGTACAAGGGATTGGTGTTGGCAGGATCTGCCCTTCCTTAATGCTCCTCTTAGCGAAACGGTCAACAATTTCGTTATGGGGAATTCCATGAAGCCATTTTATTCAAAGAAAGCGGACGTCAATGTCCAATACCCGCGAGTCTGGTATGACATTCAAGAGATATCTGGTAGTCTGCTTATGAAACGCCGGATGTTGTAATTTCTGCAACACTCTTTGGGAGTTCGTTAGGATCAATACGAACCGGAAAGTCTGCGTAACATAATAAATAGCCTCCCAGATGGCCAGGAACAACTACGCGCTTTCACCGTGGAGCGACCAGGACGACACTTGACACCTCGTCCTTCCAGAAGTATTCTGGTTCTGCATGCAGTATCTCGTTGGAGGTATCCGTTTGCGGAGATTCGATGAAAAACAAGCGTTAGTATAATGCAGTCGTCATCCTCATACAGCCCCAATGCTTGTTGTTGTGTTATATGATGCTGTTGGGTACACAACACGATCACCTATGTTTCGTGTAACTGTAACTGAATGGTGTGCCCAGACCGGTGACTGTTCCCTAGAGTCCAGGTCTCCGTGCTGGTATCTTTCAACAAAATAACGGCCATGCTCTCCTTACCTACTTCGATACAAAGGTTATCCGACTGGAGCCATGACCAGATTCTTCCTCAGATCCCTTGCCCAGTGAAAACATTTGGTCATGGACTGCTGAGAGACAAGCATGCCCTCACTCACCAGCCATTACGATTGATGAATTGTGGCACAGAGTTGAAGCACCGTGAAATGAAGCATCGATATCTGTCGTCCAAGCGCAGTTTGACTTGACGCCTAGCCGGATCAGAGCCATTGTGGCTGCCAGAGCGGGAAGTTCTACGTGTTAAATTCCGAGCGCAGTCTGCCACAAATCACCAATACATTAATTCTATATTCCTCCTACAATACTGTCCGTACAAATTTCGTTATCTTCTGTCATGCTTCGTGTTGCAGTTTTTGTGTCCAGCTTTGTATTTACGGCTATGATGTGTCCACACCCACTTGTTGACATTAAAAAGGTCCAAATCTCGAAACTGACCTGTAGCTCTTATTGAAGTAAGGGAGAATGTTGTACCTAGAGGATAGTGTAACTAGGAACAACGTGGTTCTTTGATCGGTACTTCACTTTAGCGGCTCGTTTCAGAATCACATGAAGTCCGCCATAAGCAGTTTCCGCAATTTTCTACAATTTTTGTTGTTACTGGACATGAGGCTGGGTTTTGTGCAGCATTTGTAAATATTTTGCGGTTCAGCAGATTTCAGTTCTGTATAATATATTAAAATTGTTTGAAAATATTGTTAATTCTTCAGGTACAGAATTTTATAGTGAGTAAAATACTACATATTTTCAGAATCATTTATGTAACATGTCGGTTGTGCTCCATCTTGTACCCTGAAAAGGAACAACCATGGAACACGTGCTATTTACAAATGAACTGGGTTTCTTTCATGCCTTAATAAGTTTTCCTCTATTGGAAATGAAAATGTGTGTTAGTTGCCAGTTTCAAAATGTTTTTAACGTGTACAGGGTTTCCATAATACTTTTCCTTAATTTTATTTCACTTGCTTATTATTGGTGTGTAGCTGAGTAATAGTATAACAAACTATGAAATAGAGTATTGACAAGATTTTCTCAGTTGCAACGCTTTTAAATATCAGTCGAATATGTGTTCCCAGATACATGGCCATGCTGTATTAGGGAACATGTTTTCACATTCGAAAAAACCTCGGTTTTCCAGAGTAAATTTTGTAATTCCAGAAAGAGTCTGAAAAAAAGTAAATGAATGCCATCATTTAAAAACGGAATAATAAAATATACTAAACTTCTGTTTCAAGATCGGCTAGAGATGAAAATCTGAAAAGTATGCCAAGGTTTTTCATCTCTCACCTACTTGTTTTAAACTAATAACTTGGTGAAAACGATGTGTTTCTTTCAGAGCACAGCATATAATTTTTTAATGCAGAGCGATCTTCCGAAGTAGTTTCGGGACTACCAGAAGAGTGTGTTATAGGCTCGTGAAAGTTTTCATTGATCTAACGAGAACAGGAAACCTGTTCGAATAGTACTGTTATCGCAAATTCGGGTACGTCCTAGGTCATATGAGTCCATGGATACTGCTTCTGCAAAGGCACTAAGCAGATTGCTGGGAGTCCTATGCATATTTGGTTTCCTGACGCATTGTTGCACCAAGTGACCTTCGCCCTTAAAATTGACTTAAACACCCACCTCAAAGTTGTAAACATCCGAAAGGATTCAATACGCATTCTTGGCAGCAAATAAGGTCTACATTTGGTTATTACTCGGTCGTATAGTGTAACTGTAATACGTTCAATCGTGTGTCTCAGAAAGCTAATGTAAGTCACACACGGATGTAATCCGCACATGGGTTCAACAACGGGCCAGCCAGTGTGTTCATTTAGAGTCAGTATCCCTGTACCTACTGAGGCCAACACCGGACTTGTTCTCCAGCCAAGCCTCAAAAATACAGGGTATACATAAAGTCCAGGAACACTTTCAATTATTTATTGCACAAGAACCAAGCAGTGTACAGTTATGAAACTTCCTGGCAGATTAAAACTGTGTTCCAGGCCGAGACTCGAACTCGGGACCTTTGCCTTTCGCGGGCAAATGCTCTACCAACTGAGCTACCCAAGCACGAGGTAGGAGACGAGGTACTGGCGGAAGTAAAGCTGTGAGGACGAGGCGTGATTCGTGCTTGGGTAGCTCAGTTGGTACAGCACTTCCCCGCGAAAGGCAAAGGTTCCGAGTTCGAATCTCGGCCTGGCACACAGTTTTAATTTGCCAGGAAGTTTCATATAAGCGCACACTCCGCTGCAGAGTGAAAATCTCATTCCAGTGTACAGTTATCATGCATATGTCGTTTTGAAGAGAAACTATGAAATTTTTTTCATGTATACCGCCACAGCGTAGTTTGGTAATTTGCCGATAGTCAGCGCTAGTTGCAAACATGGCGAGTTCAGGTGCGGAGCGAGCTTTCTGTGTGCTGGAATTCGACAAAAACCAAGTGTGCTACAGCTGTTCAGCGGATGTTTAGAACCACCAACAAGGAAGGCAATTTACCACTGGTACAACAAATTCGTTATGACAGGTTGCTTGTGCCTGGCAAAGAGAAGCGGACGTCCCAGTGTGAGTGAACTGAATTTGGAGTGCGTACGGAAGACATTCATAAGAGGTCCAAAGAAATCGGTGCGTCGTGCATCCCATGAACTTGAAATGGCTCCATTGACAGTGTGTAAAGTCCTGCGACAGAAGCTGTCTATCAAACATTTCCTTCGTGAAGTTCGTTGGTACCTGAACACGGAGCTGCTCGCATCGGTGGATTGACCGTGCTACAGAAGGGGGCGTCTGTTTCATGAAGTGGCCTCTCCGATCACCAGATCTCACTCCGTGTGACTTTTTCTGTGGGGACACATTAAAGATCTGGTGTATGTACCTCCTCTACAATGTGATGTAGCAGAGCTCCGGGAGAGAACACGGGAAGCGACTGCCGCAGTCGACAGTCGACGATGTCATGTTGGGACGGGTGTGGCAAGAATTCGAGTGCCATATTGATGTCTGTGATGTCTGCCGGTCACTCATGGTTCGCATACTGAATGTTTGTAAAAAAAAAAAAAAAAAAAAAAAAAAAAAAAAAAAAAAAAACAACTTTCAGAGATTCTCTTGAAAATGCAATATGTATGACATCCGTACAATGTTTTTTTTTTTCTTGTGCAATAAACTGAAAGTGTTCCCATACTTTATGTACACTATGTATACCATAACCTACCATAACCGCTGCCCAGTCACCGCTGTGATCACCTATCAGATGTCTGAATAACTATCTTTTGCAGTGCGGACGTGCAGGAAATGAGTCAGTGAGCTTCTGAAAGACACCGACAGAGATGTGGAGCAATGTCGACTCCATTGCCGTGGCCAGCTGCTGTAGGTTTCTCGGTTGAGAATCCATTGCACGAACAGGCCGGTCGAGGTGGTCCCAAAGAGTCTCCATTGGGTTTAAATCGGGGAGTTTGGTGGCCAGAGGGGTACCGCAAATCATCCTGGTGCTCTTCGAACCATGCACGTTCAGTGCGTGCTGTGGGACACTTTGCATTGTCCTGCTGTTAGATTCCATCGTGTTGAGGAAAAACAAACTGCATGTAGGGGCGGAAATGGTCCCCAAGGATAGATGAGTACTTTTGTTTAGCCATTGTGGCATCCAGAATCACGAGATAAGCCACGAAATGCCATGGAAACATTCTCCATCAGGCTCTCTCCTCCGGCCTAGGTCCTTCCGACGATTGTTGCAGGATGTTTGCTTTTAGATTACGCCAGTGAAGCATAAAACATGATTCGTCCGAAAAGATCACCTGTCGCCACTCACGGACGTCCAGTTGTTGTATTGGCACGCAAATTCCAGCAATCACCGCTGATCAACAGCTGTCAGCATAGGTGCGTGAACCAGGCACCTGCTCAGAGGCCCATACGCAGCAACGTTCACTGAACGGTCTTTGAGGAGGCACTGTTGGTAAGCCTCTTGGTTCATTTGAACGGTCAGTTACTCAATAACTGCATGTGTACAGGCCCGTACACATCTCCGCAGCTGTCGCTCACCCCCTTCATCTATGGTCCATGGTGCACCACAACTGCCTTGAAATCGGATTGGTATAGCTCCATCTTGCCATGCACGGTGTACTTTAATCACGGTTGCATGCGAACAGTTTACAAACTGAGCCGTTTCAGAAATGCTTCCACCCTTGGACCGAAAGGCAATGATCATGCCCCTTTGGACGTCAGACAAATCACTCCATTGTTGCATTGCGTCAGCAAGTGGACTGTTTTCCTCGTGCCCCCCGACACACTCATATACCTTCAACTGCTGGTGCTGCCACCTGCCGTTTGTGAGTGGTTACGCCACGTTGACATCGAACGTAGGCAATGATCACAACATTGTGACTGGACCGTGTAATAATTTAAATCGAATGGATTCCTATCCCAGGTTCAACTGGCAATATGACTACAAACCATAGGAACAAGATTCGGATACACGATGAGCAAAGAAGGGTCAGATTAGGACCTAGCAACGCGTGACTAGACCAAGGAGGATAAGAAGGCCTACACCTGGTGGGATGGGCTTATTCTCCAAGTCAGACTGTCAACACGTAATGGCTTAGAAGCTGAGGATTTAGCTGAAAACCACCCCAGATGGTGTTTGTTCATTTATTGGGTCAATAGACATTCGAGTTGCAGCTCTGTATTGACCTGGAGGATGGCCTAGACTATATTAATCGCATACACTATGTCTTTACGCTTTATGCCTTAAAATATCGTTACAAAAATATACTTTGTTCATACGGGACGGCGACCGATTAGATAGCACACAAAAATATCAGCGATTTACTGCTTCAGTGACTTTTCTTTAAATTTCGACTACCGGTTTCAAGCCAGCAACGTAGCGCAGTGGTTAGGACACTGAACTTTCACTCAAATAGACAACCGTTCAGACCCGCCTCTGGCCATTCTCATTTAAGTTTTCCGTGATTTCCCTAAATCGCTTGGCGGCATGGTTCCTCTGAAAGCGCACGACTTATTTACTACCCCGAACTTCCCTAATCCGAGCTTCTGCTCCGTCTCTAATAACCTCGTTGTCGAGGGCACGTTAAATAGTAATCTTCCTTCCTTATTCGTTCCAGCCGTCATCATCGGATGGATTCCGATGTTGTTTTTTACATCATGGATGTATTTTGGTATGCACATGTGTCATCTGTTCGGTAGTCATACATATAAAAAAGTGTAAAACATCTTTCAGGATTGCAAACAACGCTATTCGTTTCTTCACTAGTGCGAGACGGCAATACACATTCTTATCACATCGCTCGCTGCCAAATAAACACATGTGGATTACACAGATGCAGTCAAAGATGTAGAAACACAAAGTACACATGATGGAGATGATGGCATGACAATTGGAATGCCTAGTGGAGTTGCAAAAAAAAATGATCGAGTATATGGATAATGTTTTCATCCTGTAATGTGTGCGTGATATTCGCGGTCTTTAACACAGCTCGGTTTACAAACAGCACACTTCGGGACGGGCTCCCCGTAATCATGCTTGCAAGGAGGTGTCCTCGCACAGTTCATAGACTCCTGACACGGCGCCGAGGAGCTGATGCAACAGGAGCGACTCAGCCGTAAGAGCTCGCCAGCAGGTTACTCCCCCCCCCCCCCCCCCCCTACCGCCATTATTGCCACTCTCGCTACTTCTTACTTCTTTCTCACTACCTCTCTCCCTCCCATCCCCCCCCCCCCCTCTCTCTCTCTCACACACACAACACACACACACACACACACACACACACAAGCACTCGTTTCACATCGTTATTCCTGTTTTCCGGGTCCGCGCATGTTGAGCATCCATTCATGCTCGTTTTAACAATATTGCTGCAATAATAAGAATTTTGCAAGCAGTCTCCAAGCTCTTTAATGTATTTAGAAGCAACATTTTGGTTCGTCAAAAATCTGCTCTGTTTATACTAGTAACTAACAACAACTTTATTCTTTCACTGAGGTTATTATCTGAATGAAATAATATTTTGAATATAGTAGTGGCTTACAACGAAAGTTCCTTGATATCAGATACATAATCTGACCTTGAGGTACTTTCTCTTACCCTTGATTATATAATTACGCCCAGATGATGATCCAGATAACCAAAGCTGAATACTACACATGTGGCCTTAAAAATCTTTTTGTTGTGAAAAGTAAAATGAACACGTACCGCAGCAAAAAGATTTTAAGGCCTGAAGATGACAGCAAAGTCTGTCGAAAGCGGTTGTCGTAAATAAAGAAATATTTTATGCGATCTAGGCTGTCACATGTTTAATAAGATATTATACTACAGTACAAAGTGACTCAGATACGTGACACAATTTTTCAACATAGTTACCAAGTACCCGCAAACAGCAGTCCGGTCGTTCTACCAATCGTTCAATTCGTCGGCGATAGAAATCCGCTCCGTGGTCTGTAAACGCTGTCCTCATTGTTGGAAAAATTTCTCCGTCCCCCTTCCCACCATGGGTTTCTTAGCTTGTAGATCGCACGCACATGTCATCTGTGGTCGAATGGCGTTCCTCCAGATCAGCATCGCCCACGTTTGTGCGACCTCGGTCAAATTATTGGCAGCATTTCACTATGGCTGGACATAACATTGCGCTTGGTCCATTAGCGCTAGGATTTCACAGAGAATCTGTGTGCAATGTGGACGTTTTGCATACAAGGATGATACTGTTCCTCGTGCTTCAACTCTGATTAGGTTTACAATTGCCGTGCCATTTCAGCTGCCCACTATGATGCACCTGTTACCCATACCGCAACAGAACTGTGGTGCAGGACACCCGGAACATGTAATATCTTCTGAAAAGTGCGCCACATCTGTAGCGCCGCCACGTTCTTAGCGTGGGACGACATGTGTAATTTTCTTTCTGAAGTCCCTAGGTATTAAAGCGTGCTTCTGTCGTTTCTTTTACCACTGCACTGCGCTCATCTTTACATTGGATCATTTAAGGCAGTTGTGACTAAACAATTACAAGTTATCCAGTATGAGTCTTCTACATATAGCGGAATGTGCGTTGTTTTGAACCTTTCTGGCAGATCAAACCCGTATGCCGTTCCAGGAATCGAACCTGGGACATTTACCTTTCGCAGGCAGTGTTCTTACCGACTGAGCTACTGAGCTACCTAGGCTCATCTGACGGACGAACGACTCACCTCCCCCTCCCCCCCATAGCTCTAATTCAGGCTGTACCTGTACCTCACCTCCCACTTTCCAAATCTCACAGAAACTTTCCAGCACTCTTCGCGAGGCTACTACTCGTCGGAGAGAGGATACTGAGGAGAACCAGTTTAGCAACAATCTAGGGGAATGAAGTTTTGATCTGATTGGATGCTTCAAAACAGCGCACGCTCCACTGCGTAGTGACAGTCTGTAAAGTTTGTACAAGGCTCTGACAAAAATTCCTTCGTCTGTGGCCGAGCCGTTTCCCCAATTTAAAATCGAGCAAAGCTTCAGAGACATGGAATCCCAGTCAGCTTCTACATTGTATTTGCTGCTGAATTAACTCCTGTTTTAACTATAATCTAACGTAGATCCCTCGAACTAAAACCCGTGTCCAGTAGTTGGAAGAAAAGACAGGTCTCATTCTTTTACAAGAAGGGTATTACAAGTGATCCACAAAACTACCGCCTAATATCCGTTTGTTATTGAACCTTATAACATATTCTCAGCTCAAACGAAATGAGGTATCTCGAACAAAATGACCACTTCCATGCCTACCATGACGATTTCTAAAACTTCGATCATGCTAAACCGAACTCACACTTTTATTGCGTGACGTACTGAAAGCAATGTATCAACGCAGTCAGGTAGATGAAGTATTTTTTGATTTCCTAAAAGCATTTCACTCAGTAGCACGGATACTCCTACTATCAAAAGTAAGATCGTATGGGATGTCAATTTGTGACTGAAATGACAATTTTTTGATACGAAGGACGCAGCATGTTATCGTGGATGGAGAGTCATCGTCAAATGTAGAATTAACTTTGAGTGTGCTCCAGGGAAGCGTGTTGGTGCCCTTGCCGTTCATGTTGTACACTGATGACCTTACGAACAATTTTAAGAGTTAAGCCCAGACTTTTCACAGGTGATGCATTTATCTACAACGACGTAAAGTCTGAAATAAGACGCACAAATATTGAATCAGATGTTGATACGATTTCAGAGTGGTGCAGAGGTTGGCAGCTTCCTTTAAATGTTCAGAAATGTAACACTGTGCCCTTTACAAAATGAAAGAACGTAGTATCCTATGACTACAATGTCAATGTGTCACAGTTGGAATTGATCAACTCATACAAATACCTGGGTGCAGCACTTACCAGGGACATGAAATAGAAGAGTCACATAGTCTCCCGCAGTTGGTAAAAAAGATGGCAGACAGGTTTATTGGTAGAATCTACGGAAATGCAGCCAGTCTAGAAAGGAGATTGCTTAAAAATCACTCATGCGACCCGTCCTACAATAATGTTGAAATGTATGGGACCCGTACGAAATAGGATTAAGAGGGGATATCGAATGTATACAGGAAGGGCAGCACAAATGGTCGCAGGTTTCTTTGATCCGTGAGAGGGTGTCACTGAGGAAGCGTGCAAGAACGGAACTGGCAGCCGCTTGAAGATAGAAGCAAAAAATCTCCTGAATACCTACTTACAAAGTTTCTAAAACCGACTTGACATGATGAACCCTTTAGGTATCGCTCCCAAAGGATCGCGAAGACAAGATTACACTAACTACAACGCGGGCACAAGCATTTAAGCATTAGTTCTTCTCACAGTTCATGCATGAATAGAACGAGAAAAGCCCTAATTACTGGTACAAAAGGACGTACCCTCACAACGCAGTGGTTTGCGGAGTACGGATGTAGATCTAGATGAATGTGTAGATCGATTCTTTCTGTTAGGTTCGGAAGATTGGAAAGAGGTACTTGCCAAAGCACATGTGTGACATGGGATCGCGAGTCGTGCCTGGATAGCTGCTACTTCAGGCGGTAAGAGCATTGTTTCCCAAAGACAAGGTTTCGGGTTCGAATCTCGGTCTGGCACACAGTTTCAATCTATTTCAAGCATCACGGTTAACAACAGTGCATATGCTACACAAATATTCTACCATTTGTAGTAATATACGAAACTAACAATGCACGCCCGTAAGTCCTGTAAATTACGTGCCCACACTTAAATCCATCAGGAAATCATGAAGCAGAATAATGCTTGAAGCCGTCACGTCCTACGGGTTCCTTTTGAACCACAATTTAGCATAAAATGTATTCACATGAATAGCAGTTTTCTTGTCGAAAAAGTCATCCTACAGAGCACACCTTAGGCACCAAAAGATTATTCCCATAAGCTTTGTGGTGCTGGTTACGAACGCTTGTTCATACTGCGTGGTTCGCTGAGTGCCCGCTGTAAGTTGTTTTCTGACACGTAAAAAAAAAAAAAAAAAGGAGTCAGGGCGTGGCAAGGCATGAACCGAGCCTTAGGCGTCAACCTTCCATTCAGACATACTACTGTTAGCAAATTGGTGCTCCACTACAAACATTGTAGTCAACATGGTAATAAATGTACCTTCTGATCATAACTTCTTGTTGATGTTCACATTAGTTTTATTTATGGTCATAATAGGAGCTACAAACCATTGTACTGAGGAGTCGAAAGTCATGCAATACCTCCGAATATCGTGTCGGACCTCCTTTCGCCCGGCGTAGTGGTATTGACTCGACAAGTCGTTGGAAGTCCCCTGGAGAAATACTGAGCCAAGCTGCCTCTATAACCGTCCAAAATTGCGAAAGTCTTACCGGTGCAGTATTTTGGGCACTAACTAACCTGTCGATTATGTCCCATATATGTTCGATAGCAATCGTGTAGGGTGATCTGAGTGGCCAAAACATTCGCATTGTCCAAAATGATGTTTAAACTAATCGCGAACAATTGTCGCCCAGCGACATGGCGCACTGTCGTCAATAAAACTTCCTTCGTTATTTGCAATCACGAAGTCAATGAATGGCTGCAAATAGTCTCCAGCTAGCCTGACATAAGCATTCCCAGTCATGATCGGTTTAATTGGACAGAGAACCCATCGGTTTAATTAGACAGAGAACCCAGTCCATTCTACACTCCTGGAAATTGAAATAAGAACACCGTGAATTCATTGTCCCAGGAAGGGGAAACTTTATTGACACATTCCTGGGGTCAGATACATCACATCATCACACTGACAGAACCACAGGCACATAGACACAGGCAACAGAGCATGCACAATGTCGGCACTAGTACAGTGTATATCCACCTTTCGCAGCAATGCAGGCTGCTATTCTCCCATGGAGACGATCGTAGCGATGCTGGATGTAATCCTGTAGAACGGCGTGCCATGCCATATCCACCTGGCGCCTCAGTTGGACCAGCGTTCGTGCTGGACGTGCAGACCGCGTGAGACGACGCTTCATCCAGTCCCAAACATGCTCAATGGGGGACAGATCCGGAGATCTTGCTGGCCAGGGTAGTTGACTTACACCTTCTAGAGCACGTTGGGTGGCATGGGATACATGCGGACGTGCATTGTCCTGTTGGAACAGCAAGTACCCTTGCCTGTCTAGGAATGGTAGAACGATGGGTTCGATGACGGTTTGGATGTACCGTGCACTATTCAGTGTCCCCTCGATGATCACCAGAGGTGTACGGCCAGTGTAGGAGATCGCTCCCCACACCATGATGCCGGGTGTTGGCCCTGTGTGCCTCGGTCGTATGCAGTCCTGATTGTGGCGCTCACCTGCACGGCGCCTAACACGCATACGACCATCATTGGCACCAAGGCAGAAGCGACTCTCATCGCTGAAGACGACACGTCTCCATTCGTCCCTCCATTCACGCCTGTCGCGACACCACTGGAGGCGGGCTGCGCGATGTTGGGGCGTGAGCGGAAGACGGCCTAACGGTGTGCGGGACCGTAGCCCAGCTTCATGGAGACGGTTGCGAATGGTCCTCGCCGATACCCCAGGAGCAACAGTGTCCCTAATTTGCTGGGAAGTGGCGGTGCGGTCCCCTACGGCACTGCGAAGGATCCTACGGTCTTGGCGTGCATCCGTGCGTAGCTGCGGTCCGGTCCCAGGTCGACGGGCACGTGCACCTTCCGCCGACCGCTGGCGACAACATCGATGTACTGTGGAGACCTCACGCCCCACGTGTTGAGCGATTCGGCGGTACGTCCACCTGGCCTCCCACATGCCCACTATACGCCCTCGCTCAAAGTCCGTCAACTGCACATACGGTTCACGTCCACGCTGTCGCGGCATGCTACCAGTGTTAAAGACTGCGATGGAGCTCCGTATGCCACGGCAAACTGGCTGACACTGACGGCGGCGGTGCACAAATGCTGCGCAGCTAGCGCCATTCGACGGCCAACACCGCGGTTCCTGGTGTGTCCGTTGTGCCGTGCGTGTGATCATTGCTTGTACAGCCCTCTCGCAGTGTCCGGAGCAAGTGTGGTGGGTCTGACACACCGGTGTCAATGTGTTCTTTTTTCCATTTCCAGGAGTGTATGTAAACATAACCCACACCATTCTGGACCCACCACCGGCTTGCACGGTGCCTCGTCGACAACTTGGATACTTGGCCTCATGGAGTCCACTCCACGCTGGAACCTTACCATCAGCTTTTATCAACTGATGCTGGGACTCATGTGACCAGGCCACAGTTTTCCAGTCGTCTAGGGGCCAACCGGTACGGTCACAAGCCAAGGAGAGGCGCTCAGGCGATGTCGTGCTGTAAGCAAAAGCACTCGCGTCGGTAGACTGCTGCCGTAGTCCATTAAAGCCACATTTCGCGGTTCTGTAACGGATAGGTTCATCGTACGTCCCAGATCGATTTCGCGCAGTGTTGCTTGTCTGTTAGCACTGACTACTCGACGCAAAATGCGCTGCTCTCGGTCGTTAAACGATGGCTGTTGGCCACTGCGTTGCCCGTGGCAATAGATAATGTCTGAAACGTCGTATTCTCGGCGCTCTCTGGACGCTGTGGTTCTCGGAATATTGAATTCCCTAACGATTTCCAAAATGGAATGTCCCGCGTGTCTAATTGCATCTACCATATCGCATTCAAAGTCTGTCAGTTCCCGTCGTGCGGCCATAATGACGTCGGAAACCTTTTCACATGCATGACCTAAGGCAAATGATAGCTTGGCCAATGCTCTACCCTTTTGTACGTGATACTACCGCCATTTGTATATGTGCATATCGCTATCCCACGATTTTTGTAACCTAAGTGTGCAACACCTATACGTGTGAAAGCTGGCGGCATCAGTAAAGATTCTTTAACTTCGACAAAACTCTCTGTCCGCTGTTGTTGCACGCCAGACCTCCCAGAACCTGCCCTGTCTCGTTCTGTGCAGACCAGAAGCTGTCCTCGAACGCTTCAGCTCAGAGACGCTGCGGCGTGGCCGAGGAGATGACGAAACCTCAGCTGTGGAGCCGTCAGGGCCCGCCAACGCCTCATTCCCTGATTCCGAATGTAGGGAGGGATAATTCATCTCATATGTAGTACAGCAGGTCACATGCTATGCGAGTTGCTGCAGGTGCGTTCATAAAAACTCTAAACCTGATGTTTCGTGGCAGATTATTCGTGCAGGCCTTAGTATGGAATAAAATAAAATTATCGGTGTTATGTCGGCATTAAGCATTCACCGATAACTGACAAATTCATTCATTCAGTGATCGTGTACCATGCATCCCATCAGCAAGGATATTAATCAGGGAACGCTTGGTGCGAGAACTGGCAGTTGACACTCCACGTAAACAAATGCGACGTGTTGCATATGAATAGGCGGAAAGACGTATTGTTGTTCGATTACACGTTTGGCAAGCAGTCACTGGAAGTACTCACGACCGTATACTATCTTGGGGTGTGCTACCGGCGCGATTTAATTGAACGCACAAAAGTAATTGTCGCTAAGGCACATGCACATACCTGTTTGCAATTTATCCGCAGAATGCCAAGAAAATGTAACATATCCACGAAGGAGGAAGACAGGAGCGTCGGGCAAGTGACGCTTTAATATTTCTAATTAGACGACAACCGAGAGCAGATAAAAGTACCAGACGAGGTAGATAAAATACAAAAAAGAGCTGCTCGTTTCGTCACGGGTTGGTTGAGCAAGGAAATGCTCGTCCAACTCCAGTGGCAGACGTTACAAAACAGACATTCTACATGACGGAGAAAATTACTGTTAAATTTCTGATAACGCGCTTCTCCAGAAGATTCAAGCAAAATATTACTTCCTTCCACACATAGCTTGCGAAATAACAATGACAATAAACTCAGAGAAATACGAGCTCATACGCAGGCCTATTTATAGATGTACTTCCCGCCCATCGTTCATTATATGGAAGAGGTAAGGATGAAATTATCGCCGCACAAGAAGCATTCTCTATCATACGCCGTCAGGTGCTTTGCGGAGTGTAGTTGTAGACGTATGAGGGTCACTCCAAAAGAAATGTACACTATTTTTGTAAAAATACATTATTCATTCTGCATGTCTGAAAGTTTTCAGTGTGTAGATACATCCTTCCAGCTTGTTTTCAAAGTTAGTGCAACCTGTTCTCATGAATGGCGCCGTCACAGCATGTGTTCAAGATGGCTGCTACACTTAACGTTCGTCAGAAGTAACGTGCTGTCACAGAATTCCTGTGCTGTGAAAACGAGACAGTGGGAAAAGTCCACAAGAGGTTGAAAAATGTGTGTGGAGATGCTGCTGTCGATCGCAATACACTTAGTCGGTGGGCAAGCAGGTTACGTGATGAAAGCGGGCACGCAATATTGAGGATTGTCCTTGCAGCGGAAGAGCCTCGTACTGCACACACTCCAGACAATGTGCAGAGAGTTAACGAACTGGTGACTGCTGACAGACGCGTCACAGTGAACGAATTGTCACGCTACGTTGAGATAGAGGAAGGAAGTGTTTGCAGAATACTGAAAGTGTTAGCGTTAAAAAAGGTTCCCAGGTTGTTGACAGTGGCTCGCAAAGAAACAAGAAAAATAGTATGCAGCGAACTTTTGGAACAGTACGAGAATGGTGGAGATGAATTTCTTGAAAGAATTGTGACAGGTGATGAAACATGGCTCCATCATTTTTCACCAGAGGCGAAGAAGCAATCAATGGAGTGGCATCATGCAAATTCACCCAAGAAAAAAAATTCAAAACCACTCCTTCTGCTGGAAAAGTTATGGCTACGGTGTTTTTCGATTCCGAAGGACTCTTGCTTGTGGACATAGTGCCAAATGGAACCACCATAAATTCTTATGCATATGTGACGACACTGAAGAAACTTCAAGCTCCACTGAGTCGTGTTCGACCAGGATGTGTTGCTGTTGAACGACAATGCACGGCCACGTGTCAGTCAAAAAACCATGGAAGCTATCGCAAAACTCTGATGGACAACACTGAAACACCCGCCTTACAGTCCTGACCTGGCTCCATGTGCCTAGCATCTCTTTGGGAAAATGAAAGACTCTCTTCATGGATCAAGGTTTGATGACGATGACTCCCTTGTGCACGCTGCCAAACAGTGGCTCCAACAGGTTGGTCCAAAATTTTACCGTGCGGGTATACAGGCGATGGTTCCAAGATGGCGTAAGGCAGTTGAGAGGGATGGAAATTATGTGGAGAAATGAAAACATTGCTCTTAAAGGATGTATCTACACACTATAAAACTTTCAAACATGTAGAATAAAAGATGGATTAAAAAAAATAGTGTGCATTTCTTTTGGAGTGGCCCTCGTAGATGTGCAACGAGTTCACTTCTAACGAAGGCGGCTGTTATTGAACTGATTTAGTAGGTTACTACCGTTACACTGCTGTACGTTATTTCTGCCTGGTGAACTGAAATGTAAAGCATTATAATTAAGAGGAAAGCGGTACTTTGGAAGGAGGTTCTCCATCCGCAATAGTAATAAATAGTTGTTCTTTATCTCGTATTGCTGCTTCGACACCGAAAGAGACCCTTTATCACGGAAAGATTTTTTATATTCCATAAAAAGAGACTTGCTTAGAGTGAAAAATCCCTCGTGTCTACCAGTCAACAAGAATCAGTAGAAAGAAAGAAGGAAGATTATGGTTTAGTGGTGAGTCTCAAGAGAAGCATAGCCTGTGAATAATACAGGCCAACCAGATGTGCCTGCAACAGTTAATTATACACTGAGGTCATGAAAGTCATAGAATACCTCCGAATATTGTGTCGCACCTCCTTTTGTTCTGTGTAGTGGATCAGCTCGACATGGCATGGACTCAAGTCGTTGGAAGTCCGCTGCAGAAATACTGGGCCATGCTGCCTCTTCAACGTCCATCATTGCGGAAGTATTGCTGGTGCAGGACTTTGTTCGCGAACTGATTTCTCGATTATGTCCAATAAATGTTCGATGAGATTCATGCCGGGAGATTTGGGTGGCCAAACCACTCGCTCGAATTATTCAGGATATTCTTCAAACCAATCGCGCGAACAACTGGGGACCAGTGGCATGGCGCATTGTCGTAGGAACAGGAGCTCCATGAATTGTTGCAGATGGTCTCCAGATAGCCGAACGTAACCATTTCCAGTCAAAGATCGGCTCAGTTGACCAGAGCACCCAGTCCATTCCATGTAAACACAGCCCATAACATTAGCGAGCAATCACCAGCATCCACAGAGCCATGTTGACAACTAGGGTACATTGCGTCGTGGGGTGTGCGCCACATTCGAATCCTACCATCAGCTCTTACCAACTGAAATCGGGACTCAGATTTTTGGACAACATGGTTGTGGAGAGAAGCAGTGATTAGTACGATTAATCAATAATTCAAGAACAGTCTTAATCGTATTTATTATTGTTATAATACCGCCAACCGGTTTCAACCCGACGTAGGGGACATCTTCTAGGCGTTTACACCATTGGTCGACTGCTGGTGGTATCACTCATGTTGATAGTTTCCTGCCGTTATGTAGACAGGAGTGACACCACCAGCAGTCGACCAATGGTGTAAACGCCCAGAAGATGACCCCTACGTCTGGTTGAAACCTGTTGGCGGTATTATAACAATAATAAATGCGATTAAGACTGTTCTTGAATTATTTGTTATTTATTCATCCGACCAGGCCACGGTTTTCAATCGTCCAGGGTCCAACCAATATGGTCACAAAGCCAGGAAAGGCGCTGCAGGCGATGTCGTGCTATTAGCAAAGGCACCCGCGTCGGTTGTCTACTGCCATTGACCATTAGCGCCAAATTTCGCCGCTCTATCCTGACTGATATGTTCATCGTACGTCCCAGATTCATTTTGGGGGTTATTTCATGCAGTGTTGCTTGTCTGTTAGCACTGACAACTGTACGCAAACGTCGCTGCACTCGATGGTTAACTAAAGGGCGCCGGCCACTGCAATCTCTATGGTAACAGATAATACCTGAAATTTGGTATTATCGGCACATTCTTGACACTTTCTATCTTGGAATACTGAATTCCCTAACGATTTCCGAAACGGAATGTCCCATGCGTCTAGCTTCAACTATCATTCCGCGTTCAAAGTCTATCAATTCCCGTCATGGGGCCATAATCACGTCAGAAACCTTTTCACACGAATCACCTAGGTGCAAATAACAGCTCCGCCAATGCACTACCCTTTTATGTCTCGTTTAAGCGATACTACCGCTATCTGTATTTGTGCATACAGCTATCCGATGACTTTAGTCACCTCAGTGTATATTCTATATAAAAGTCACAACACACTTTGTCGATGGTCGCTATAATGTCCAAGAACAAGTGTCAATCGGCGAAAATATGCTTCATCAATCTCGTGTAAACATAAGTATATCTTAAGTTCAGATGAGTATACTTGCATTTTTGTGAATCAGAGGGAACACATTATAGTGCATCATTTGTTATCTAACAAACTAGCATTCGACAGTAGGAGTAATGTCTCATAATTGATAATGGTTAAATCGCTAAAGCAGCGCACCTAACAATTTTAAGAAAAAATGGTATAAACTCTTCTCATAAGTTCTAACAACACACTAGTATCACGGAGATGCATCGGCAACTCAGATGGGAATGATTGGAGGGAAGACGATGTTCTTTTCGCGAGCCACTATTGAGAAAATTTTGGGATTCACCATATGAGGCTGACTGCAAATCGATTCTATTGCCGCCAACGTACATTTCGCGTAAGGACCACGAAGATAATTAGAGAGATTATGGCTCGTTACGAAGGCATAAAGATAGTCGTTTTTCACTCGATATATTTTCGGATGGAACAGGAAAGGAAATGACTAGCAGTGGTACAGGGCACCCTCCGCCATGCACCATACGGTGGCTTGCGGAGTGTGTATACAGACGTAGATGTTGACCAAATTGTGGAGCAAATCTCAATGATAATGAACGTGTATGTATATGAAATTAACGACAGAAAAGTAATAATACATAAAATAAATTGCACACCAATCCCGTGCAGATGACAAGCTGCGAGAATATATTAGCATAATCAACAATATATCACAGGAGGTAGCTATTTTTTTTTTCAAGGAACTCCCCGACGGAACGAGGGAGTGAGCCATGAGGAAATTCTTTAGTTTAGTCTGCAAAGTGCGGGGATTACTGCTAAGATTTTTTAAAATTCTTATGAAAGCGTACTGAAAATGGATGCAGCAGAATAGGCCTACTGCTCACCTCTCTGCGCATGAGTCCACGAGGCGCGATCCAAATGCGGGTTCGATTTCTGCCTAGTATTAAATGAGTGAAAGCTGATAATTCTTGGGAATAAGCTCGTATTGTTAACGACAAACGACATTAAAAAAAATAAATACTGAGAGGCCAATGTCAGAATTCCCAGGCTTCTGAACAGAAATTGACAAGATATTCGTAAACTTCCTCCACATATTGCTCGAACTGCCCGTTCCTGAACTTTTGTAAGTGGGAAGGGCTACACCAGAATATAACAACGTATGTCATAAGTGAACGAAAGTAAGCAATGTAGTGTAATTTCCGTGTTGGTTGATCACTTATTTCAGGTGTTTCTCTAATGGTACACCGAATCGTCGACGTATGTATGTGCTAAAAGAGTGGCCCTAATGTCAACCAAAGGGGCCTTTCTATGAAAAGGAATGGCACCTCAGACCGTCACTAGTGGATGTTGGGCTGTATCCCGGGCAACAGTCATGCCGGTATTCCACCACCCTCTGGGTAGTCTCCACACACGTCTTTCCACGTCATCAGGGCTCAGTTCCAAGTTAATTCTACTCCAGTCAATGATATTCCAGTCCGGAGGCGTATCTGGAGACGCACTGGACAGCGTTGGGACACCAACCTGACTGTCACCCAGTATAGCGCCCGACAACCAGCGGTGACGGTGTGTGGCGCCTTTTTTTCATAGCTGGGCCGCTCAGGTTGTCGCCCCCGACACCCTTAACACCATTAACACTGCTAATGGTACATACAGAAGTATCCAGTTGTTGAGTAAGATCTTGAATGTGGACTTTGCGGAGCAGCTATCTGAACACCTAGTAATTTGAACTTATGAAACGCACAAACTATATACCCATTCTCTACTGTCAAAAAGTCAATTTTAGTTAGCGCGTGCGCTAAAAACTATAAGCACTGGGTCGCATTGAGATTTAGCGTCAGTTTATTTTCTACAAGCCATGAATTTATATCCTGAATTGCACTTTTTGATACATTCCCTACGTTGCACTCAACATCCTACACTACCAAACAAATACCATAAACAAACAGAAATATTTTAGAATCACCTGTCACGTTAGAAGGCATGTCATTTTATGTCTACAAGAACATAGTAGGTGAATATGGATTGGGGCTAAGAAATGAAAGAGGAAGCCGTCTGGTAGAATTTTGCACAGAGCATAACTTAATCATAGCTAATACTTGGTTCAAGAATCATGAAAGGAGGTTGTATACACGGAAGAACCCTGGAGATACCAAAAGGTATCAGATAGATTATATAATCGTAAGACAGAGATTTAGGAACCAGGTTTTAAATTGTAAGACATTTCCAGGGGCAGATGTGGACTCTGACCACAATCTATTGGTTATGCACTGTAGATTAAAACTGAAGAAACTTCAAAAAGGTGGGAATTTAAGGAGATGGGACCTGGATAAACTGAAGGAACCAGAGGTTGTACAGAGTTTCAGGGAGAGCATAAGGGAGCAATTGACAGGAATGGGAGTAAGAAATACAGTAGAAGAAGAATGGGTAGCCTTGAGGGATGAAATAGTGAAGACAGCAGAGGATCAAATAGGTAAAAAGACGAGGGATAGTAGAAACCCGTGGGTAACAGAAGAAATATTGAATTTAATTGATGAAAGGAGAAAATATAAAAATGCAGTAAATGGATCAGGCGAAAAGGAATACAAACTTCTCAAACAAGAGATCCACAGGAAGTGCAAAATGGCTAAGAAGGGATGGCTAGAGAACAAATGTAAGGATGTAGAGGCTTATCTCACTAGGGGTAAAATTGATACTGCTTACAGGCAAATTAAAGAGACCTTTGGAGAAAGGAGAACCACTTGCATGAATGTCAAGAGCTTTGATGGAAACCCAGTCCTAAGCAAAGAAGGGAAAGCAGAAAGGTGGAACGAGTATATAGAGGGTCTATACAAGGGCTACGTACTTGAGGACAATATTATGGAAATGGAAGAGGATGTAGATGAAGATGAAATGGGAGATATGATACTGCGTAAAGAGTTTGACAGAGCACTGAAAGACCTGAGTAGACAACATTCCAGACCCGGAGTAGACAACATTCCATTAGAACTACTGACAGCCTTGGGAGAGTCAGTCCTGTCAAAACTCCACCATCTGGTGAGCAAGATGTATGAGACAGGCGAAATACCCTCAGACTTCAAGAAGAATATAATAATTCCAATCCCAAAGAAAGCAGGTGTTGACAGATGTGAAAATTATCGAACAATCAGTTTAATAAGTCAGAGCTGCAAAATACTAACGCGAATTCTTTACAGACGAATGGAAAAACTGATAGAAGCCGACCTCGGGGAAGATCAGTTTGGATTCCGTAGAAATACTGGAACACGTGATGCAATACTGACCCTACGACTTATCTTAGAAGAAAGATTAAGGAAATGCAAACCTACGATTCTAGCGTTTGTAGACTTACAGAAAGCTTTTGGCAATGTTGACTGGAATACTCTCTTTCAAATTCTAAAGGTGGCAGGAGTAAAATACAGGGAGCGAATGGCTATTTACAATTTGTACAAAAACCAGATGGCAGTTATGAGTCGAGGGGTATGAAAGGGAAGCAGTGGTTGGGAAGGGAGTGAGACAGGATTGTAGCCTATCCCCGATGTTATTCAATCTGTATATTGAGCAAGCAATAAAGGAAACAAAAGAAAAGTTTGGAGTAGGTATTAAAATCCATGGAGAAGAAATAAAAACTTTGAGGTTCGTCGATGACATCGTAATTCTGTCAGAGACAGCAAAGGACTTGGAAGAGCAGTTGAACGGAATGGACAGAGTCTTGAAAGGAGGGTATAAGATGAACATCAACAAAAGCAAAACGAGGATAATGGAATGTAGTCGAACTAAGTCGGGTGATGCTGAGGGAATTAGATTAGGAAATGAGACACTTAAAGTAGTAAAGGAGTTTTGCTATTTGGGGAGCAAAATAACTGACGATGGTCGAAGTAGAGAGGATATAAAATGTAGACTGGCAATGGGAAGGAAAGCGTTTCTGGAGAAGAAAAATTTGTTAACATTGAGTATAGATTTAAATGTCAGGAAGTCGTTTCTGAAAGTATTTGTATGGAGTGTAGCCATGTATGGAAGTGAAACGTGGACGATAAATAGTTTAGACAAGAAAAGAATAGAAGCTTTCGAAATGTGGTGCTACAGAAGAATGCTGAATATTAGATGGGTAGATCACATAATAATGAGGAGGTATTGAATAGAATTGGGGAGAAGAGGAGTTTGTGGCACAACTTGACTAGAAGAAGGGATCGGTTGGTAGGACATGTTCTGAGACTTCGAGGAATCACCAATTTAGTATTGTAGGGCAGCGTGGAGGTTAAAAATCGTAGAGGGAGACCAAGCGATGAAGACACTAAGCAGATTCAGAGGGATGTAAGTTGCAGTAGGTACTGGAAGATGAAGAAGCTTGCACATGAAACACTAGCATGGAGAGCTGCATCAAACCAGTCTCAGGACTGAAGACCACAACAACAACAACAAGACAAAAAAAGGCAAACCACAAATGAATAATCCAAATGGGACGGAAATCGGTAGATGTGATGTACATGTACAGACAAACGAATGAGTACAATTACACAAAAATTGGATGATTTATTCAACAGAAAAAACTTCACAAATTGAGCAAGTCAATAATGCTTTGCACCACCTCTGGCCCTTGTTCAGACATTTCTTCGGCTTGGCATTGACTGATAAGAGTTTTTGGATATCCTCCTGAGAGACATCGTGGCAAATTCCTTCCAATTTGCACTTTAGATCGTCATAATTCCGAGATAGTTACAGAGCACTGCCCATAATGCTTCCAAACGTTCTCAACTGGGGAGAGATCCGGCGAGCGTGCTGGCTAAGGTAGGGGTTAGCGAGCACGGAGACAAGCAGTAGAGACTCTCGACGTGTGCGTGCGGGCATTATCTTGCTGGAATGAAAGACCCGGATGGCGTACCGTGAGTGGCAACAAATCAGGGCATAGAATATCGTCGATGAACCACTGTGCTGTAAGGGTGCCGGGGACGAAAACCTAAGGGGTTCTGCTATGAAAAGAAATGGCACGACACATCATCGCTGCTGGTCATCGGGCGGTATCGCTGTTGACAGTCTAGTTGGTGTTCCAACGCTGTCCAGGGCGTCACCAGACACGTCTTCGGCCTGGAATCTCATTGACTGGAGTAGAATTGTCTTCAGTGATGAGTCCCGCTTGGAACTGTGCCGCTATGACCAGGGAGACGCCCCAGATGGTGGTGGAACACCGGCATGACTGTTGCCCGGCATACAGCCCACAACCAGGAGTGACGGTCTGTGGTGCCATTCCCTTTCATAGCAAGATCCCTTTGGTTGACATTAGCGTCACCCTTACAGCATATACGTACGTCGACGGTATTCGGTGTAACATTAGAGAAGCACCTGAAATAAGTGATAAGCCAATACGGAAATTAGACTACATTGCTTACTTTCGTTCACTTATGACAGACGTTGTTATATTCTGGTGTAACCCTTCTCACTTATCTCGTCCATTTCTGTCCAGTAGCCTGGGAATCCTGACATTGGCCTCTTAGTATTTATTTTCTTTAATGTCGTTTGTTGTTAACAACACGAGCTTATTCCCAAGAATTAGCAGCTTTCACTCATTTAATACCAGGTAGAAATCGAATGCGCATTTGGATCGCGCCTCGTGGACTCTTGTGGAGTGAGACGAGCGGTATTCTGCTGCATCCATTTTCAACATGCTTTCACAAGAATTAAAAAAAAAATTCTTAAAAGTAATCCTCGCACTTTGCAGACTAAACTGAAGAATTTCCCCAAGGCTCACTCCTTCGTTCTGTCGGGGAATTGATTATGCTAATATATTCTCGCAGCTTGTCATGTGCACAGGATTGGTGTGCACTTTATTTTATGTATTATTCCTTTTCTGACGTTAATTTCATATAGGCTACAGATTCGTCCATGACCACGGAGATTTGCTCCACAATTTGGTCAACATCCATACCGTATGGTGCATGGCGGAGGGTGCCCTGTACCACTGCTAGTCATTTCCTTTCCTTTTCCATTCGAAAATAGATTTAGTGAAAAACGACTGTCTATATGCCTCCGTAACGTGCACTAATCTCTCTAATTATCTTCGTGGTCCTTACGCGAAATGTACGTTGGCGGCAATAGAATCGTTTTGCAGTCAGCCTCATGTGCCGGATCACTAAATTTTCTCAGTAGTGCCTCGCGAAAAGAACATTGCCTTCCCTTCAGTCATTCCCATCCGAGTTCCCGATGCATCTCCGTAATACTTGTGTGTTGTTCGAACAGCACATACGTACGTCGACAATACTCCGTGACCCGTTTCGTTGCTCTTCATGGCAAGTCATCCTCGGCTTACATTTCAGCAAGATATTGCCCGCCCGCACACGGTGTCTATAAGGGGCGTAAACAGCATGAGATATTGAGGGATCATTGTAAGGGACACGGAGACGACGGTTATTCGTGTGAGAGAGCGTTATCAATACTTGGCAAAGTTTGAAAGGAGTGTCATCGTGGGTCCCAATTTGGCTGGGAGTTCGAACCGTGCAGTATCCAGATTTCTGAGACATTCGGATGTGACAGTTGCCTCATGTTGGACTGCGTGGGAACGTGAGGGCAGGCATACTCGTCGTCACATTTCCAATCGACCATGTGTGACCACCACAAGGGAAGATCGCCGCATTTTGCATCAGGCATATCGTAACCCCTTCATATCTGCGCATACCATCTGAGACCAAGTAATGGACTCTTTTCAACAATCTGTTTCATCGGAGATTAGCAGCAACCGGACTGGGGAATTACTGTCCGAGGCATAGGCTGCCGTTAACACCACAACAAATACGGCTGCATTTTGAGTGGTGCCGCGACTGAGATGCATAGGTGCTGACGAATGACGTCGCACTGAGTTCAGCGATGAATCGTGATTGTACACTATCCTGGATAACAATCGCTGACGAGTATAGCGGTAACCTAGCGTGAGGTCCCATTCTTTCAATGATTTGGGTAGTTAGCTGTGTTATTCTTGACATCATGGTGTGAGTAGCCATTGGGTATGACTTGAGGTCATGGCTGGTAGTGAGTAACGGAGCTCCTGACGTCAAAGCGGTACGTCACAGATATCCTGCGTCCTCACGCGTTACGAATCACGTGATAACATTGTAGTGCCATTTTTTAACAGGACAACACTCGATCACATGTGGCACTTGTCTCTAAGTTGTATTCGTGATGCTGAAGTACTCCCGAGGCTGGCAAGAGCCCCAGATATGTCCTTGATAGGAATGAATGGACCAGCTCGAACGTCAGCTTTGCCCTAGTCCCAGTATCCAGGATATCAAGAACCAGTTACTGTTGTTGGGGCCAGCTTGGGGAGTGCGCGGATCCATGTCAGAGGAAGTGCGATGACCAACTGATAAGTGGGCCCATGCTGCCAAGTTCTTTATAAATTTGACTAGATTTTGTAATCGAGGAAATAACAAACCGTGAAGTTTCATTTCGTTTCTTCCTCCCCTTCTGAGTGCTTCAGTTTCTTTTAACAGGACATGTATGCACATACTTTTAAACCATCAGATTACCACTAACATAATACGGTATTTCATCGAATGTACACCAGACAAACATATTTATTTTAAAGTAAATAAAAATTAAACTTTGTTGCAGGTGACCCTACGACATTCGGCAACCTTCGGCCGGCACCAGAAGTGGTGAAGGCGCTGCACGATAGCATCGACTCCGGCAGCTACCACGGTTACGGCCCTTCTGTCGGTTAGTATCACAACTGCTCTTCCTCCACTAATGTACCACAGTTCTGCATGGGAACTTTTACCTTAACAACCAAGTAGTGGGTGGCCGTTGTAGAGTAGACGCACAGAGGCAGGGGTGGTTTGTGACGGTAACGATACCTATAACTGTACTCGATGGCCAAAATAATTTTGACCCGAAGAGTGTTTATAATTCTAACACGAAATATGTTACCCTGATTACATTTAGTTAACATGCTGCTCTCATACGCAACTGTGTCTACTCCTGTGTCTAATAATAGCTTTGTTGGTTGGATTAAGTTGATATAAAACGTTGAAAACACTTTTCGAGCCAATTCTATTTTGGCCATCTTGAAGTTCAACTGTTTTTACCTGCCACTAAACCCTCAACTTTCGTTTGCTGGAGACGCGAAGGAAAACAACGAATGCGATATTTTTCTTTTATTATAAGTAGAATGGACAAAATGACATCAAAACGAGGAAGATTGGACTGTAGAACTGTCAATGACTCTTGTTGTTTGCGTATCACGGACAATGTATTCAAAATATTCGCTATCACCCTTGGCTACAAATTGGATGAAACAAAGTGATTGCTGGTTCTTATTACATCTAGAAGTAAGTTATAGCCTTTGTGACTGGAATAGTAGGTGTGAAGAATATGGAAACCCCAAAAATTTGTCTGAAACAACGAAGTCCACCTGCCCGCCCATAAAGTACCTACTATAAAGTCTGACGCTCACTGTCCAACGGATGCTGTGTGGCACTAACAGAAGTATTCTTATACGCAGGTCACCTGGAGGCACGCGAAGCAGTGGCGAGGTATTCTTCGACAGAGAAAGTGCACGTTGAGGCCAAGGTAACCAGAACAGCATAGCTCATCTGAATGCATCACCGACTCCAAAAACAAAAGCTTCGCTTTGATGTTATGGAAAGTTCATCTTGTCCATAACTGGAAAGGCTTTCAAGGCAATGGATGTAACTACAGTTGTTAACGGAAGTATGTCCCGATACCACGGCGTATCGCTAGGTAGCTGTGGACGAGTGGTGTCGGGCGTCATAGTGGTTTTATCACGGTGGTGGTTGCGGTGGTGGCGGTGGTTGTGGTGTGCAGACTGTGGTGACAGTAATGCAACTTAAATACTAGTTAGGATACTAACCTTTTCTGGCATACAGTTAAATGTAACTTGAGAAATGTAATCAGATCAATGTGCTTGATAAGTAAGTCGTAGACTACCAACTGCTGCCTGTTGCAAGGAATTTTTTTGTGGCCATTGAGTGAAATTTCCCGGTGACAATTTTCTTTGTGTGAGAGAAATGTCCAAAGGTGTCGTTGCTTGCTTTCCAAATGGAGCTCTATATTCTCTCATTCCTAGTACGATTAATAGATTTACGTATTAGCGCCAAGTAAAGGGATGTCTCAGACAATAGGACCATATTTGAAGAATACAATAGTGTTCAAGCCAACCTTAATCTTGATGATTGTTTTACACTCGTTTATGGTTTTACTTTCCGTTAAACAAGCAGTAGTGAGAGTAGAGTGTTTGAAAGCTATCAGCTGTGGCATCTCGGCGTCTCCCCGCTCCCCCCCCCCCCTCTCTCTCTCTCTTTTCACATAGGAGAATTAGAGTTCTTTTCATCTCAATCTCGGGAGAGAGTACCAACACAGTTGAACATAATGGGGAAGGAAATCGATCATGACATTTTCGAGAGCACCGCCTCCATATTTGCCTTAGGGAGGAAAACTTAAAGTATGCTGGTCAAACTGTACTTTAAACCCCAACAGAACCACTTCTAACATTGTACTTGATTCTCAACCTAACATATGATAATGCCTCTGTCGAATATGGTTATTAAGCTCTGTTGTTTGTGTTGTTATGGACGAGTATGGAATGTAACTGGTAGGGAGAGTGAAGTCACCGTCCAATACTTGGGCTTATACAGATTGACGCCGAAGGGACAGCAAAGCATAACGTCTCCATCCGACTGACACATCACCATTAACATTGCCAGATGCCATCACTTCACAAGACTCTTCGGAAAGGTTTCAGATTCAACTCAAGAGAGTTGAGCATAGTCTAAGAATTGTAACTACCTTTGCTCTCCATTCTGCCCAAATTCTGGGGAGGAAGATTTCTCCTATCACCAGGATTCAAACTCTAAGAGAACGGAAGCACTTCATCGTAATATAGTTCTGTGGTTTTATGTGAGACTTCTTTTATGTGAAACACCGTGGAGAGATTGACGATTCTTTTAATGACGTATACATTAGAGGCAGGCATATAGAAGTCTTAGAAATCAGACATTGAACGCGCTAACAACTAATGCAAAAATTCAGCAAAATAATTTTATGCTTGTGAAAAAAACAACTTACTCTTTTTGTATCGTAATGGGCCAAGAGATAGCTTGCGGTATAAGGAAGTGAATCAATCCGGAATAGAATCGACCAGACCGTTGGTTTAGTACAGTGCAGGTGTGCTTTTCGTTACTGGCAGTTCGAACACCCGCCTGGGAAAGTGTCAGGCTGCTTCCCCACTTCCATATCGGATACATGATGCGTATGCAGTTGAAATATGAAAGACACAGTGTAGAAAATACCTGAATCGCAATACATTTCGTTCCTTCCAGTCGTAGGCTAAGGTGACATATGCTACGTCTAGTACGAGCGGATGGTTATCGTTTATGGACCCGGAAATGTGAGAATCGCCACCAACAAAGAGGAGACAGGAGACTGCTTTTCAAAACATTACTTAACAAAAGGTAATAAAGCTACAAACTTACTCTGTATTTCAAAACAATAGGGCACTGGCAGGAAGCTCTCCCTTAAGGAAGCTGACAAAACGATTGTCAGAGTTTAATGTCTTATAGATGTGGAAAGTCATTAGAGAGCCCTGCATGAAAGTATCGTCGCTGTATGATGAAATTCTGAACAACGTAAATAATAATTCCACTTAGTGTGCTGAACAGCGCTAAATGTGTGTAATTAGAACTCGCCGGAGCAGAAAGAACCCGATAGTATCCGATTACAACGTTGGTAGCAAAGTTCGGGAACACGTCACATCATTAAATATTTTGGGGTAGTACTAAGGAGCTATACGAAATGAGACAGCCGGCCGCGGTAGTCTCGCGGTTCTAGGCGCGCAGTCCGGAACCGTGCGACTGCTACGGCCGCAGGTTCGAATCCTGCCTCGAGCATGGATGTGTGTGATGTCCTTAGGTTAGTTAGGTTTAAGTAGTTCTAAGTTCTAGGAGACTGATGACCACAGCAGTTGAGTCCCATAGTGCTCAGAGCCATTTGAACCATTTTTTTTTAAATTCTGAATTAGGAAAGGGGAATGGAATAATCAGATTTGTTGGAAGAGTCTGAGAAAGTAGATATACACATCAATAAATCCAACAACTACTATTACTATTACTATTACTTACTGAAGTGACAGTTGCCAGTAACAAAAGATTCCAGTGACAGTATAAAATATAGTAATATAGACGTATTCTACGTCTGACACCTGTGTGGCGATGCAACTGTTTAGCTGCGTGATTAGGAAACCATTATATTTAATTTTAAATCCTTTATAATGTTGTGCTATTCTCCATCCTTCTTCTCTGCGTAAGTTTGACGTATACGTTTCGGGCAAGGGGAACTCAGAACTTAGGAATGTGAGCTACTGGCCATTAAAATTGCTAAACCAAGAAGAAATGCAGATGATAAACGGGTATTCATGGGACAAATATATTATACTAGAACTGACATGTGATTACATTTTCAAACAATTTGGATGCATAGAGCCTGAGAAATCAGTACCCAGACAACCATCTCTGGCCGTGATAACGGCCTTGATAGGCCTGGGCATTGAGTCGAGCAGAGCTGGGATGTCGTGTAAAGGTACAGCTGCCTATGCAGCTTCAACACGACACCACAGTTCATCAAGAGTAGTGACTGGCGTATTGGGGCGAGCCAGTTGCTCGGCCACCATTGACTCAGACGTTTTCAATTGGTGAGAGTTCTGGAGAATGTGCTGACCAGGGCAGCAGTCGAACATTTTCTGTATCCAGAAAGGCCCGTACAGGACCTGCAACATGCGACCTAATGTGGATTAAAGCAAAAGAAATTGTTGTTTACCTAATGTGGATTAAAACGAAAGAGACTGTTGTTTATGCAACATTCGTAGTACATTTTTGTTCGAAGGGGAAAGACAAATTCAAAATGATACGCAAAAGAGAGGCAGGATGAAATAAATTTGATTTCGAAACATAGTTTGCGTTTAGTACAGATTTTTACAGTCAACAAAAATCATGCTTACAGTGCACCCTCTCGGGAGGACGGAACCAACGACGTTTTTCGTAGAAGCACCTGCCCCACAAGCACTGCATCATGTCCAGCGGTAATAGATCTCAGACACGTCTTGCACGAGTAAGAAAACTGAATTATTGTTAACAGGTGGACAAATTGCTTGTGGATCAGAAGCTTCATGTCTTTCTATAAAATAGAAAAACAACACGAAAACAGCGATAAATATACACTCCTGGAAATTGAAATAAGCACACCGTGAATTCATTGTCCCAGGAAGGGGAAACTTTATTGACACATTCCTGGGGTCAGATACATCACATGATCACACTGACAGAACCACAGGCACATAGACACAGGCAACAGGGCATGCACAATGTCGGCACTAGTACAGTGTATATCCACCTTTCGCAGCAATGCAGGCTGCTATTCTCTCATGGAGACGATCATAGAGATGCTGGATGTAGTCCTGTGGAACGGCTTGCCATGCCATTTCCACCTCGCGCCTCAGTTGGACCAGCGTTCGTGCTGGACGTGCAGACCGCGTGAGACGACGCTTCATCCAGTCGCAAACATGCTCAATGGGGGACAGATCCGGAGATCTTGCTGGCCAGGGTAGTTGACTTACACCTTCTAAAGCACGTTGGGTGGCACGGGATACATGCGGACGTGCATTGTCCTGTTGGAACAGCAAGTTCCCTTGCCGGTCTAGGAATGGTAGAACGATGGGTTCGATGACGGTTTGGATGTACCGTTTGGATGTACCGTCCCCTCGACGATCACCAGAGGTGTACGGCCAGTGTAGGAGATCGCTCCCCACACCATGATGCCGGGTGTTGGCCCTGTGTGCCTCGGTCGTATGCAGTCCTGATTCTGGCGCTCACCTGCACGGCGCCAAACACGCATACGACCATCATTGGCACCATGGCAGAAGCGACTCTCATCGCTGAAGACGACACGTCTCCATTCGTCCCTCCATTCACGCCTGTCACGACACCACTGGAGGCGGGCTGCACGATGTTGGGGCGTGAGCGGAAGACGGCCTAACGGTGTGCGGGACCGTAGCCCAGCTTCATGGAGACGGTTGCGAATGGTCCTCGCCGATACCCCAGGAGCAACAGTGTCCCTAATTTGCTGGGAAGTGGCGGTGCGGTCCCCTACGGCACTGCGTAGGATCCTACGGTCTTGGCGTGCATCCGTGTGTCGCTGCGGTCCGGTCCCAGGTCGACGGGCACGTGCACCTTCCGTCGACCATTGGCGACAACATCGATGTACTGTGGAGACCTCATGCCCCACGTGTTGAGCAATTCGGCGGTACGTCCACCTGGCCTCCCGCATGCCCACTATACGCCCTCGCTCAAAGTCCGTGAACTGCACATACGGTTCACGTCCACGCTGTCGCGGCATGCTGCCAGTGTTAAAGACTGCGATGGAGCTCCGTATGCCACGGCAAACTGGCTGACACTGACGGCGGCGGTGCACAAATGCTGCGCAGCTAGCGCCATTCGACGGCCAACACCGCGGTTCCTGGTGTGACCGCTGTGCCGTGTGTGTGATCATTGCTTGTACAGCCCTCTCGCAGTGTCCGGAGCAAGTATGGTGGGTCTGACACACCGGTGTCAATGTGTTCTTTTTTCCATTTCCAGGAGTGTAGAACACAGTTAGCGAATGACATGAAAGATGAGCCTATTGTTAATACGGCAATGTTGCACCACTCGTGTTGGCGTGGCTGGTGCACACGTTTATATGAAATAGAGAATGGGGAAACAAAGGGAACGGTCGGGGATTAGGGAGCTGGAATTCGTGACTTCCAGCCGCACAGGGCATTGTGGTAATCAAATGGCCGGACCGCGCTTCGAACCCGTACTTACCGTGCATCAAGAACGCCTGTCTTAACTGCTTCTGCCATCCGAACGGGGTCCCTGACCGACTTCTCGCACGCTGCATTGCAGCGTTCGTAATCTGTTAACCCCTTACTTGTAATTTATTAATTATCGTAGGATTTCAGACTGTATTAGTGCACTCGCGCTGTAACAAACGTTAAGGAGCTGTATATTTGAGCAGAGTCTGTCGCCATTGCATTACCACAATGTCCTGAGCGGCTGGAAGTCACGAAGTCCCACACCTCCCTTCCATTTCTTTCCCCATTCTCTACTTCATATAAATGTACGCACCAGGCGCGTCATCAGGAGTAGTGTCTGTTCCGTTCTGGGGTCAGTCGGATTTCTACAAGCAGCCGCGGCCGGAATTTACGAGGCGCGTAAAACACTTTGCGACGTACTGCTCCGCAAATATACTCGGAAATGTTTATTGGCGGACCCTGGTAAATTCTCTGCACGGGTACACTTTTAAAATCTGTCTAGATAGGGGTCGCCATCCTCGTCTTGACCTGTGAACCAATGGCAAACGCCTCACCTACTGCGAAGTCAATTATTAAACGTCCTGTGGAGGTCCAAATACTCTGAGGAAGAATGTGAGATCCGACCACTACGCTGATCTAACACTCTAGTCGTAATACACCGCCTCCAATGGCTGCTAGAAACTTACGCCAATAATCTTCACAACAATGAAATACGAAACAGTTCAAAGTGAATAGGGAAAATTTTACACAAAACGCCACACATTTCTACGGAAGCAAATATAAGTTATTGTCTTCAAACAGGCCTCGCTTGTAAAATGTGTGAATACTCGCAAACTGCCACCGCACGCGACCGAAAATGACTCAGCTATAAAACCACGCCCATGCAACGGAATGCACTTTCGGATTTTCTCTGTTTTCCATACTGGAATATAAAACTTAGCTGATCACGTAAGAGCACCTACTCCCGACGTCAGAAATACACCTCGAAAGCACCATCTCGCAATGTTGTTTGTTATTCAGTGATTGCAACTGATTGCCACGATCGCTAGTGGAGAACGTGAGAGAAATTCAGAGCTGCGAATACAAACAAACATCAGCTGCATAAGGGAGTGACGACAATGAAACTTTGTGCCGGGCCAGGATTCCCTACTTTACACGAGCGGTCGCCTTAACCACTTTGGCTATCCGTACACGTCTCATGGCCAGACCCAAACCTCTATTTGTCGTCGTTCCTGAGTCACACACATTATGTAGTTCCCGTGCAAGGGAGGACATTTTAATTGAGAGTTGTTTCCTGGTATCGGGGGATGATATTATATTGTAGTGCCTCTGATGTTAAGAACTATGCGATTTTTCTTCAGATATGCATGCATGGATTTCCATCCGCAGTCAGTTTTTCTCCTGGAACCATCTAAAATCTCCAGTGTTTTTCAGTACAGAGGAGAAAAAGAAACTGCAGATGGAAACTGTCATCCAGCAAGGCAACAGAACATCGCATTCATAGGAGACAAAGCCTGCACCATCTAGCTCTATCTCCTCCACTGGTGATCGATCCAATCAGTCGGGGTCACTGAATAGCAAACAACATTGCAAGATGTTCTGCTTACAGTCCGTCAGTGTACAAAGCCACATTTGCTGCCGAATGGCAGGCCTGGTGGCAGGCGCCGGCGTCTATAACTTCGCCGCTCTGTAGCGTAGTTAGGTGGCGTTTGTGGACACGGGTTCCTATCCCCGATTTGTTCCTCCAGACACCCTCAACAGTCCCTCCAAGTTTGTACCAACATTCTGGGGACATCCTGTGTATTAGAATTGACCATACGACTGTCTGCAGACTACACTGATGGCCATTAAGACTGTAACGTCATGAAGACAGCGTGCAACAAACGTCAAATTGACATGAAGCAAATTTTTGTAAATGAGAAAAGTTAAGCATTTCAGCAAAACTGCATGTAGCAGGTAAGAGTAAGGACATCTACAATGCGTCCACAAGAAAGATTATGGAATTGATTTCTAATTCAGGAAATGCATTATTTATTTGTGGGGAAGATCATGTTATGCGTCCTGTATGAAGGAGAAGTATCTACTAGTATTTGTTGGAATCCGAAGATTAGCACCATGGCCTGCCGAGATTGCAATCCATCATTCCACGATAAGCTGCACGCGTTGGTCGGCTTCCCACGACTGTCGTGGCAATATGAAATCGCTTGGTTCAGGAAGGCCATACTCGGCGGCATGTGGGATCTCAACAACATCATCAGACTAGCGACGTGGAGGACAGACAGGTTTCCAAACGGACAGTGCGACGGCGTATGGAACCACTACAGACTGGCAGCGTGGTGACCATTGTTGTATCTTCCCTCGACGCTGCAGCAGTGACGGGCGCTCCGATAGTGCTGCGCCCAACAATACTGGACACATTCTCAGACGAGTCCTGGTTCTGCGTAGAGCATCAGAATTGAAGTATCCTTGTGGGGAGGATGGGAGGATGCCATACTCACCCAGCACGTGGCGTGATGGTATGACATGCCATTGGGTACGCAACACGATCATCTCTGCTTCGCACTGCCAGTAATCTGGACAGAAGACGTTGTATTTTTGTCATTTGAAGGCTGACATCTATGCCCAACCTTCGAGGTATTCGCGACATCATCTTTCAAGAAGCTAACAAAAGACCGCATGTTACCTGTACTCTCCTGGCCTACTTCGATGTAGAGTTTGTTCTACAGTTGCTCTGACCAGTGTGTATTCCATATCTCTCATCCACTGACAATATCTGCCGACGGGTTACCGAGGAACTGGCATGCTGGCACTCACTATCCACTATGATAAACTGTTGGGTGATGTTCTCAAGCCGAGCGTTCTAGGGCGCTGCAGTCATGGACTGTGCGGCTGGTCCCGGCGGAGGTTCGAGTCCTCCCCCAGGCATGGGTGTGTGTGTTTGTCCTTAGGATAATTTAGGTTAGGTAGTGTGTAAGCTTAGGGACTGATGACCTTAGCAGTTAAGTCCCATAAGGTTTCACACACATTTGAACATTTTTTGATGTTCCCGCATCCGTCATCGAAGTTTAGTTTGGCTCGGTGCCCAGCCAGGCTGGAACCATTCTTGCTGGCAAAACGTTCAGCTCCGTGTACAAAATTTCGCACGCGTTTATCCCAAAATCAATTATAAATTTAATCATGTAATTCATCGTGCTGTACAATAAATACCAAGGCCTGCTGAAACGTAATGTCTCCGAATTCATTCTGTTCTCAATATCGGTTGACGCATTACGCGTCATGCGTATTACTCGGTCGGCTTCCCCCTTCTCTGATGCAAGTTGCAGCACCTGGCGCAAGAGGGCTCCGAATTCTAGCGTGTAACATGGCGACGTGTAATGTAACAATGTCGATGCGTGAGAAACAGGATGCTGTAATCGAGCTTCGAATTCGAAGAGTTCGACCACATATGGGCCACCCCCTCCTTCAGCTTGACAATGCCAGACCACACACGAGAGCTGCGACTCCTGCAACAATCCAACGTCTTGAGTTCACTGTCACTGGGGTCGGTATCATCGATCATCCTCCATAGAGTCCTTACGTGGATGCCTCTGATTTTCATCTGTCTCCAAAACTGAAAGAACATCTTCGAGGAGTTCACTTTGGTAGTGATGAGGCGCTGCAAGTAGAGGTGAAGTTGTGACTCCGTCTGCGCAGTCAAACATTCTACAATTACTGTATCATTTATTTTTTCATCATTACTAACTTTGCGACAGGGGCGGGTATACAATGTAAAAGGCATATTACTATATACATAACTAGGTCTATATTGGCTCTTAGCATCTATTCCACAATGCTAGGTCTTGTAAGCGATGACATCTCGGTCGACAAATGATTTAAATCCAGGTAGAGAGGCATTCTCACATCGGACGATAGCGAGAGTAAACCATCCACTCCCAGTACTCCCTGTGGCAAAGTCAAGACTGAAATTCACTCGACATCCACGGAAAAAAATCGGTCCATTCAGTATCACACTCT
Source organism: Schistocerca gregaria (assembly GCF_023897955.1). NCBI lineage: Eukaryota > Metazoa > Arthropoda > Insecta > Orthoptera > Acrididae > Schistocerca > Schistocerca gregaria. The sequence continues at coordinate 581,736,257 of NC_064921.1, forward strand.
GTGCAGTTCTATTTCTGCCAAGTTTATTCTCCAGGCTTATTATGTGTTTGTAGACTGGCATGCGATGACGACGTTGACGATACACACTCGGAAAAAATCTCAACACCAAAATATAATTACTGCAGTATAATGAAATTTCGGTAAGGTATTGTCTAGGTAATGCCTTTAAGTGATTAACATTACAAGATCCCAAGTTAATGTAAGCATGAGATAAGCTATCGCAAAGGCGAAATGCTGATACGTTAATAATCGGTGTAACCGCCAGAATGTTGAATGCAACTCTCGTGCATTGTGTTGTACAGGTGCTGGATATAAGTTTGTGGAATAGAGTTCCATGTCTGTTGCACTTGCTCGGTCAATACAGAGACAGTTAATACTGGTTGTGAATGACGGTGGGGTTATCGTCCAATGGTGTCCTATATGTGCCCGACTGGAGACAAACATGGTGATCGAGCAGGCCAAGGAAACATGTCGACACTCTGTAGAACATGCTGGGTTACAATAGCGGTATGTGGGCGAGCGCTATCCTATTGGAAAACACACCCTGGATTGCTCTCAAGAATGACAGCACGACGGGTCGAAGCGCCAGATTCACGTACAAATTTGCAGTCAGGGTGCGTGGGATAACCACGATATTGCTCCTGCTGTTATGCAGAATTGCATCCCAGACTACGAACACACAGCCACCACTGACACTGAGGTAGAACCAGGTTTCACCAGAAAATACAACTGACCTCCACTCTGACCTACAATGACCTCTCGCCTGACGTCACGGAAATAGCAAATGGCGGTGGTTTAGGGACAGTGGAATGCACGCTACAGGGCGTCTGGCTCGAAGCTGTCTTTCAAGTGACCGATTGGTAACAGCCCTTTGTTTTACTTTGGTGTCAACTGCTCAACTTGCTGTTGCAGATGCAGTACGATGCGCCAGAGTATACGCTGAACACAGTGGTCTTCTCTTTCAGTAGTGCCACATGGTCGTCTGGAGTCGGTCTCCTTCTCGAGAACACCGCTGTCAGGAACAATGTACAGCTGCTACATTTCTGCCAAGTCTTACGGCAACAACGCAAAGTGGAACATCCAGCTTCTCGTAGCCGTAGAACACGACCTCGTTCAAACTCAGTGAGGTGTTGATAGTGTCTTCTTTATCGACTTGTAATCATTCTTGACTAAAATCAACTCTCCACGTTCAATCTCAAAAGCAACTAACGCTCGCGACCGTTACTGTGCTATGTAAAGCAAACCTGATTTGCATCCTCTTAATGGCGCTACTTAACATTACTCTTATGCGACTGGATCGAAGTTTAACAGACATCATTTTTCAGATGTAGAAACAAGCCGTCCAAGTTTCGTTTGTGTCGCACAACTCCTTCTTGGTGTTGCATTTTTTTTTTCTCTTCGGTATGTGCAGACAAGAAGAATATATGTGTAGAAAGTTAATAACGTTTGTTTTATTTAAAAATCTTTAAGAGTTTTCACATAAAAAATTTGGGGGCATTACTTTTCAGCACGCCGTCTTATAATTTCGTTATTTGTGGCCTTCCCGATGTTGCAGTTTTAATAGCTAGCAGTGTATTTTAGAGGTGGGCTAAACTGTGACTTTCCAATATTAGTGATTTCTGTGAATGCTGCTTTTAGTCACGATTTCTCACAGTTTAAAATCACAGTTCACGAATTCAAACTTATATCCCTCCGCACTCTGTCAACGTTACAATGCTATTGCTGTGACCTCTGCGATTTATTACCGAAAATGTTACAGTGTGATTAGTCGCTAGTAACAGCTAATAGGCACTGGCAAGCATATCTGCTAACCGGTACTTCTCGCCAGGTGAACTTTGTCAGTACAAGTTATATGTTGACGCCTGCAATGTGCGCAAACTAATTATTTCATCAGTATGTCATTGAATTCATCATGCAGTTTGAAAAGACTGCTAAGCAGATGTGAAATATACTATGAATGAATAATGAAACTTCCATCCTCCTCTTGTTAAAGCCGTTCCATACCCGTAAATTTTCTGCCAAGTAGTTGATAAAGACTTGGTTACGTGTTTTAAGGCTGTCGATATGCAAGTGAAGAGAGTAGTAAGTATATCTTCCAGTTAAAAGTTGAATTCGTGAGTAATTTAAGGGCACTATGTGAAGATACAAAAATTTACCTGTGCGTTGTACACTGCGAAAAGATCACTTTTTCGATATTTTCGATACCCTGTAACTGTCTCCCACTCCGACGCATAAGTTTGAAATTTGGCTCAAAGGTGTTTACAACCTTCCCCTGTAATGGGGCAAAAGAGTGCGCTTTCTGTCACCTTCGGGCTCGGCGACGTTTAAAAACAACCAGGTGTCGACATATGCACAAAAAAGGCCACAGCTCGCAAGTTCATGTGAGGTGTAACGTGGGTTAATGACGTCGCATTGGCGCCAAATTTTACTACAATTCTGGCCAACGCAACCGTGGACATGTCATACCATAAGAAGTTGGTCACAGCCCCTCTTAGCAACATTTCACCCCTTTTTTTGACGCCTCTGCGGTGGAGGTCCGAACCGCGATGCCCAGCATTGAAAACACTCGGTTTTCTTGCGAGCGGCCGAGGTGAAATTTGAGACACGCCGCCGCTGACAATCGACACGAAAAGGCCTCGGGGCGTCATAAAGAGCGTCAGTTGAACCACCCTTTCCCTTGGGGAGGTGAATGTGAGGGGATGTGACGACCTCTCCATCGTGTGACACGACCACCGTGACGTTGGGCAGAATTGTGGTAAAATTTGGCGCCAATGTGACATCATTAAACCGTTTTACACTTCACATGAATTTTTGAGCTGTGCCCTTTTTTTTCGCATGTGTCGACATCTTGCTGTTCGAAGCGTCGCCAAGCCTTCGTAGGGCCCCACGCTTTTGCACCATTACAGAGAAGTCTGTAGACACCTTTGAACCAAATTTCAAACTTATGCTTCGGAATGGGAGACAATTACAAGGTTTCGAAAATATGATTCTTTAATTTTATTTCGCAGAGCTATAAGGAGAAAAATATCCATGTTGTGAATACACTACTGTTACACATTGGCAAAAGTTACGTATTGCCACCCCCCCTCCCATCCTTCCTTTTTTCGTAGTTTATTTACGATATATGTGTACAATGCGCATCAAAATATTCGTCTAAACCTTGTCCATTATGTAATAAACCTTTTTTGACTTTAACTTAACTGTTTTAGTTTTTGTGATGAAAAGTGTGTTAAGTGTGTTTATATATGCCTTAACGTAGGCTACGCAATAGGTCACACTCTTACCACGACCATTTTTTTGGAATGCACATTCGTTGACTCCTCCAGCTGTCAACCGAAATATCAACTTTACATGTAACCTAGTCTTCGGGCTACGGTACGGAAACAGCAGTTAAGAGGGAACAGAAGAGGTGGGGGAATCACAGTGTCACACTCTAGCCAAATATACTCTCCTGGAAATTGAAATAAGAACAACGTGAATTCATTGTCCCAGGAAGGGGAAACTTTATTGACACATTCCTGGGGTCAGATACATCACATGATCACACTGACAGAACCACAGGCACATAGACACAGGCAATAGAACCTGCACAATGTCGGCACTAGTACAGTGTATATCCACCTTTCGCAGCAATGCAGGCTGCTATTCTCCCATGGAGACGATCGTACAGATGCTGGATGTAGTCCTGTGGAACGGCTTGCCATGCCATTTCCACCTGGCGCCTCAGTTGGACCAGCGTTCGTGCTGGACGTGCAGACCGCGTGAGAAGACGCTTCATCCAGTCCCAAACATGCTCAATGGGGGACAGATCCGGAGATCTTGCTGGCCAGGGTAGTTGACTTACACCTTCTAGAGCACGTTGCGTGGCACGGGATACATGCGGACGTGCATTGTCCTGTTGGAACAGCAAGTTCCCTTGCCGGTCTAGGAATGGTAAAACGATGGGTTCGATAACGGTTTGGATGTACCGTGCACTATTCAGTGTCCCCTCGACGATCACTAGAGGTGTACGGCCAGTGTAGGAGATCGCTCCCCACACCATGATGCCGGGTGTAGGCCCTGTGCGCCTCGGTTGTATGCAGTCCTGATTGTGGCGCTCATCTGCACGGCGCCAAACACGCATACGACCATCAGTGGCACCAAGGCAGAAGCGAATCTCATCGCTGAAGACGACACGTCTCCATTCGTCCCTCCATTCACGCCTGTCACGACACCACTGGAGGCGGGCTGCACGATGTTGGGGCGTGAGCGGAAGACGGCCTAACGGTGTGCGGGACCGTAGCCCAGCTTCATGGAGACGGTTGCGAGTGGTCCTCGCCGATACCCCAGGAGCAACAGTGTCCCTAATTTGCTGGGAAGTGGCGGTGCGGTCCCCTACGACACTGCGTAGGATCCTACGGTCTTGGCGTGCATCCGTGCGTCGCTGCGGTCCGGTCCCAGGTCGACGGGCACGTGCACCTTCCGCCGACCATTGGCGACAACATCGATGTACAGTGGAGACCTCACGCCCCACGTGTTGAGCAATTCGGCGGTACGTCCACCTGGCCTCCCGCATGCCCACTATACGCCCTCGCTCAAAGTCCGTCAACTGCACATAAGGTTCACGTCAACGCTGTCGCGGCATGCTAGCAGTGTTAAAGACTGCGATGGAGCTCCGTATGCCACGGCAAACTGGCTGACACTGACGGCGGCGGTGCACAAATGCTGCGCAGCTAGCGCCATTCGACGGCCAACACTGCGGTTCCTGGTGTGTCCGCTGTGCCGTGCGTGTGATCATTGCTTGTACAGCCCTCTCGCAGTGTCCAGAGCAAGTATGGTGGGTCTGACACACCGGTGTCAATGTGTTCTTTTTTCCTTTCAGAATATGCTGATGCAATAGCTCCATATTTAGCAGTTACGTTCAACCGCTCGCTCACAGGAAGTTCCGTACCTAAAGACTGGAAAACTCCTCGAGTCACACCAATACCCAAAAAGGAAATAGGAGTAATCCGCTGAATTACAGGCCCATATCACTAACGTCGATTTGAAGTAGGGTTTTGAAACATTCACTGTGTTCCAACATTATGAATTACCTCGAAGATATAATCAGCACGGATTTAGAAAACATCCTTCTTGTGAAACACAACTAGCTCTTTATACTCGTGAAGAAATGAGTGCCATCGACAGGAGAAGTCAAATTGATTCCATATTTTTAGATTTCCAGAAGGTTTTCGATACCGTTCCTCATAGGCGCCTTCTAACCAAACTGCGTGCCTATGGAATATCACCTCAGTTCTGCGATTGGATTCGTGATTACCTGTCAGAAAGGTCACAGTTCGTAGTAAAACAGAAGTAATATCCAGGGCTTCCCCAAGGAAGTGTAATAGGCCCTCCTGATCTATATTAACGACATAGGAGTCAATCTTAGTAGCCCTATTAGACTGTTTGTAGATGATGCTGTCCCTTACCGTCTTGTTAAGTCATCAGATGAGCAAAACGAATTGCAAAATGATTTAGATAAGGTATCCGTATGATGCGAAAAGTGGCAATTGGCCCTGAATAACGAAAAGTGTGAAGTTATTCTCATGAGTACTAAAAGAAATCAGCTAAATTTCGATTACGCGATAAGTCACACAAAACTGAAGGCTGTAAATTCAACTTAATACTTAGGGATTACAATTACAATTAACCTAAATTGGAACGATCATATAGATTTTGTTGTGGGTAGAGCAAACCAAAGACTGCGATTCATTGGCAAAACACTTAGAAGGTGCAACGAGTCTACTAAAGAGACTGCTTACACCAAGCCTGTCTGCCCTATTCTGGAGTATTGCTGTACGGTGTGGGACCCTCATCTGGTAGGACTGATAGATGACATCGAAAAAGTTCAAAGAAGGACGGCTCGTTTTGTACTAACTCGGAATAGGGGAGATAGTGCCACAGACATGATACATGAATTGGAATGGCAGTTATTAAAACAAAGGCGTTTTTCGTTGCGACGGGTCTTCTCATGAAATTTCAATCACCTGTTTTCTCCTCCGGTTGCGAAAACATTCTGTTGGCATCCATCTACGTAGGGAGAAATGATCATCACGATAAAATAAGAGAAATCAGGGCTCGAACAGAAAAATTTAAGTGCTCGTTTTTTCTGCGTGCCGTTCAAGAGTGGAATGGTAGAGAGACAGCTTGAAGGTGATTCATTGAACACTCTACCAGGCACTTTATTGTGAATAGCAGAGTAATCACGTAGATGTAGAGGTCGATGTAGAAGTTCTTGTTTCATTCTTCGAGCATAGTTAGGTTATACTTTCATAGTTTTAGACTCGAGGTTCTTATAACGAAGTACGAAAGTCGGTCAGCAGTTAGCATACGGCGGCATGTTAACTGCTACTTTTTGTTACTACTTGCGACTTCTAGTTGCGACTGAAACTTCTGAAGATAGACGTTGACTGTGGATATTGTATCACAGACACAGTCCCTTGGACTGTTCAAAGATGTCACTAAACCTGTCCAAAGATGTAAACAACCATGCATAAGCAGCGCCTATTAGACGGAGGGGTCCGACAACCGATCAGTTCCAGTCATTCCATAAGGAAGGAGGCACACGGCTCGTGTTGCCTGTAGTTCAACCACGCCTGACGGTCAGTATCGTAGTTCGATCACGCCCGCATTGTTACTTTGTGCTAGGAAGGGCTCTCAACAAGGGAAGTGTCCAGGCACCTAGGGGAGAACTAAAGCGATGTTGTTCGGACATGGGGGAGATACAGAGAGACAGGAAATGTCCATGACATGCTTCGCTCAGGCCACCCAAGTACTGCAGTGGATGGCCGCTAACTACGGATTATGGCTCGGAGGAACCCTGGACAGCAACGCCACCATGTTGAATAATGCTTTTTGTGCAGCCACAAGGCTGAATGATGCGCAACTTCACTCCCGACGTCCATGGCGGGGTCCATCTTTGCAACCACGACACCATGCAGCGCAGTACAGATTGGCCCAAAAACATGCTGAATGGATCACTCAGGATTGGCATCACATTCTCTTCACCGGTGAGTGTCGCATATGCGTTCAACCAGACAATCGTCGAGGACGTGTTTGGAGACAACCTGCTCAGTCTGAACGCCTTAGACGCACTGTCCAGCGAGTACAGAAAGGTGGAGGTTCCCTGCTGTTTTGAGATGGCATTACGTGGGGCCGATGTACGCTGCTGGTGGTCATGGAAGTCGCCTCCGATCGATAGTGCAACCATATCGGCAGCATATTGGCGAGGCATCCGTCTTCATGGGCGACAATTCGCGCCCCCATGTGCACATCTTGTGAATGACTTATTTCAGGATAACGACATCGCTCGACTAGAGTGGCCAGCATATTCTCCAGACATGAACCCTATCGAACATGCCTGGGATAGACTGAAAAGGTCGGTTTATGGACGACGTGACCCACCAACCACTCTGAGAGATCTGCGCCGAATCACTGTTGAGGAGTGGGACAATCTGGACCAACAGTGCCTTGATGAACTTGTGGAGAGTATGGCACGACGAATGCAGGCATGCATCTATGCAAGAGGACGTGCTACTGGGTATTAGAGGCACCAGTGTATATAGCAATCTGGACCACCACCTCTGAAGGTCTCACTGTATGGTGATATAACATGTAGTGCGTGGTTTTCATGAGAATAAAAAGGGCGTAAATAATGTTTATGTTGATCCCTATTCCAATTTTCTGTACAGGTTCCGGAGCTCTCGGAACGAAGGTGATGCAAAACTTTTTTTGATGTGTGTATTTTAAATACAAAATGCCACGTACTGTTGAACATACTGTCTCGAGGGCACACACGCAGTGGGCTACAAGGAGCGGGGCAGTGGCGTGACCAGCGCACGTGGCTGGGCACGCCCCGACTACGGCAAACACGCGGAACCTGTTGGCTGGCGGAGCTCCGCAGCGGCCTTGGCGCCCACCACGTGGTCTCCGGCTGGCCACTGGCGAGTGGCGACAGCTTCCTGCCGCTGGCTCTGCGCAGCCTCCAGAGACCTTTCGGTTTCACACCTCTGCCGTTCACACATGTGTCTTCCGTCTGACAAGAATGCAGGTTCATCCGTCTTAACCGTGACATAGAGGGGCATAAAAGGGAAGCAGTGGTTGGGAAGGGAGTGAGACTGGGTAGTAGCCTTTCCCCAATGTTATTCAATCTATATATTGAACAAGCAGTTAAGGAAACAAAAGAAAAATTAGGAGTAGATATTGAAATCCATGGAGAAGAAATAAAAACTTTGAGGTTCTATGATGACATTGTAATTCTGTCAGAGACTGCAAAGGACTTGGAAGAGCAATTGAACGAAATGGACAGTGTCTTGAAAGGAGGATGTAAGATCAACATCAACAAAAGCAAAACGAGGATAATGGAATGTAGCCGAATTAAGTTGGGTGATGCTGAGGGAATTAGATTAGGAAATGAGACACTTAAAGTAGTAAAGGAGTTTTGTTATTTGGGGAGCAAAATAACTGATGATGGTCGAAGTAGAGAAGATATAAAATGTAGACTGGCAATGACAACGAAAGCGTTTCTGAAGAAGAGAAATTTGTTAACATCGAGTATAGATTTAAGCGTCAGGAAGTCGTTTCTGAAAGTATTTGTGTGGAGTGTAGCCATGTATGGAAGTGAAACGTGGACGATAAATAGTTTAAACAAGAAGAGAATAGAAGCTTTAGAAATGTGGTGCTACAGAAGAATGCTGTAGATTAGATGGGTAAATCACATAACTAATGAGGCTGTATTGAATAGAATTGGGGAGAAGGAGAGTTTGTGGCACAACTTGACCAGAAGAAGGGATCGGTTGGTAGGACATGTTCTGAGGCATCAAGGGATCACCAATTTAGTATTGGAGGGCAGCATGGAGGTTAAAAATCGTAGAGGGAGACCAAGCGATGAAGACACTAAGCAGATTCAGAGGGATGTAAGTTGCAGTAGGTACTGGAAGATGAAGAAGCTTGCACATGAAACAGTACCATGGAGAGATGCATCAAATCAGTCTCAGGACTGAAGACCACAACAACAACAACAACAGTATGCACTTGTGTTTTCGGATAGTGGTAAACTGTTGTGAGTTGACCAGGATCTCCAAATAGTAATATTTTTCATAGAAGTCCGATTAACTATGTCGTCATCGTACAACGCAGGAAAATTATATACGCAAATGTGTACATTGTCTCTAGTTCTTTGTAACATCCATTTAATGAACAGCCAACGTTTTCGGCTGCGAACAACAGCTTTTTGAATGCTGATCTAGTCTTCGTCAATTAGAGTTAATCGTGTAGCAGTTACAGTACAAACCAGTTAAGTCTAAGCTTGCAAAAAGCTATGTGCCATTTATATTAATATGAGGATCTGAAAATGATGCGGTCGAGTAGCGGACTTCAAACTCTTCAGAATATCTGGGAGTGAAGTACGTCACGGTCATCACTTTTAACCAGCAATACATCTACATATATATTACATAAATTGTAAATTGGATGTCGAGTAACGAAAGAAAAGTTGAGTGAAAACAGGCACGATTACAGTGAGGCAGGCAACCGAACTTCCACAAATACGCAATGACCTTCTGCTCCATCACAGATTGTGCAAGCCCAATTTGCTATTCATAATCTCATCCCTAACAAGTGGTCATATTCCTCATGAGACTTGTGGGCTAGGTCGTTGAATGTCCTCTCCAGTCTGCAGGCTACGTCAGCTTTCAAGATATTGCTGTACTTTTGTATTCGCAGAGAAACAGGGCAGTTGAGGACAGAACTAGATTAAGAACAAGAAAAGTTCTATCAACTGCACGAAATGTACCTACAACTGAGAGACTCCAGCCATAGAAACCAACTGGATCACTTGAAATGCAAAAGTACGATTGTATCTTAGGACACGTGACTGTGATGGAACACCACTTATCACCTGGCAGCACCGAAAATGGAATATGTCTAAACCGACAGGACAGGAGTGGGGAGGATAAACGAGGCGACCTCGATTCTAACAGGCTACACTATCGAGGCAAATCGCTTAATTTCTGTCCCTGCAACCTCTTGCGTGGTACTGGTTCATAATATTGAAGATTTCGCACATAGATATCCTTTCACAGGTTGATAAATGGCCTGGCAAACCACTGTAAGAACATACTTCTGGGAGATGGAGATTTACTGCTTGCTGCGCTCATTCACTTCGCTCTCCTATCATGCAGTGTTGATTCGTATCTACTGCCCAGAGTAACCTCCATTTGTAGGGTGCACCAGGTGGAAGTAGCTTAATCATGTCTCCACCACTCCTTGGGGCCAAGCTGTCTGTGGTATTTAACACAGGTATCGAAAGGTACACTGTGCAGTCACATTAATGTGACAAATTGCCAAAGGCCTGAATAACCATTTTTGGAAGCGCAGGCGACTGTGTGACGCGCAGGAAGATAATTCTCAGCGAGGTTCTGGAAGTTACCGACAGCGATGTGGAGCTATGTCGACTCCAACACCGTGGACAGCTGCGCTTGGTTGAGGATCCAGCCAAGTCGGGATGCTCTCACAGATCCTCGATTGCGTTTAAATCAAGCGAGATTGGCGGCCAGTGAAGTACCGTAATCTGATCCTGGTGCTCTCCGAAACATGCATGTGCTCTGTGACCTTTGTGACACGTTGTATTGTGCCTCCGTGCCCAGGACAACCAAACTACATGTAGGGGTGGACATGGTCCACAAGGATAGAGACATACTTGTTTTGATCCATTGTATCTTCAAGAACGACAATATCACCCAGGGAGTGCCATGAAAACATTCGTCAGTCCATAACGCTCCGTCCCAGCTGTATGGTGTTTGCTGTCAGACGTTTCACGCCATAGACGCCAACGGCCATCAGTCCGATGGAGCATAAAAACTGATTCATCTGGAAACGCCACCTGTCGTTCAGATGCGTTATTGGCGTGCAAATTCCGGCTTTCGTCGCCAGTGAACAGCAGCCAGTTTGGCTGCGTGAACCAGGCATCGACTGTGCTGATCGATAAGCAGCCATGTTTGCTGAACAGTGGTTGAGGAGACACTGTTGCTAGCCCTGTCTTTCATCTGAGCAGTCAGTAGCTCAACAGTTGCACGTCTGTTCGCCCGTACACATCTCCGCAGCTGGTGTTTACCCCTGTTCTCTGTGGTCTGTGGTGAACCACAGCTGCCTCGAACCCGGTTTTGCATGGCGCATTTTGCCATGTATGGTATTCTTTAACTACAGCAATATGCAGTCAGTTTACAAACTTATCCGTTTCGGAAATGCTCCCACCCTCGGCCTGAAAACCAATGGTCATATCCTTTTGAACATCACATGAATCGCTCTGTACCGGAATTATGACAATGACTGCACTGTTTTCCGTGTCCACCCAGCATGTTTTAATTATCCTCCAGTGCTAGTACTGCCACCTATCTCTGTGGGTGGTTATTGCATGTTGACGTCCGGTATAGGCGGTTGTCGCTTTAATGTGACTGGCGTGTGTATAAGGCAAAAGATCCACACTGCCAACTCGGTACTGGAGATGGTCCCATGGTTGTTCAATTACGTTATTATCTGGTTAAATTGAAAGCCATAAATGAACTTTGAAGTACTGATCCTGTTCTTCCGGCCACATTCTGACACTTCCAGTCGTATGGCCAGGTGCATTATTTTGTCGAAAGATTGCATAGTCCACAAAGAAGACAGTCATCACGTACAGAAGGAAGTTATCCCCAAAAGGTGACTTCAAAACCAAATCTGCCACGTGTTCTGCCCGTTAGGGACACTAGGTCTGAATCCAACATCGAGTCTGAAACGCTCTGGGGAGACCAATTAACGCAGCCAACCGCTACAGACAACGCCTCTAGACCTTTGCACAGCTCATTCTTAGGAACTGGAGTAACCATATCCACAAGTAACTACTTTTTGTTGTGTTATTTTTTATTTTTTTCTTAATTTCCAGTGCTTTCCGAACCACATATTTTCAACATTGCTCTAAGTGGAACGTTATATACACTCCTGGAAATGGAAAAAAGAACACATTGACACCGGTGTGTCAGACCCACCATACTTGCTCCGGACACTGCGAGAGGGCTGTACAAGCAATGATCACACGCACGGCACAGCGGACACACCAGGAACCGCGCTTTTGGCCGTCGAATGGCGCTAGCTGCGCAGCATTTGTGCACCGCCGCCGTCAGTGTCAGCCAGTTTGCCGTGGCATACGGAGCTCCATCGCAGTCTTTAACACTGCTAGCATGCCGCGACAGCGTGGACGTGAACCGTATGTGCAGTTGACGGACTTTGAGCGAGGGCGTATAGTGGGCATGCGGGACGCCGGGTGGACGTACCGCCGAATTGCTTAACACGTGGGGCGTGAGGTCTCCACAGTACATCGATGTTGTCGCCAGTGGTCGGCGGAAGGTGCACGTGCCCGTCGACCTGGGACCGGACCGCAGCGACGCACGGATGCACGCCAAGACCGTAGGATCCTACGCAGTGCCGTAGGGGACCGCACCGCCACTTCCCAGCAAATTAGGGACACTGTTGCTCCTGGGGTATCGGCGAGGACCATTCGCAACCGTCTCCATGAAGCTGGGCTACGGTCCCACACACCGTTAGGCCGTCTTCTGCTCACGCCCCAACATCGTGCAGCCTGCCTCCAGTGGTGTCGCGACAGGCGTGAATGGAGGGACGAATGGAGACGTGTCGCCTTCAGCGATGAGAGTCGCTTCTGCCTTGGTGCCAATGATGGTCGTATGCGTGTTAGGCGCCGTGCAGGTGAGCGCCACAATCAGGACTGCATACGACCGAGGCACACAGGGCCAACACCCGGCACCATGGTGTGGGGAGCGATCTCCTACACTGGCCATATACCTCTGGTGATCGTCGAGGGGACACTGAATAGTGCACGGTACATCCAAACCATCATCGAACCCATCGTTCTACCATTCCTTGACCGGCAAGGGAACTTGCTGTTCCAACAGGACAATGCACGTCCGCATGTATCCCGTGCCACCCAACGTGCTCTAGAAGGTGTAAGTCAACTACCCTGGCCAGCAAAATCTCCGGATCTGTCCCCCATTGAGCATGTTTGGGACTGGATGAAGCGTCGTCTCACGCGGTCTGCACGTCCAGCACGAACGCTGGTCCAACTGAGGCGCCAGGTGGAAATGGCATGGCAAGCCGTTCCACAGGACTGCATCCAGCATCTCTACGATCGTCTCCATGGGAGAATAGCAGCCCGCATTGCTGCGAAGGGTGGATATACACTGTACTAGTGCCGACATTGTGCATGCTCTGTTGCCTGTGTCTATGTGCCTGTGGTTCTGTCAGTGTGATCATGTGATGTATCTGACCCCAGGAATGTGTCAATTAAGTTTCCCGTTCCTGGGACAATGAATTCACGGTGTTCTTATTTCAATTTCCAGGAGTGTAATTAAACATTGGCTTGTTCTGTTGTCTTCTCGACATCATATTCAGGATATATGCTCTCATTACTTGGTTTCGCTTAACTTTTGTTCACTCATGTGGGTATATGCCCTGGACAACTGGGCAAAAGTAGAATGCAAATGAAGAACCTCGTTGAGTGTGAGAAGAGCAGAAGGAATACAATTTGTTTGAGTCCATTGCACCAAAGTGTGATAATGTGTTAGTTATCTACAGCAACAGCGCCCAAGGTTATGAGGATAAGATATTATTCGTAAAAAATAATCGTGGATGAAAAAGCAATAATCAGTGGCCTAGGTTCCTGTATATTGAATAGGACTGTCACAACAGTAGAGATCAGGCATCTCTATCTCTATGTGACATAAATGACGTCAGAGACTGATAAGGTCTTCAACATTCCGTATTTACAGTCAAAATACGGCGAAACCTGCTCAGGCTGCAGCTGCAGACGGCTGGCAATCTCGCAACATCTGGTACGCACCAACAAATGTTTAGTACAAGGTAAATGGCGTCGAAGCCATGCAGCATGCATCTGTGGTGATGTGGAGAGAAAACCATAGCCTAATGAGCTAGCCTTTACCTCAGTTACTATAATAGGTCAAGTTTGTACACTGAAAGACAAAAAAAAAGGAAAAACGACGCGCCACGAAGGAACTATCCGAAACAGACGGAAATCGGTAGATGTGGTGTACATGTACAGACAAACAAGTGATTACAATTTCAGAAAAATTTGTGATGTGTTCAAGAGAAAGAGCATTACAAATAGAGCACGTCAATAACGCTTTGGACCTCCTTTGGCCCTTATGAAGTAATTATTCGGCTTGGCATTGACTGGTGGAATTGTTGGCTGCCCTCCTGAGTGCTATCGTGACAAATTCTGTCCAATTGCGGCGTTAGATCTCCGAAATCCCAAAACGAATTAGGGGCCTTAGCCACAAATCTCCAAATGTTCTCAGTTGGGGAGAGATCAAGCGACTTTGCTGGCAAAAATAGAGTTTGACAATCACGAAGACTGGAAGTAGAAACGCTCGCTGGGTGTGGGAGGTCATTATCTTCTACATCTACATCTACATGACTACTCTGCAATTCACATTTAAGGGCTTGGCAGAGGGTTCATCGAACCACAATCATACTATCTCTCTACTATTCCACTCCCGAACAGCGAGCGGGAAAAACGAACACCTAAACCTTTCTGTTCGAGCTCTGATTTCTCTTATTTTATTTTGATGATCATTCCTACCTATGTAGGTTGGGCTCAACAAAATATTTTCGCATTCGGAAGAGAAAGTTGGTGACTGAAATTTCGTAAAAAGGTCTCGCCGCGACGAAAAACGTCTATGCTGTAATGACTTCCATCCCAACTCGTGTATCATATCTGCCACACTCTCTCCCCTATAACGCGATAATACAAAACGAGCTGCCCTTCTTTGCACCCTCTCGATGTCCCCCGTCAATCCCACCTGGTAAGGATCCCACACCGCGCAGCAATATTCTAACAGAGGACGAACGAGTGTAGTGTAAGCTGTCTCTTTAGTGGACTTGTTGCATCTTCTAAGTGTCCTGCCAATGAAACGCAACCTTTGGCTCGCCTTCCCGACAATATTATCTATGTGGTCCTTCCAACTGAAGTTGTTTGTAATTTTAACACCCAGGTACTTAGTTGAATTGACAGCCTTGAGAATTGTACTATTTATCGAGTAATCGAATTCCAACGGATTTCTTTTGGAACTCATGTGGATCATCTCACACTTTTCGTTATTTAGCGTCAACTGCTACCTGACACACCATACAGCAATCTTTTCTAAATCGCTTTGCAGCTGATACTGGTCTTCGGATGACCTTACTAGACGGTAAATTACAGCATCATCTGCGAACAACCTAAGAGAACTGCTCAGATTGTCACCCAGGTCATTTATATAGATCAGGAACAGTAGAGGTCCCAGGACGCTTCCCTGGGGAACACCTGATATCACTTCAGTTTTACTCGATGATTTGCCGTCTATTACTACGAACTGCGACCTTCCTGACAGGAAATCACGAATCCAGTCGCACAACTGAGACGATACCCCATAGCTCCGCAGCTTGATTAGAAGTCGCTTGTGAGGAACGGTGTCAAAAGCTTTCCGGAAATCTAGAAATACGGAATCAACTTGAGATCCCCTGTCGATAGCGGCCATTACTTCGTGCGAATAAAGAGCTAGCTGCGTTGCACAAGAGCGATGTTTTCTGAAGCCATGCTGATTACGTGTCAATAGATCGTTCCCTTCGAGGTGATTCATAATGTTTGAATACAGTATATGCTCCAAAACCCTACTGCAAACCGACGTCAATGATATAGGTCTGTAGTTAAATGGATTACTCCTACTACCCTTCTTGAACACTGGTGCGACCTGCGCAATTTTCCAATCTGTAGGTACAGATCTATCGGTGAGCGAGCGGTTGTATATGAGTGCTAAGTAGGGAGCTATAGTATCAGCGTAATCTGAAAGGAACCTAATCGGTATACAATCTGGACCTGAAGACTTGCCTGTATCAAGCGATTTGAGTTGCTTCGCAACCCCTAAGGTATCTACTTCTAAGAAACTCATGCTAGCAGATGTTCGTGTTTCAAATTCTGGAATATTCCATTCGTCTTCCCTGGTGAAGGAATTTCGGAAAACTGCGTTCAATAACTCCGCTTTAGCGGCGCAGTCGTCGATAACAGTACCATCGGCACTGCGCAGCGAAGGTATTGACTGCGTCTTGCCGCTTGTGTACTTTACATACGACCAGAATTTCTTCGGATTTTCTACCAAATTTCGAGACAATGTTTCGTTGTGGAACCTATTAAAGGCATCTCGCATCGAAGTACGTGCCAAATTTCGCGCGTCTGTAAATTTTAGCCCATCTTCAGGATTTCGCGTTCTTCTGAACTTCGCATGCTTTTTCCGTTGCCTCTGCAACAGCGTTCGGACCTTTTTTGTGTACCACGGGGGATCCGTTCCATCTCTTACCAATTTATGAGGTATGAATATCTCAATTGCTGTTGCTACTATATCTTTGAATTTGAGCCACATCTCGTCTACATTCGCATAGTCAGTTCGGAAGGAATGGAAATTGTCTTTTAGGAAGGCTTCTAGTGGTACTTTATCCGCTTTTTTAAATAAAATTATTTTGCGTTTGTTTCTGATGGATTTGGAAGAAATGGTATTGAGCCTAGCTACAATGACCTTGTGATCACTAATCCCTGTATCAGTCATGATGCTCTCTATCAGCTCTGGATTGTTTGTGGCCAAGAGGTCAAGTGTGTTTTCGCAACCATTTACAATTCGCGTGGGTTCGTGGACTAACTGCTCGAAATAATTTTCGGAGAATGCATTTAGGACAATCTCGGAAGACGTTTTGTGCCTACCACCGGTTTTGAACAAGTATTTTTGCCAACATACTGAGGGTAGGTTGAAGTCCCCACCAACTATAACCGTATGAGTGGGGTATTTATTTGTTACGAGACTCAAACTTTCTCTGAACTGTTCCGCAACTGTATCATCGGAGTCTGGGGGTCGGTAGAAGGAGCCAATTATTAACTTAATTCGGCTGTTAAGTATAACCTTCACCCACACCAATTCGCACAGAGTATCTACTTCGACTTCACTACAAGATAAACCACTACTGACAGACACCAACACTCCACCACCAATTCTGCCTAATCTATCTTTCCTGAACACCGTCTGAGACTTCGTAAAAATTTCTGCAGAACTTATTTCAGGCTTTAGCCAGCTTTCTGTACCTATAACGATATCAGCTTCTGTGCTTTCTATTAGCGCTTGGAGCTCAGGGACTTTTCCAGAGCAACTACAACAGTTTACAACTATAATTCCGACTGTTCCTTGATCCAAGCACGTCCTGTAATTGCCAAGCACCCTTTGACATTGCAGCCCATCCCGCACTTTCCCGAGGCCTTCTAACCTAAAAAACCGCCCAGTCCACGCCACACAGCCTCCGCTACCCGTGTAGCCGCCAGCTGAGTGTAGTGAACTCCTGACCTATTCAGCGGAACCCGAAACCCCACCACCCTATGGCGCAAGTCAAGGAATCTGCAGCCAATACGGTCGCAAAACCGTCTGAGCCTCTGATTCAGACCCTCCACCCGGCTCTGCACCAAAGGTCCGCAGTCGGTTCTGTCAACGATGCTGCAGATGGTGAGCTCTGCCTTCATCTCGTAAGCAAGACCGGCAGCCTTCACCAAATCGGATAGCCTCTGGAATCCAGAGAGAATTTCCTCAGATCCAAAGCGACACACGTCATTAGTGCCGACATGTGCCACCACCTGCAGCTGGCTGCACCCTGTGCTCTTCATGGCATCCGGAAGGACCCTTTCCACATCAGGAATGACTCCTCCCGGAATGCACACGGAGTGCACACTGGATTTCTTCCCCTCCTTAGCCGCCATATCCCTGAGGGGCCCCATTACGCGCCTAACATTGGAGCTCCCAACTACCAGTAAGCCCAACCTCTGCGATTGCCCGGACCTTGAAGGCTGAGAATGATCCTCTGAAACAGGGCAGGCAGCTGCATCTGGCTCAGCCAGAGACAGTGCCTGAAACCGGTTTGTCAGACGCACCGGGGAGGCTTTCTGGTCAGCTTCCGGGGACGCCTTTCGCTGCCTGCCACGCCTTTCTTGCTGAAATGTTAGCCCAAGATAACCTGCAATTAAGGACAACAAACGGGGCGCAGAATATCGTTAACGTACGACTTTGCCGTAAGGGTGCCACGGATGACAACCAAAGGGGTCCTGCTGTGAAAGGACATGTCACCCCAGACCATCAGTCGTGGTTGTGGGCCCGTCAGGTTGGTATCCCACAACTGCCCAGGGCGTGTCAAACCTCGTCTTCGGCCTGGTATTTCACTGACTAGGGTAGAATTGCCTTCAGTTATGAATTCTACTTCGAGCTGAGTCTTGATGACCAGTGAAGACTTGTCTAGAGATCTTCCAGACAGCGCTGGAATACCAATCTGACTGTCGCCCACCATACGGCCTGACATCCAGAAATGATGCTCTGACATGACATTTCATTTCATAGCACGATCACTTTTGTTCTCATCAGCAGCACCTTTACAGCACAGAAATAAATCGACGATATTCTATGCTCCGTTTTATAGCCTTCATGGCAAGCCATCGTGGGCTAACATTTCAGCAAAATAATGCCCGCATGCACATGGCACATAGATTTTCTTCATGCTTGATCTATCCTCAACTGAGAACGTTTTGGAGCATTATGAGTAGGGGCCCTTCAGCTGTTTTGAGATTTTGACGATTTAACTTGCCAACTGGACATTATCTGGCATGATATCTCTCAGGAGAACATTGAACAACTCTGTCAATCAATGCCAAGCCGAATAACTGCTTGTACAACAGCCAGAGATAGATCAATGTTTTATTCACTTGCTCAACTTGTGAAGCTCGTTCTTTTGAATAAATCATCCATTTTTTCTGAAATTGTAATCCGTTATTTGTCTGTAGATGTACATCACATCTACTGATTGCCGTCCCATTAGGATAATTCCTTCGTGGTAGATGGCTTCTTTTTTGTCTTTTGAATGTGTATATATAGCCTGACAAAAAAGTGGAGCCCTCAGAAGCGGAGGAAGGAACAAAATTAACATCACGAGTTGAGAGGGTATGTGATGTTATTTCAGTGATTAAAAACTCGAGTCAAATGTATAAAGAACATGGAAGTATGAACTTCCTTACCAGTACGGCATTGGCCCGGGTACATGCACTGACTCGATTGGAAAGGGTTTCATAAAGCGGCTGTATCCTCTCCTGAGGGAAGCTGGTCTGCAACTGGTTTAACTGGTCAATGGTACTGGAACTGGGTCGTCCGAGCTGGGCCGACACATGTTTTGTCAGGGACACATGTGGGGATCTTACCGGCTGCAGAAGTTTCTCAACATTGCGTATACATTTCATAGAGAGACGTGACGTATGTGGAGGAGCATCGTTCTGTTGAAAAATCGCACTATGATACTGTCGTATGAGAGGAATCATATGGAGACCCGTGCCGTCAGAGTTCGCTCAGTCGTTACTCATTACCATATACCTGGAGTCGTACCTGATGGCTGCCCACAACATGACGCCAACAGTGACATTTCTGTACTTCTCCAAAACATTGGACCTCTCGCCAGGTCGCCGCCATACACGCCGACCGCTGACCGCTGTTAATTGCTGAACGAAATGCAGTGCCCTTCATCGGCAGCCCACGACTCCCGTTCATGGCACCATTCCAACGCAGTCGTTTGTTTTATGTTGTTAACGGCAGCTTACGCCTTGGACAGTCCTGCCGCAGCTAGTCTCCGATAAATGGTGTGGAATGTGATAGCGTGTTGCACAGGGCCCATGACTTACTCCCGGGTAGCAGACCCAGATGTGAAGGGGTTACGATGTGCACGGTGCACAATACGGCGATCTTGTGGTGGTCACGCGCGGTCGGACGGAACCTTGACGATGAATATGCCCGCCCTCACGTTCCCAGCCCCAATTTAACATCAGGCCACTGTCACATCGAATACTGCACAAATCTGTATTCAACCAGCTGGCCAAATAGATACCCACAATCAGGCTCCTTGAGACTTTGTCAAGTACCGATAATCCTGTCTCACGCGAGTACGCCCGTGTCCCTTACAGCGATCGCTCAACATCTGACTCTGTTCACTCACTTGTATACCCTACCAGTCTTGGTAACAATACTAGACACGAGCAACACTAATGCTCTCTGGTAGTGGTTCTACCTGTCACAGAGAATTGCATTTCTAATCATTTACATTCCTACCAATGGAGTGTAGGTGTACGAAGTTACATTGACAACCGAACATGTCTTCTGGGTGCTTCACTTTTGTGTCAGACAGTGAAGTAAGCACCCAAACAAACCTATGTATTGGCTTGCATACTTCCTATCTTCGACACCACATCTACGTTTAACTGTCAGGTTTCTCATTTTGAAAAGAACCTGTATGATCATCCGATCAATTCTCGCATTAGTGCTTGTGGCACTGTGTACAGTGTGCGGCGCTTAAATCCGGACAAATGAAACTTTTATTAAAAGCAAATTTATTAAAACAAAATGCAAATGAAAATGAGTAAGTAGTGGTATCTTTCAACAGTAAGATTACTCGATGTAACCTCCTTCAGCCGCAATGACCGCTTTCAATCTTGTCCTGAAGCGATCACACGCACTCTTTAAAACAGCGCTGTCCATATTTCGAATGTTGCTTCAATAGTGGTACGTAGAGATGCGACATTAGGGTGCCTCGGCTTACTTTCGACTGTGCTTCAAACATAGTAGTCGAGGGAGTTCAAATCCGGGCTATTCGGCGGCCAGATCTCCTTTGATCAGAACATGTCAACGTTATCCGAGAGCCGGTTTTGGACTAAATGGCTCGTATGAGGTCCTTCTTTGCCATCCGGCGCATTGTTCGCTCGCTGACATTCAGTACTGACGCCATTTTCCTCAGCGATTGCCCCGGGTCCTCCGAAATAAGCGTCTAAATCTTTTCAATTATGCCACAGTTCGTGACACGCGTTTCTTTGAATGAGGTTTACTCGCCGGGTTAGTGGAAAGTTCCCCAGACTTCTCCGAAGCATTATACTTGGGCACAATATGGTAAACAGTTGATTTCGGGTACCAGAAGAATCGAAGTATTTAAGTGGGAGAGCGCCCAGCGCGAAGAATTTCGATAACCGCAGCTCTTCGGTTGTACTACTCCGCACTTGTCCTTAATATCTCGGCCATTTGGAGGTTCTGACTGTTTACTAGATGCCCGTGGCTTTCAAGAACGCCAATCGCGACCCCGGCGAAACTACGATATGGCGGGAAATTCGTATTGTAATTTGTCGAGATTTAAGCGTCGCAGCCTGTTCATTACCAACAACTCCCTGAAGACACAACTAAAAAAGATATTTTTTGGAGATGTAGCGGGGGAGGGACTTATAAACAGCACACCATGCAGATGACGATCAGGGAATTCGCTGGATCGAGTTCTATATCTTCATCTAACAATGAAGGTCACTAGTTGCTGCATTATTAGATGTATACTAGTTTTTGTTCGGTATTACCGTAGTTCAACATTACTTTATTTGTGATCGATGATGATAATTATAATAACAAAAAATAATAAGAAGAGTCGAATAACTTTAGTTTCACTAAGTTACTGCTACTGGCAGAAGTGAAGCTGTAAGGACGGTACGTTAGTTGTGCTTGCGTAGCTCAGATGGTAGAGCACATGCCCGCAATAGGTAAAGGTCCCGAATTCGAATCTCGGTCCGGCATACAGTTTTAATCTGCCAGGAAATTTCATATCAGCGCACACTTCGCTCCAGCATAACAATCTCATTCTGGAAACACCCCCCAGGCCATGTCTGCGCAATATACTTTCGTCCAGGCGTGCTAGTTCTGCAAGGTTCGCAGAAGAGTTTCTGCGAAGTTTGGAAGGTAGGAGACGAGGTACTGGCAGAACTGAAGCTGTGAGGACGTGTCGTGAGTCGTGCTTGGGTAGCTCAGATGGTAGAGCACTTGTCAAAAATGGTCCAAATGGCTCTGAGTACTTTGGGGCTTAACATCTGAGGTCATCAGTCCCCTACTACTTAAACCTAACTAACCTAAGGACATCACACACATCCATACCCGAGGCAGGATTCGAACCTGCGACCGTAGCAGCAGCGCGGTTCCAAACTGAAGCCCCTAGAACCGCTCGCCCACAACGGCCGGCGGCAGAGCACTTGCCCGCGAAAGGCGAAGGTCCTGAGTTCGAGTCTCGGTCCGGCACAAAGTTTTACTTTCCCGTTGCAAGCTACCCGCTGCCAACTGATCATTTATCGTCCTCTGTGAACAATGTCACTTAAAGTCAGTGTGGAGTGAAATTTAGTTAATAAAACGCTTTTGCAGAAGGTCATGTCGGTTCTCCCAGAATAGAGCTGCTAGTTCTCCTGCAGGCTCTTCCTGTTCTCTCGAGGCTGAATAAATCCCATTCTATTACTCATATAAGAGTAAATTTCTTAGCAGCACTGGTAAAAGAGTATTGGCCCCCGCTTTACATTCAGGTGTATTAAGCTGTAGTTCCAGAGCAAGCTCACTGGACAAAACACCAAGTGCTACCCAAAAATTCCCGGAATACACCAGGTACACTTTATCTGGATCCTACTACTTATGGGCATGTACAAACCGCTACTAGCACTTTTCCTATGGACTGAAAACTCCATGTAACGCTTTTTTCGTAAAACAGTGTAGTCCCATATGCGATTCTGCTTGAATTCCTCAGTTGTTTGAAATCTACAGCCTTTTAATTTCATTCTGGCGAATTAAAAAAAAAGAAGTCATTCGATAGCAGGTCGGGTGGATACGGTGAATGAAGAACTTCCGTCATTTTCTTTGTTGACAGAAGATCCTGGATGATCAGTGCATTGTCATGATGGAGGAACCAGTCGCCGTGCACCGGACACGTTCTTCTTTTGTTCTCCCTCCACCACGTCAGGACATCGCGGTAGAACACTGCACTGATGGCCTGACGAGGAGGGACGAACTACTAATGGAGAATTTTTTCCATATTAATTACTCGCATGATCAGGAAATGGAGACAAACAGTCTAAATATTTTCAAAAAAATTTTTATTTTATTTTCACAGAATCTTGATGATGATGATATATGATTTGGGGAGGGAGCTCAACTGCGTGGTTATCAACGCCGTACAAATTCCCAACCTTTAGACTGTCGCCACCTTCCCGAATGATAATGAAATGATGAGGACAACGCAAACGCCCAGTCCCCGGGCCGAGAAAATCCACCATTTAGCCGGGAATCGAATAGGGGACCCCATGATCCAGAGGCTGCAACGCTAGCCACTAGTCCACGGGCTGCGGACAACAAAATCTTTTAATAGTCAAGATCGCAAATAAAAATAAATTAAATGATCACCAGTTTCAGCTGATCATACAACCATCTTCAGATTAGTTGTAAAATCGAGCGTAATGTCTGCTGGTAAAATGCCGCAACGGCTACACATTGCCGTTATAAGGGATATAATACTGGCGGTATTACGCGGCATTAGCGTGACGTCTCCTGTGTCCGGCTAATTTTTTGTCCGGTATGTGTAGTTCCTTATTGCTACTGTTAGTCCCCATGAGAAAAAGTCAAGGACAATGTCAATATACACTCCTGGAAATTGAAATAAGAACACCGTGAATTCATTGTCCCAGGAAGGAGGAACTTTATTGACACATTCCTGGGGTCAGATACATCACATGATCACACTGACAGAACCACAGGCACATAGACACAGGCAACAGAGCATGCACAATGTCGGCACTAGTAAAGTGTATATCCACCCTTCGCAGCAATGCAGGCTGCTATTCTCCCATGGAGACGATCGTAGAGATGCTGGATGTAGTCCTGTGGAACGGCTTGCCATGCCATTTCCACCTGGCGCCTCAGTTGGACCAGCGTTCGTGCTGGACGTGCAGACCGCGTGAGACGACGCTTCATCCAGTCCCAAACATGCTCAATGGGGGACAGATCCGGAGATCTTGATGGCCAGGGTAGTTGACTTACACCTTCTAGAGCACGTTGCGTGGCACGGGATACATGCGGACGTGCATTGTCCTGTTGGAACAGCAAGTTCCCTTGCCGGTCTAGGAATGGTAGAACGATGGGTTCGATGACGGTTTGGATGTAACGTGAACTATTCAGTGTCCCCTCGACGATCACCAGAGGTGTACGGCCAGTGTACGAGATCGCTCCCCACACCGGGTGTTGGCCCTGTGTGCCTCGGTCGTATGCAGTCCTGATTGTGGCGCTCACCTGCACGGAGCCAAACACGAATACGACCATCATTGGCACCAAGGCAGAAGCGACTCTCATCGCTGAAGACGACACGTCTCCATTCGTCCCTCCATTCACGCCTGTCGCCACACCACTGGAGGCGGGCTGCACGATGTTGGGGCGTGAGCGGAAGACGGCCTAACGGTGTGCGGGACCGTAGCCCAGCTTCATGGAGACGGTTGCGAATGGTCCTCGCCGATACCCCAGGAGCAACAGTGTCCCTAATTTTCTGGGAAGTGGCGGTGCGGTCCCCTACGGCACTGCGTAGGATCCTATGGTCTTGGCGTGCATCCGTGCGTCGCTGCGGTCCGGTCCCAGGTCGACGGTCACGTGCACCTTCCGCCGACCACTGGCGACAACATCGATGTACTGTGGAGACCTCACGGCCCACGTGTTGAGCAATTCGGCGGTACGTCCACCCGGCCTCCCGCATGCCCACTATACGCCCTCGCTCAAAGTCCGTCAACTGCACATACGGTTCACGTCCACGCTGTCGCGGCATGCTACCAGTGTTAAAGACTGCAATGGAGCTCCGTATGCCACGGCAAACTGGCTGACACTGACGGCGGCGGTGCACAAATGCTGCGCAGCTAGCGCCATTCGACGGCGAACACCGCGGTTCCTGGTGTGTCCGCTGTGCCGTGCGTGTGATCATTGCTTGTAAAGCCCTCTCGCAGTGTCCGGAGCAAGTATGGTGGGTGTGACACACCGGTGTCAGTGTGTTCTTTTTTCCATTTCCAGGAGTGTAGAAGGCGGTTAACTGCATTCTAGGGTACAAATGTTGTTCTTTAACGAAAATGTCTTCTTCCAAGGTACCGATGCTCTATTAGAAATTGCTAGCTCTCGCATTTAATATAAGCTTACAAATTACGCCTGTGTTTACTTAACAAATAATTTACAATTACTGATGGTAGTCTGTCTTCAGATTTGGGCTCCCAAATGTACGGTCGAGCTAAAAGATCTCCACTGTCCCACCCAACAATCTGCTGTGAACATGGTCGAACAGCCACCGTTGGTAATACAATAAAGTCACCGCTACAGGTTTCCTGTCCCAGTCGCGTCATTGTTGATGGAATAAATGGTACGCTACAGGATGAGTGACACCAAATTTCGGTGGAAACAACCAATTAGTTATATGTATCCTTTACAAATATTTTATATATTCATAGACGTATTTCCATTACTCTGACAGCCAGTGTTGTGTGATGTATGACATACAGTACGAGTATATATCGCACTCCGGCTAGAAAAGTGACACAAGTCAAAAAATGGCAATTTTTAGTTTTTGTCCCTGAAAAATACCTGTAAAGTACTCTATCTCGGAATTCGTCCACTTCAGGACAGTGAGTTATTTTTTTTGCAGATTACTTCATGGTTCGCCAAGGCTAGAACAGTGTCACTGGCACTTCCGCGTGGTGACTCAAGAAGAGCGGCACATTCTGAGTTGCGAAACTTCTCATGTATAACTTGAATGTAGTTTCATTAGCATTGATTATTACAGTGTCTGTGTTTATACAGTGTCTTTATCATATATTACATTACAATCTCACATGTATGCGTGCCTGAAGGACGATTACAGCTTTTGTAAATATTACAAAATGTGATGTTTTGCAGCGTACAAGAAAAATATTGAAACTTTTTGCTACAAAGAAAGGATGGTAGGACAGAGAGTGTTTTACTGTGAGCAGTTCAGCGATAGGGTTTCTCTTATCAGAATCGACAGCAAACCAACACTGACAACGATAGTTCAGGTATACATGCTGACTTCGCAAGCTGAAGATGAAGAGATAGAGAAAGTATTTGAAAATATTGAAAATATTGAAAGGGTAATACAGTACGTAAAGGAAGATGAAAATCTAATAGTCATAGGAGACTGTAGAGGAAAAGAGTAGAAGAAAAAGTTACAGGGGAATATGGGCTTGGGACAAGGAATGAGAGAGAAGAAAGACTAATTGAGTTCTCTAATAAAATTCAGCTGGTAATAGCGAATACTCTGTTCAAGAATCACAAGAGGAGGTGGTATACTTGGAGAAGGCCAATTGATACGGGAAGATTTCAGTTAGATGATGGTCAAGCAGAGGTTCTGAAATTAGATACTGGACTATTAGGCGTACCCAGGAGCAGATATAGACTCACATCACAACGTAGTAGTGATGAAGAGTAGGCTGAAGTTTAAGAGATTAGTCAGGAAGATGCAATACGAAAATAAATGGGATACGGAAGTATTAAGGAATGATGAGATACGCTTGAAGTTTTCTAAGGCTATAGATACACCAATGAGGAATAGCTCTGTAGGCACTATCACTGAAGAGGAATGGACATCTCTAAAAGGGGCAGTCGCAGAAATTGAAAAGAAAAACATAGGTGCAACGAAGGTAACTGCGAAGTAACCACGGGTAACAGAAGAAATACTTCAACTGATCGATGAAAGAAGGAAGTACAAAAATGTTCAGGGGAATTCAGATACAGAAATACAAGTCGCTGAGGAACGAAATAAATAGGGAGTGCAAAGAAGCTAAGATGAAATGGATGCATGAAAAATGTGAAGCAATTGAAGAAGTAATGGTTGTCGGAAGGACTGACTCAGCATATAGGAAAGTCAAAACAACTTTCGATGACATTAAAAACAAGAGTAGTAACATTAAGAGGGCAACGGGAATTCCACGCTAAATGCAGAGGAGGAAGCGGACAGGTGGAAAGAGTACATTGAAGGCGTCTATGAGGGGAAGATTAGTTTGATGTGATGTGAGAGAAGAAAAAACGGGCGTCGATTTAGAAGAGATAGGTGATCCAGTATTAGAATTTAAGAGAGCTTTGTAGGATCAAATAACGCAGAAAGGATAGATAACAATCCACCGGAATTTCCAAAATTATTGGGGGAAGTGATGACAAAATGACTATTCATGTTGGTGTGTAGAATGTATGAGTCTGGCGACACAGCATCTGACTTTCGGAAAAATATTCCGAAGACTGCAAGAGCTGACAAGTGCGAGAACTGTCGCACAGTCAGCTTAACAGCTCATGCATCCAAGTTACTGACAAGAATAATATACAAGAGAATGGAAAAGAAAATTGAGAATGTGTTAAATGAAGATCAGTTTGGCTTTAGGAAAGGTTAAGGCACCAGAGAGGCAATTCTGACGTTGCAGTTGATAATGGAAGCAAGGCTAAAGAAAAATCAAGGCACGTTCAGAGGCTTTGTCGAACTGGAAAAAGCGTTCGAGAATGTAGAACGGTTCAAGCTGCTAGAAATTCTGAGGAATATAGGGGTAAGTTGTAGGGAGAGACGGGCATATACAATATGTACAAGAGCCGGGAGCGAATAATAGGAGTGGACTGCCAAGAACGGAGTGCTCGGATTAAAAAGGGTGTAAGAAGGGGATGTAGTCTTTCGCCCCTTCTGTTCTCACTATACACCGAAGCAGATGGAAATAAAAGAAAGGTTTAGGAATGGAATTAAAATTCAAGATGAAATGATATCGATGACATGATTCGCTGCTGACGTTGCTATCCTGAGTAAAAGTGAAGAATTACAGGATCTACTGAATGAAATGAACAGCCTAATGAGTACAGAATAGAGATTGAGAGAAAATCGAAGGGAGACGAAAGTAATAAGAAGTAGCAGAAATGATAACAGCGAGAAACTTAACGTCAGGATGGACGGTCAGGAAGTTGACGCAGTTAAGGAATTCTGCTACCTAGGCAGCAAAATAACCAATGACGGACGGAGCTAGGAGGACAGTAAAAGCAGACTAGCACCGGTAAAAAGGGCATTTCTGTCTAAGAGAAGTCTTCTAGTATCAAGCCTTAATTTGAGGAAGAAATTTCTGAGAATGCACGTTTGGAACACAGAATTGTATAGTAGTGAAACATGGACTACGGGAAAACCAGAACAGAAGGGACCCGAAGCACTTGAGCTGTGGTACCACAGGCGAATGTTAAAAATTAGGTGGACTTATAAGGTAAGGAATGAGGAGGTTCTGCGCAGAATCAGATAGGAAAGGAATTTGTGGAAAACGCTGACAAGGAGAAAGGATAGGCTGATAGGACATCTGTTAAGACATCACGGAATTACTTCCATGATACTGGAGCTGTATAGTAGAGAAAGACAGAGATTGGAATACATCCAGCAAATAACAGAGGACGTAGGTTGCAAGTTCTACTCTAAGATGAAGAGATAGGCATAGGAGATCAATTCGTGGCGGGCCACATTAAACCAGTCAGTATACTAAAGACTCCATTATATAATACCGTTTATGATTATGTGTTTCCGTAAACTGGGTCCTTAAATTGTACGTAATTGGTGTTCCTTATTAAACTGTATTTTTTTTCACAAGTTACAATTTGGCATTTTGTGTTTATCTAATACAACAGCTTCAACTTGTTTTTAATTTTTTATTTTAAGTACTAATGTTGTCTGATGGAAGTTCGAATGTCTCTTATCTTACGGTAAGTACCACTTTTTGATTTTCTAATTTTTGTTTTTTTGTTTATGACCCCTCACATAATACTTCTGCCACTTTTTGGGTGGAAGAATTAATTAATAATTACCCGATAACACCTCTTATTCGACTAGTACAGAACTACATGTCCATATTACTTTTGTATACCCTACGAAACAATTTACTGCCAAAATTTCTTACTTAAAATTTAAAGGTCGTTTATACTATAAGTTTCATAGAACTCTTTAAGTCGGTTTTTCTCAGTTGCCTTTTTGAGTTGTATCACTGCTTTTGACGGAGTGCGACATGTCAAGCCGAAATCTGTTGTGTTCTTGGCCAGTATGTTTCCTTTTATACGTTTACTGTCTTCCAAAAGAGTCGTAGTTTACTTACAGAACGCCTAGTTCATTGCGAATAATGACGAGTACATAAAGCTTCGAGAGCTTTTTCCAGGCGACTGTTTAATTATTTACGTCTTAACACCTTAACAACTGGTGCTGCGCACGGTTTCGATTCTTTTTTCTTGAGCATTTTAATAACTTATCTCCTTGCGCGTTCACTTGACGCAATATTTTCCTTTATTACAGGACGTTGTCCTCTGCAGTGGTTGCTCGAGCGCCCTTGACTTGAGCATAACTGCCCTAGCCTCACCAGGACAGAACATCCTGATGCCTCGGCCTGCTTTCCCGCTCTACAGGACACTCGCTGAGTCTATTGGCGTCGAAACCAGATCCTACAACTTGCTGGTGAGTTTGGTAGTACAGATGTTCAAAATGTTCAAATGTGTGTGGAATCTTATGGGACTTAACTGCTAAGGTCATCAGTCCCTAAGCCTATACACTCTTTACCCTAAATTACTTTAAGGACAAACACACACACCCATGCCCGAGGGAGTACCCGAACCTCCGCGGGGAGTAGTACAGATGTGTGCGTAGTTTTAGAAAATCTGTTATTAACAGTGGCAGCTTCAATCGTGTTCGTAGGCAGCTGCAGCAGGCATGAAAAAACCCATGAAACTATGTTCGTTGATTAAACGCTAGACAAAGGACAACTAAATAAACCCACAATCTTACTATCTGCCTGCCCCATATAACATTTCGAATACCAACTGACCCATATCGTTATAGATACCGGTAAGATTTGCGTTGGTAGCTAAAAAGGTAGGTGTAGTACTGTAAATCAAGAGACACTCTTGAACATGGCTCACGTTCAAAAACTGTGTTTCAATTTTTAAGAAGGATCCAAAAAGCCAACCGGTTGCACATATTTTATTGCATTGGTGTGGTTTCCATATCACTTAGGGGTATCTTCATCAGAATAAGTTACAATTACACAGAGTCACATTGCATGGAGAGATAAAAACATATGAGCTAAAGTGCTCAATTCAAATATATAACAGTTTTCTTGTAAAACCAACATTAAAACAGCGAGTATGGGGAGCCTCTAGGACTGACAACAGACTGAAAGTTTTGTCAACTCAGTCTACGTAACTGAAGAAGATACCCTTGGTTGATATGCAATAAAATTTGTGCATCCGTTTGGCTCCTTTTATCCTTCATTAAAAATTAAGTCGAAAGGTTCCCCATTCGAACTGTGTGTGGGACAAAACTGTAGATTTATGCAGCAATTCTACAAAAGTAGCGTACTTCTAATTGCTTTGTTATTATTTTAACAGTATACTGTATTTTAGAGGGGAAATTCAATTATTTTAGAACCAACAACTTTGAGCTCCTGAGAGCTATTTTAACGAGCCAAGAGACAAGATTGTTAACTTGTAATGGCTACAGGTATAAATTTTAGTAAGTGGCTATGAAATGGTTTTTTCTTTCTTTACTTCATCAATTTAACATGCTGTCGTGACACAACTATTAAAGTGTTATGCAGAAAGGAACTGCAGCCAATTAAAAACTACGTTGACAGATAACGTACGGAACGAAAAAGTACTAGAAAGAACAGGCAAAGATAGAAGTCTATGGAAAACTCCTCATCACGAGAAGGAACATATTAGTAGGACACGTACTTTGGCACTCAGGACGAGTTAACTTGGTACTGGAAGGAACAGCAGAGCAGAGAAGCAGAGGACCACAAAAGATTACATTACGTGAGGCAATGTAACGAAAATGACACTGTCTTAGCCCTAGTGGTATATGCTTCTATGTCCTTACATTTGTCCTCTAGCAAATTCTGCTTAGCCATTTTACACTTACTGTCAGTCTCATTTTTTAGACATTTGTATTCCTTTTCTCCTGCTTCATTTACTGCATTTGTATATTTTCTTCTTTAATCAGTTAAGGATTTATACCAGGCCCTGTCTTTATACCTATTTCATCCTCTGCTGCCTTCACTATTTCATCTCTCAAATCCACTCATTTCGTCTTCTACAGTATTCATTACCCCTCCCTGTTCCCGGTGTGGCCGAGCGGTTCTAGGCGTTTCAGTCCGGAACTGCGCTGCTGCTACGGTCGCAAGTTCGATTCCTGTCTCGGGCATGGATGTGTATGATGTCCTTAGATTAGTTACGTTTAAGAAGTTCTGAGACTAGGGGACTGATGACCTCAGATGTTAAGTCCCATAGTGCTTAGAGCCATTTTTTTGAACCCCTGTTCCAGTCAGCCGTTGGTTAATGCGCCCTCCGAAACTCTCACTAGCTCTCATTTTCTCAATTTACGTAGGTCCCAAGTCCTTAATTTCCTACTTTTTTGCAATTTCTTCAGTTTTAATCTAGAGTTCATAACCAACAAATTGTGGTCAGAGTCCACATCTGTCCCTGGAAATGTTTTACAGTTTAAAATCTCGTTCCGAAATTCATTTCATAATCAATCTGGAACCTTCCTGTGTCTCTAGGTCTTTTCTGCGTAAACAACCTTCTTTCATGAATCTTAATACAAGTGTTGGTAATTATTAAATTATGCTATGTGCAAAATTCTACCAGGCTGTTTCCTCTTGCATTCATTTCCCTCAGTCCATATTCACTTATTATTTTCCCTTCTCTTCCTTTACCACCTACTGAATTCCAGTCCCCCATCACAAATAATTTTCGTCTCCCTTACTATCTGTATAATTTCTTTTATCTCATCACACATTTCTTCAATCTCTTCATTTGCGGAGCTATTCGGCACACAAACTTGTACTACTATGGTGGGTGTTGGCTTCATGTCTGTCTTGGGTACGATAATATGTTCACAATATCTTACCCGCATTCTTATTTTCTTATTCGTTATTAGACCTTTTGCTGCATTGCGCCTATTCGATTCTGCATTTATAACCCTGCACTCACCTGACAAGAAGTACTGTTCATCCTGTCACTCAAATTCGTTAATTCCCGCTACATCTAACTTCAACCTATCCATTTCCCTTTTGTTATTCTTCTAACGTACCTACCCAATTACGAGATCTAATATTCTAGGCTCCGACCCGTAGAATGCCAGTTTTGTTTTTCCAGATGACAACATTCTCCTGAGTAAGTCCCCGCCATGAGATCCGAATGGGAGGCTATTTTAGTTCCAGAATATTTTATCCAAGAGGACCCTATCATCATTTAACCATACAGCAAAGCTGCATGCCCCACAGGAAAAATAACGGCTGTAGTTTTTCTTCCAGCTGTTTGCAAAATCATTAGATCATAGATTGTTACAAGGCCAGATCTGTCAGTCATCCAGATTACTGAAAAAGGCTGCTGCTACTGAAAAGGCTTCAGGAAACATGTTTGGCTGCCCTCTCCACAGACACCCTCCTTTGTCGTTGCATCCACGTATGGAAGCCACACCACCTCCTCAAGTTTAGTGGTTCCTGGGGGCAGAAAAGTACATGGTGTTGTTCTACAGAGCCCACTCAACGCTAGCGTAAGGATCGAAAAATGTGAAAATATAATTCTGTCCGTCGTTCTGATGAAAACTACAGTGACTGGCTACGCAGATTACCACTACTTTAAATAGCGTTGCTGTAAGACACTACACTATGTTGAAACTCATCCACTATCAATATTGTGGAACAGATGATTTTTTTTTGTGGGTATGAGTACATTAGTTGTACGGAATTTGTTTCGCGCTGTCGGATTTATGTATGGTGACACCCAGTGAATAGCGATTAATTTTGTAGCCATAAGCGGTAACAATGGAAGCTGCCAGGTGGATATCAACAACAATTGCGCCCATATCCCAAGCCAGTATCCAACATTACCTACGAAAATTAATACAGAGCTTCCTATTGTTCCATCTGAAGATGAATCTGAAAAGACCTGAAAACTAGTTTATGCAAGGACATAGCCAAAGGGGCGGGGAAGGTGGTTCGGGTTACGCATGTCGTACCTCCAGTGTAACGTAGTTGAAAGATATTTTGATTTTCAAGAGATACGCAGTATCGGTAGTCAACAGGGCCATGGACAGATTTAAACTATCTATATATCGATAGTACAATCAGCTGTCGCCCATCTCCAATTTAGCCAAGGCCAACTGCTGTACACAGTTGGGCTTACTTGAGTTCACTTGATGTTTTGTTAATCAGTTCAGTTATTACCTGCAGTTAAATTTAACGTAAGAGCTCCCATTATTGCTTTTCTGCCGTGTGCTGTTATACCAGTATTTAATAATAATAGATTAATTTGAAACAGGAAAGAAGAGGAAAACAGATTTTGATTCGTCCACTTGCGTTATGATAAGTTAAAATATGTATGCATTATTACAATAGCGTAATTACCACTCTACATCTGTTTAATGTTAGCACTGGAGTCATTATTTGAAAACTGGTAGAATTTTGAGGTTGCAATAATTCAATATTTCACACAGCGGAGAAGTAAACAACATTACGAATAACATTGTATTATAATCAGTACATAATAATTCACATGTATTTGTCTGTGTAATCCAAATATCGCGTTATCAACAAAACATCGCCCAAACATCGATGGCTGCATTTCATTAAAAGAATTTGACCAGAATGCTGTCATTAGTAGCTCAAATGCCAAAATATCGCCCGATCTGGTCACCCGGGCAGCAATCAATCATGAAAACCAGTTCCGATACAGAACGATGCGGAAGGCTTTGTGGTGGGAGGAATGGCAGCAAATTCTATAACTCATTCGTCACTAAATGATTTTTTTCAGTGGGCTGCTCGAATTCGTCTGACCCAATTGCGCTCTAGATCCCCACCGCCTCTCGTTCAAAGTCTATTAATGCTCGTGTGATGCTATAATAACTAAGCCCAGGAATACAATGCGCAACTGAATCTTAAAATATGCATGCATTCGTGCACTATCAAATGACCAGATTGTACAATTAAAGGAAAAACATACAGTAAAAGAATTGCTTCTTTTGTTGTGACGTATTTTTTTAACAATGTACAACAACCAGTTTTCCTAAACTCTCCAGCGACCAGGGTAGATCTGCGGGTGGAGACGCTGAAGTAACAGCTCCTGGATTAGTAAGGCTAGATCGATTTAATTATCCGCCGGCAACCTGTTTCTGTGGCTCCCCATTTTCTATTAGGCAAATGCCGTTGCTGATCTTTTACTATAGGCCATAGACAATTCCGTCCTAATTTCTTTCTTTCCTGGCAGATTCCATTTCTCTTAAAAATGCAGACTCGATTCTTAAGTGAAAGGAGCGACATCGAAGGCGGACAGAACATATATTCGGAGACTCTGAGCATTAAAATCCACATGATAAATCGGTATGTTCAAAACTCCGCGCATAAAATCGGACTCTTCTGTGGCTCCTACCTCGGATTTTATTGGTAGGGTCAAGTGTTTTGGATAGCCCTTGGACTAGGGACCATTTTCATACCCAACAGGAGGATCGTCTTAGTGGCACTATCCTCAATACGTCAAAATACGAATATTAAACACTTACTCCTTGTTAGGCAAATGAAGCACATCGGTTAGTTCACATAATTCAAATGGCTCTAAGCACTATGGGACTTAGCATACAGGTCATCAGTGTCCTACACTTAGAACTACTTAAACCTAACCAACCTAAGAACATCACACACATAAGTGCCTGAGGCAGAATTCGAGCCTGCGACCGTAGCAGCAGCGCGGTTCCGTTCTGAAGCGTCTAGCCGGCCGGGGTGGCCGAGCTGTTCTAGGCGTTTCAGTCTGAAACCGCGCGATCGCTACGGTCGCAGGTTCGAATCCTGCCTCGGGCATGGATGTGTGTGATGTCCTTAGGTTAGTTAGGTTTAAGTAGTTCCAAGTTCTAGGGGACTGATGACCTCAGATATTAATTCCCATAGTCCCATAGTGCTCAGAGCCATTTTTTGAAGCGCCTAGAACCGCTCGTCCACAGCGGCCGGCCATCGGTTCGTTCTTTTTTTCATTTGATGTGGTATACGGTGGGCCTTAAGGGACTTACGGAGACACCATTAGTTCAAGGGCAGCCTTAGAGACCCCAAAAAATGGTTTTTATCATTTTCCGTATAAAAAACGAACCGCTTTTTCGAAGACGGCTGTGTACAGTAAATGGCTGAAACTTTTATCATTTATTCCTCAGATTCAGATCTCGAAAAACCTTGAAAATTTTGTTGGTGTTTTTTTATGTTTGCAAGCCAAAATGTTTGGGAAAATTTTTAAAGGTTCTGAGAAAGGTAGAATGAGTAACTGGGTACCCCACTTGTCAATCAAAGTCTTTTAAACAGGAGCATATTCGCCTTTTTTGTGCTCCGGTAGAAGCATTTTTCCGCTGCAGATAAAAATCCAAACAATACTCATTTAGCCTGACGAGTTTATCTGCAGAAAATGATCTTCCTCCCATTGCAAGAAGTGATAAATCAAGACATAAATTAGGATTTTCGGGAAAGTATAAGATTGAATAATTCCAAATCCTTTTCGTTTTCGCAGTCAAAAGTTGTTCTAGCTTCTCTGTCGAACACAACAATATCAGATCTGTTTATTCCAACAATCCTGTCAGCAATAATCACGGTGTCCCAAAACATTGTTCATTTATTTCTGATCACTTTCTAAGCTCAAATCCAGGTTGAAAGAACAACGTAAAATAACCTCGGCAGGTGAAGGGAGATTAGAGCAAGACTGCTTCTTAGAGGTTTGCAAAAACACAGCACTCCACAATAACGAGATTATATCACCGCTTGGTGAAATCTCGTAAATAATTGGCGAGGAAAACAGTTTATAGTTCTTTATGTGAAATTCCAAAATGGTTCAAATGGCTCTGAGCACTATGGGACTTAACTTCTGAGGTCATCAGTCCCCTAGAACTTAGAACTACTTAAACCTAACTAACCTAAGGACATCACACACACCCATGCCCGAGGCAGGATTCGAACCTGAGATATGAGATTCCATATTTTATGGAGCAGAATTGAGGAAATGTACAACTATTATGCGCAAAAGTGTAATACTATGCACTAATGGCAGGAAAAGGTGACTAATATGCAGGATTAAAGTGTCATAATCAGTATAAAATATCAAAATATGGAGTACGCATGAATTTACTTCCTATAAGGTCAAAATATGCAAACATACACGAGAAAACGCTGATGATACCTCTTGCAATGACATAAAATGAATGGTATTATTGATCTGTTTCATATGCCTGAAGTTTTATCCGACCCATATGGATAGCCGTGCCAGTTAGCACGC
Source organism: Schistocerca gregaria (assembly GCF_023897955.1). Classification (NCBI taxonomy): domain Eukaryota; kingdom Metazoa; phylum Arthropoda; class Insecta; order Orthoptera; family Acrididae; genus Schistocerca; species Schistocerca gregaria. The sequence goes on from NC_064921.1 coordinate 581,772,568, forward strand.
CGCGTGGGGGATTCGAGGAGGTAATAGTCAGCCTTGTATTAGAAGACTGAACTGTGTTTTGATAGCAAAGAGACAATACATTATATTAGATAGTTCGTTCGCCAATACAGTAAATTTACCATATTGTCAAATAAAGAATTATTTAATTGTGCGTTTGGGTATTCTTACACACTGTTGAGAATAAATATTATGCTTTTTTAAGAAAAGCTCTTGTTGCTTAATTTTGTAGACTGAATAATATTTATATGAAGGTCTCCCAAAAGCAAATTACGTACATAAAATTAAAAAATAAATACATGTGTTTTCAGAATAAATGAAAAACATGAGCCCTTTTAAGGCCCTCTTTAACAAATTGGACTCCCACTCCCCCACCCCTCCCCCCCTACCCCTTTGAAATAATCCTGTCTACGTCTTGGATTACGGACATAAACAAATTTTTTGTAAGCGATGGATGCAGTTCAACCACACTGTGAGTTTCGACCCCTCTGTGTGTAGTGTCACGCCATTCTTATTCAATTAGGGTCCAAAGATCTTAATGGATGAAATCATTCCATCACTTTGTTTTTGAACCTTGATAGCTGGCACAAAATATTCACATCAGTGTGATCGGACTAGCAGACATCATCCACATGATGGAAAACTAAGGCAGATTATCATTATTATTTCTTTTTCTTTGATATTGGACCAGCTTTGGTATCACACTGTGGTTTGACTGAGGATTTGTAACAGATTTGTTATGGTGAACAACGTGTTTATGCATTTTCCATTTACCTCAAGTTGTACTCCCTTCACTCCACATGCCCAGTAGTTGGCTTTTACCTTTAGGTCTCTAACCTTGTCACAGCTTAAAGAGGATAACTTCTTAACGTCCTCTGGGAAACAAAATTATATTTAAGAATCAAGACGAAACTACAGTCATGTCCAGTTATCAGTAATTAAGGAGGGGTGACCTGGTCACTTTCGAGATAACAGCGAGTCAAAGTTTGACAATGTCTAAAAACCACAACAGTCTACGATCGCAAGTATGTGTTTTATTCAATAATCGGTTTCGATTGTAACGACCATCTTCAGATTTATTTATAAAAGAATGTGCATATTTATGAATACTAGATTTTTTTTGTCATTTGTTAACCATCTGTCTGTTCTTCTGTTAAGAGGCCTTTTTCTCAAGAGTAGGTACACGTACATGTTTCCTGCATCAGTATCAATAACAAGCAAAAATCGTCGAAATTCTCGATTTCGGAGATGGGTAAACTATCTGTGCGCATTATTAAGTCTGAACGGAACTCTGCGCGAACTAGCATTTTTTCCATGAGCTACTTTTGACCGGAATGGGTTGCACTGGTACCCGTTTCTCTTGCCTTTTTAAATTCCTCTTCTCAGTTGTGTATATCGAGCTTCATTGTTCTCTCTGTTTTCTGTGAGAGTCAAACAACAGTGGCAAAAAGTAGAAACCTTCTTTTCAATAATTCGTGTTTCTTGATCTGTCGTTTTTATTACTCGTCCTTCGTCAGATTTCAGTTAGGCTGTACTGCAAGTGCCTATCGTTGTGGCTTAAGGGGTTCTCTGTTCGTGACAAGCATTATTTTATCAGGTGATCGAGCAGTCCATGGGTGTACTGCCGATTCCGCTGGACACCATGAACCGACATTACACCCAATGAATGTTCGAGAGAAATCGAAGAATCACATTTTTTTACTTTCTGATTTTACATTCCTGTGAATGTTGTTGTTTCTATTGGATTGGTGTGTCAGTTCATAGCGTTTTTCCATAAGTTCAATAAACACAACATACACACAGAACAGAGACTTAAGTCATTACTAATATATTCTCCTTCATTATTTACAAGTCTGGCAACGCTGGGTAACTTTTCGATTTCGCGGTCTAGAAATCACGTGGTTTTGAGGCGAAGAACTCGTCGAGCCGTGTTCGGAGCGCATTTTCATCCGGGAAGGTAGTTCCTTGAAGGGTGGTCGATAGAGCGTAGGAAAGGTGAGAACCTGAGGGCGCTAGTTCAGGTGAATAAGATGGATACGAAATGACTTTCCAACCCCTGTATAGCGTGTTACGTCAGTCTAATGTCAGTCTAACAGAATGTGGGCGGGCGTTACCGTGGAGTAGCATCGCTTCACGCAGTCTTCCTGGTCGTTGTTCTTGGATTCCGTCTGCAAACTGTCTCACTTCTTGACAATAAATGTCAGCTGTGATGGTTACAACTCGGAGAGGCAGTTCGTAGTACGCCACACAGTCTCTTTTCCACCAAATGTCTAACATTTTCTTCTGTGGATGCTCACAAGTATTTGTACGGGGAGTGGCTGCTTTGTTTGAATTCAACCATCCCTTTCTTTTCCTTATGTTAGCATAAAGACACCATTTCTCATCACCGGTAACAAAACAGGATAGGAATAGTCGGTGTTGGTGACTCAATTGATGATGAGTAAGCAGAGACGCGCACATAACCCACCTGCTGATTTTTGTGGTTTTGGTTTAGCATCCGATTTTTGAACCTTTCCTACGGCATGCAAATGTCGCACGATGGTGGACTGTTAAAGGTAATAAAACCCTGAAGGTCCTCCTGAACATGGAGAGTCACTAATGTCAAAACGATCCTCCGTATAAAAATCATTTTCTTGCCGTGCTATGGCCAGTGGCTTTATTCCCACACATGGCGCAAATGTTCCTCGTTTCCTCCGCTGCTGTCACCCCTATTGAACGCAAACAGAAAAATATATCGGAAATGTTCCGATTTCTCCACTTGGTACCCCGTTGTCTAGTGTCCACGGCTCCACTCACTATGTCCAAATGACGAAATGACAATGTGTAAACTCAAATACCAACAGTGAACCACAAATAGAAAATCATAGTTGATAATTGACCCCCCAATAACAAAAACGCCATGAACTTCTGCATGCACCAGAAATATTTTGTTACTTTTTGTGGATAGCACTGAGACTAATTGAAACTAATGGTTATTCTCATTTTTATGCAGCCAGAGAACGACTGGGAAGCCGATTTGAACCATCTGGAGAGCCAAATTGATGAAAATACGGCGGCAATAGTTGTATGCAATCCTTCGAATCCGTGTGGTTCGGTCTTCAAGAAACAACATCTAAAGGATATGTTATCCATTGCAGCAAGGCACAAATTACCCATAATTGCTGATGAGATATATGAACACATGGTAAGTAATTAATGTTTTGTATCATTTTTGCATATATATACAGGGTGATTCATGAAGATTTGCAAATATTTTAATATGTTACTCTACAAGTAAAACTAAAGGAAAAAGTTCATATAAACATAGGTCCGCAAATGTTTAGTTACGGAGTTACGGCTATTAAAAGATTTTGCCTGAAATTTATCAACTTCGCTAATATGAAGCCACTATAAAACTGTACGAGGTTAAAGTAAAGCACGATTTCCATTTATTTTGTTGGTATGGTCTGGTGAATCTAATAAAACCTGTACCAGACGTGCAACTGCAATAGTTCTCCAGAACATCCAGAGAAGCAAAGATTATTATACAAGTAAAAGTGTTTACTTTCCATTAAGAATGTAGAAACATTTATGTAATTGTTGGCAACCGTTAGTGAGTTGTTTCAGTCATTTCCTAACCTTGAAACGAGTTAGTCTTCTGTATTGTTCAGTGAAAGGACATAATAATAGCGCATTTACGTGAAACCATGTAGTAACAGTCTTAGTTTGTAGATTATTTATGAAATAGGGATGCCCTTCAAATTTTAGACAGAGGAATGCACCGATAATATGACGGTAATGCTATGGCTACAGTTAACGAATATAGCGTACGCTATCTAACTCAGAGGATTCCGAATGCACCAACTATTAGTGGAGTATTTCGAATGTCACGGGAGACAGATTCTCTACCTAGCGTTCCCCACAGTCGTTTAATGAACAAAGTAAGAGCATATGGCCTATCAGACCAATTGTGTGATTGGATTGAAGAGTTCCTAGATAACAGAACGCAGCATGTCATTCTAAATGGAGAGAAGTCTTCTGAAGTAAGAGTGATTTCAGGTGTGCCACACGGCAGTGTCGTAGGACCGTTGCTATTCACAATATACATAAATGACCTTGTGGATAACACCGGAAGTTCACTGAGGCATTTTGCGGATGATGCTGTGGTATATCGAGAGGTTGTAACAATGGAAAATTGTACTGAAATGCAGGAGGATCTGGAGCGAATTGACGCATGGTGCAGGGAATGGCAATTGAATCTCAATGTAGACAAGTATAATGTGCTGCGAATACACAGAAAGAACGATCCCTTTTCATTTATCTACAACATAGCACGTCAGCAACTGGAAGCAGTTAATGCCATAAATTATCTTAGAATACGCATTAGGAGTGATTTAAAACGGAATGACCATATAAAATTAATCGTCGGTAAAGCAGATGCCAGACTGAGATTCATTGGAAGAATCCTGAGGAAATGCAATCCGAAAACAAAGGAAGTAGGTTACAGTACACTTGTTCGCCCACTGCTTGAATATTGCTCACCAGTGTGGGATCCGTACCAGATAAGGTTGATAGACGAGATAGAGAAGATCCAACGGAGAGCAGGATCATTTAGGAATCACGAAAGCGTTACGGAGATGATAGATAAACTCCAGTGGAAGACTCTGCAGGAGAGACGCTCAGTAGCTCGGTACAGGCTTTTGTTGAAGTTTCGAGAGGATAACTTCACCGAGGAGTCAAAGCAGTATATTGCTCCCTCCTGCGTATATCTCGCGAAGAGACCATGAGGATAAAATCAGAAAGATTAGAGCCCACACAAAGGCATATCGACAATCTTTCTTTCCACGAACAATACGAAACTAGAATAGAAGGGAGAACCGATAGAGGTATTCAAGGTACCCTCCGCCACACACTGTTATGTGGCTTGCGGAGTATGGATGTAGATGTAGATAATGAGTGCTCGATACGTGAAGACGATGATGAGGATTTTACGGATGCTGGATGTTCTGGAAAACGATTGCAGATAAACGTCTGCGATCTCGTACAGTTTTGCGAGTCCTTCAAATTAGTGAAGCTGTTAAATTTCAGGCAAATCTTTTATTAGCCGTAACTCCGTAACTAAACATTTGCGGATCTTTGTTTATACGAACTTTTTTCTTTACTTTTACTTGTACAATAATGTATTAAAATAGTTGCATATCTTCGTGAATCACCCTGTATAATGCCGAAAAATGTTAATGGTGAATGTTAATACATGGTATCTAGCGGCTCTATAGACTAGATCCAGGAGTAACAATTAGACTTAAACATGGATAGATTAGCGAACTCGTAATGTGGAGTTGCGTATTTATGAGGATCCATCGTCGTCTGTTACAACAGTAACGAAAATCGAAATTAAACTTTTTCTTGCGAATTTATGAAATGGAGCAGTTCATTTACATACACTCACGGTTAGCAGCGTTCAGACAGCGTTCGCAGTTTGAATGAAACTTGTGATTTACGATGTTTTCTTGGCATGATTGATTAATGGCGGTCTCCCAGGTGTTCATTCGAGCTGTAGTTTCCATTTCATGCACAATATTTCCATAAGTGACCCAATCGTCTTCTTGAGGTTCTGCTGGCTGTAGTATCGCGTACACAAGGTATAAATGGGCAGTGCACTGGTGGAGCTTTTTTTTTTTTTTTGTGCCTCATGTGAAAAGGTTTCCGACATGATTATGGCCTTGTTAAAGATTGTTATACAACATAGCCAAGGAACGCTTTAATCGTACAAGTAAAAAACAAAAAACAGGATAAACACGAAAACGTTAACGACGTTGCGCAGCCACGCTCCCACTTCTTCCTCTGCCTAGCAAGGGACTACCGACCATCCAATGAGTGACCCCGGTGCAGGAGACCCGATATCCAGAGGCACTGACCAGTACCCGGCTTACCAACCCTGTGGGTTCCACCCTGATACGTTTCAAGTATGCTACATGCTTGGATATAAAAGTGTTTTGCATTTGAGAGCAAACGCACTATATCGTTAGGAGTAACGCCATAAAATTGTGTGTACAAGGGAAGATTACACAGCGGGTTTCTGATTTCAAAATCACAGTTACAAGTCGGTTGTTTATGGGAAAGATCGTGTTATGCCTTGCGCATTGGAGAGAAGTTTACCAGTATGTGTCGGAATTCGACAGGGCAGGATCGTTGTCAGTCGAGAGTTAAGTTTATCGTTCTGTGATATCGCTGCTCATGTTGGTTGTGATCCCGCAACTGTCATACGAATATGGAATCGATGGGGCCATACGCCATATCATGCATGGCCTTAACAGCCCAACGCGGCTAGCGCCCGAGAGGATGGTCATAGCGTTCGCTCGACCGCGCAGAATTGCACAGCCGCTACGCGTACCTTGTGAGTCAGAAAATGGGCTTCTTTACAGAAAGGGAAGTATCCACACGGACAGTACGACATCTGCAGCACCACGAAATGTCAAGCACGGCGACGATTGTTGTGACTTTCCTTGAAGTGACAACGGACAGAGATGAGCCGACAGTGGTGCACCTTACAACAATTGACACTGAAGTGACACCTTTTCTTATTTTAAGACAAGACCCAGTTAAATGTAGAGCGTGGAGTCTCCGAGGAGAATGGACACTGCCAGATGCATTCGTCATCGTCATGCAGTCCCAGTACATAGCGCGTCGGTACCAGGATACAGTTGGCTATACAACACAGTTACCTCTGGTTGGCATGCCAGTAATTCGGACAATAGGTATTAAACTTCTGACACGGACAGTTGCTTCACCCAGTCTCCAAGATATCTGTGCCGTCTTTTAATAAGATAACGTAAGACTACATGTTGTCCATTATTTCCTCGCCTACCTTCATACAGAGGGTGTTCGTCTGTTGCTTCACCCAGTCTCCAAGATATCTGTGCCGTCTTTTAATAAGATAACGTAAGACTACATGTTGTCCATTATTTCCTCGCCTACCTTCATACAGAGGGTGTTCGTCTGTTACCATGGTCATCATGATCTCCAGATCTCTCTCACCTACTGAAAACATTTGATGATGAGTTACTGAGACACTTGCACACCATCACTTGCCAGCCACTATGACTGTTGAACTCTGGCACAGAGCAGAACCAGCGCGTGCTGCGACGTACCAGTATCTGTTGTCCAAGCTCAGTTTGACTCAATACTCAGCAGCTGTATTAGAGCTATTGTTACTGCCAGAAATGGCAGCCTTGTGTATTAAATTGCGCACCTTATATTTCCCGAGTCATCTAAAAATTTGTGTATCCCGCCTGCTGTACTCTATGTGCACAATAAGCAAAATTTGAATATTTGCTATCCCTCTTGGTGTTTGCAATTAATGGTCAGCAGCGTATGTAGAGAATTCGCAATGCCAGAAATTGTCACAAAATGCGGGAAGGCCAACAGAGAACTGATGCTTGCTTCAGGGACAGAAAGATGACTTTGTATAAGCAAACGTAGCTTATTGCAAATAAATGAGATTCCAGGGTAGAACCCACGGGGGTGGATGGGTGGCTGGGCGGAACCGGTTGTGGGGATCATGATACCCAATATTTTTTACATATATTTTTACGTACGAGGTGTGTTAAAAAAAACTACGGGAATTTTTATTTTTTGGAAACAGTTTTATTTGTTCGTTTACATCAGTGTTATCCCCTTCAAAATAGTCACCATTAGGTATTATACACTTATGTCGGTGCTTTTTACTATTAGATTAGATTAGATTTGTACTTGTTCCATAGGTCATGACTACGACACTTCGTAATGATGTGGAACGCATCTATCGTATACACACTTTTCGAACTCAGCCTTTGGGATAGCTTTTAGATGTCTCAGAGATGACTTTTTAATCTCATCTATGGTTGTAAATCGACAGTGCTTTAAGGTTTACTTTGTTTCTGGGAACAGAGAAAAACACTTGGGCCATGACGCGAGTATGTAGACTGAGGCAATATTACGGAATCGTTTTTGACCAAAAATTTACGGACAAGCGATGAAGCGCTAATAAGTGCATTATCGTGGTACGAGACCTATTCTTTGCTTCCCCAGAACTCTGGGCGATTTTCTTTTTTCAGAATGCTTCACGCAAATGGCGTTGAACTTGCAGATAGTAGTCCTAGTTAATCGTCCGACCTTGTGGTAAGAACTCGTGGTGCGGTATGCCGTTAAAACCGAAGAACATAGTGAGCACATAACCTTCACATCTGACCTCACTTGCTAACTTTTTTTTTCGGTGTTCGCGATTCGGAATGCTTCCACTGGTACTGCTCGGCCTTAGTTTCACCGTCGTATCCGTAAACCCATGTCTCATCAACTTTTATGATGCGTTTCCGTAATACTGCACATTTGCTGACTTCATCTAGCGACTCCCGAGCAACTTTCATTCTACGCTGTTTTGGATCAATATTTAACAGTTTTGGAACAAATTTTGCTATCAGATGTCCAACACTCAAAACATTCGAAATAGAGTCATAGTGAGAGCGAACTGATATGCCAGCTTCATCAGCGACTTCTCTAATTGTGATTTGGCGATCGTTAATAATCGTTTCTTTCACTGTTTTCACGATTTCGTCAGATGATTAAGTGCAGGGGCACGAAGGAGCTCTTCATCTTCAGCATCTTCTTCGAAACACTTACAACACCCGCAAAACTTTGTTTTACTCATAGCAGACTCGCCAAAATCAATATTTTATATTACTAAAACTTTGCTGTGCTCCAACTGCAAAATTTAATACAAAGGCTCTTGCCTGTTTTCATACAAAATGCACCCATGAGTCAAAACCCGGTGATTGAATGTCATCTAGTGGCATTGCGGGCAGGAGACGTAAGCATTTCAGAAGCAGGTTCAAATGGTTCAGATGGCTCTGAGCACTATGGGACTCAACTGCTGTGGTCATCAGTCCCCTAGAACTTAGAACTACTTAAACCTAACTAACCTAAGGACATCACACACATCCGTGCCCGAGGCAGGATTCGAACCTGCGACCGTAGCAGTCGCACGGTTCCGGACGGCGCGCCTAGAACCGCGAAACCACCGCGGCTGTCAGAAGCAGGGCTGTAGGTTCGAACAACATCGTATGTACGGAGATGCTTCGGGAACTCAAATGGGAATCTCTGGAGGGAAGGCGGCGTTCTTTTCGAGAAACACTATTGAGTAAATTTAGAGGACTGGCATTTGAAGCTGACTGCCGAAAGATTCTACTGCTGCTGACATACATTGTGCGTAAGCACCACGGAGATAATGTTCGAGAAATTAGGGCTCATACGGAGGCATATAGATAGTCGTTTTTCCCTCACTCTGTGTGTGAGTGGAACAGGAAAGGAAATTATTAGTAGTGGTGCAGGGTACCCTCCGCCACGCACCGTAAGGTGGCTGGAGGAGTATCTATGTAGATGTAGATGTAGAAGGAAAGTACTGATATACAGGTGGTCAGAAACAGTATGAAAAGCTTGTAAGGGTGTTGCAGACTAGGTTGTGCTAATAAATAATTGTTAAGAAAAATTTCGATACTTCGCGTCGCTTCCTAGTCAATTAATTTTGAAGTCAGCAGATCAGGCTGTTGCGCGTGCAAATCCAAGCGCCCGCGCGAAACGGTGTCGCCAAGCGTGTTCTCCGCTTGGTTTCCTAAAACCGAACGAGAAAGCGATACAAAAATTTGACATGGGACGGTAGTAAAGGCAGAACCCGAGCGAAAGCCTGAGCAGTCTCGTGCGCTATCATCTACACTATGGGGAAGGCTGACACTGATTGTATCTGGCGGGACACATGAATTTGCGCGCGCAACGGCCTGATTGGCTAACTGCAGCACTAATTAACTCGGAAACGGCGCAACGTATCGAATTTTTGTCTTAACAATTATTTTTCAGCATAACTACCCTGCTACACAATTACAAACTGTTTCTGACTACCCTCTACAACCGAAGTAGAACGAACGGGTAATCATTCCAGCGGCAAATGGGGAAATTCACAGACATATGCGCATTCTGGCAAATAGTAGATTATTATGGTCCGGGACCTGGGACAAGCATATTGAAAACGGCAAAGCTGGTCAGTTGTTCATGTACTATTGTCACAAGCATCTATTGGTAGTGGTCAAAGTACGATGAAATCAATAGTTAGTCAACACTATGTAAAGCACGATTGGTGATGATATGTGGCAGGTATGACGACAGGTTACAATGCTGGTTCAGGGACAAGTGTTTCGCAGCACATCATTCAGCGTACACTGTTAAAGATGAGGCTCTGCAGCAGACGTCTCCTACAAGTCCCCATGTTTACCCAATGACAGAGGGTCTATTACCACTGTAGTGGGCACAGGATCATAGATATTGGACAGTGGAGCAGTGGAAACGTGCCACTGGTCAGTTGAATCATGTTCATACGTTATATATGAGATGGAAGTTATATATGAGATGGTGTGGGGAGTCATTGACAATATATGATCCCTCCTCCCCAGAACTGAAACCTTGATCAGTCTCCCCTCCCCCCCCCCCCCCCACCTCCTGAAGAGTTTCAATATTGTTCGATTACACAATTGACAAGCAGTCATTGAAAACAGTCACAACAATTAAATGTCTAGGAGCCTGAGTTCAGAATGATTTAAAGTGGAACTACCAGTAACACATAATAGTACTTGTAGGAAAGATAAGAAGACAAATTGAGATTTATGGAAGAAGGCAAAATAACACTCTTATCTAGTAGGGTAATCACAAAACTATTGTTTGCTTTATTCTTGAGCATTATTCATCAGGCTGGGACTGTTGCCAGGTAGGGTTAACAAGGGGGTAAAAATCTTAAGGTCCATTTACCAAGAAGCAAATGAATCAGAGTCAACTTTAGTGTCTGAGCTTTATTAATAGGACATTAGTTTCTTTTCATTCAGTGAAGCATAACACTAAGCAATTCACACTGCACCGCATTTCACTAATTTTATCAGATGACAACTACTACCCACCACCACTACCACCAAAACAACGACTATTATTGTTCCTGTTTATTCTAACTGATGTGTTTATTTTAAAAACAAAGATTCCAAGGCTTACCAAGCCGGAAAGTGCCGGTAGATAGGTACAATGAATAAAAAAAAAAAAAAACACACACACACACACACACACACACACAGAATTTGAGCTTTCGCAACCGGCGGCTGCTTCGTCAGGAAAGAGGGAAGGGAAAGGAAAGATGAAAGGATGTGTGTTTTAAGGGAGAGGGTAAGGAGTCATTCCAATCCCGGGAGCAGAAAGACTTACCTTAGGGGGAAAAAAGGATAGGTATATACTCGCGCGCGCACACACACACACACATATCCATCCATACATACACAGACACAAGCAGACATATTTAAAGGCAAAGAGTATGGGCAGAGATATAAGTCAAGGCGGAAGCGTGGAGGCAAAGATGATGTTGAATGACAGGTGAGGTATGAGTGGCGGCAACTTGAAATTAGCGGAGATTGAGGCCTGGTGGATAACAAGAAGAGAGGATATATTGAAGGGCAAGTTCCCATCTCCGGAGTTCGGATAGGTTGGTGTTGGTGGGAAGTATCCAGATAACTCGGACGGTGTAACACTGTGCCAAGATGTGCTGGCTGTGCACCAAGGCATGTTTAGCCACAGGGTGATCCTCATTCCCAACAAACACTGTCTGCCTGTGTCCATTCATGCGAATGGACAGTTTGTTGCTGGTCATTCCCACATAGAAAGCGTCACAGTGTAGGCAGGTCAGTTGGTAAATCACGTGGGTGCTTTCACACGTGGCTCTGCCTTTGACCGTGTACACCATCCGGGTTACAGGACTGGGGTAGGTAGTGGTGGGAGTGTGCATAGGACAGGTTTTACACCGGGAGCGGTTGCAAGGGTAGGAGCCAGAGGGTAGGGAAGGTGCTTTGGGGATTTCATAGGGATGAACCAAGAGGTTACGAATGTTAGGTGGACGGCGGAAAGACACTCTTGGTGGAGGGGGGAGCATTTCATGAAGGATGGATCTCATTTCGGGGCAGGATTTTAGGAAGTTAGGAAGTCGTATCCCTGCTGGAGAGCCACATTCAGAGTCTGATCCAGTCCCGGGAAGTATCCTGTCACAAGTGGGGCACTTTTGGGATACTTCTGTGAGAGGTTCTGGGTTTGAGGGGATGAGGAAGTGACTCTGGTTATCTGCTTCTGTACCACGTCGGGAGGGTAGTTGCGGGATGCGAAAGCTGTTTTCAGGTTGTTGGTGTAATGGTCCAGGAATTCAGGACTGGAGCAGATTCGTTTGCCACAAAGGCCTAGGCTGTAGTGAAGGGACCATTCGATATGGAATGGGTGACAGCTGTCATAATGGAGGTACTGTTGCTTGTTGGTGGGTTTGATGTGGACGGATGTGTGAAGCTGGCCATTGGACAGATGGAGGTCAACGTCAAGGAAAGTGGCATGGGATTTGGAGTAGGACCCGGTGAATCTGATGGAACCAAAGGAATTGAGGTTGGAGAGGAAATTCTGGAGTTGTTCTTCACTGTGAGTCCAGATCATGAAGATGTCATCAATAAATCTGTACCAAACTTTGGGTTGGCAGGCTTGGGTAACCAAGAAGGCTTCCTCTAAGTGCCATAAATAGGTTGGCATACGAGGGGGCCATCCTGGTACCCATGGCTGTTCCCTTTAATTGTTGGTATGTCTGGCCTTCAAAAGTGAAGAAATTGTGGGTCAGGATGAAGCTGGCTAAGGTGAAGAGGAAAGAGGTTTTGGGTAGGGTGGCAGGTGATCGACGTGAAAGGAAGTGCTCCATTGCAGCGAGGCCCTGGATGTGCAGGATATTTGTGTATAGGGAAGTGGCATCAATGGTTACAAGGATGGTTTCCGGGGGTAACAGACTGGGTACGGATTCCAGGCATTCCAGAAACTGGTTGGTGTCTTTGATGAAGGATGGGAGACTGCATGTAATGGGTTGAAGGTGTTGATCTACGTAGGCAGAGATACGTTCTGTGGGGGCTTGGTAACCAGCTACAATGGGGGGGCCAGGATGTTTGGGTTTGTGAATTTTAGGAAGTAGGTAGAAGGTAGGAGTGCGAGGTGTCGGTGGGGTCAGGAGTTTGATGGAGTCAGGTGAAAGGTTTTGTAGACCTTCGTAGGTGCTCTCTGTCTGATAACTGCTTGATGATAACTGGATCTCTTCCTGATGGATTTTGATTAGTCATCCGATTCACCACTGTATTGTGAAATGTTGTTATTATGGAATTCATCTTTCCAGCTTGAATTTTCTTATTCTTGGCATTTAATATCTAGATTGCAAAGAAACTTTCTGAAAATATTACCTGAATGATACAGCTATGCAGTTAAGACATAACAGGTGTCAGTAATGGCCCTATTTCTGTACTCTGATATTTTTATATCATTGTTGCTAATTTATACATAAGTAAAACGCCCACAAACAAATAATAAATAGTATATTAACTGTGGTGGGGAGGGTTGGAAGGTACATTTGTGAAGGATTTTCCAACTGAATGAGTTTTAGCAATAAATAAATAGTTTTATTTTATCATAAAATAATCTACATTTTGTAGAGCTCTTTATTCATATCTGATCTTTAAATGAACTTTCCAACGTGCAGGTATTTCCTGGACATGAGTTCCATCATCTGGCTTCTCTTTCAGAAGAAGTGCCCATACTTTCATGCAGTGGGCTGACAAAGAGGTAAGCAGCTTGAAATTAAATATTTGACTAATTTTCTCCTTCATTAATGCAGAACGAAATGTAGAAAATAATTTTGCTATTCTTGTCTTTATAAATTATCAGACTGATTTAATTAAACAGATTAACATATATAAATTTCTAAATGTATTACCTCAATTCTTGCTACACTACCTTTTCTTAAATATTTTCCTACACTCACATTGTATGTCTTATGACATAATCACAGTCTTTAAGATAAATGTTCATGTCAGTCAGAAACTGATGAGCCTCTTACAGAAGTAGTTGTAGACAGGGCTCAACAAGCTTTAAGCAGCAAATTGAATAAGAAGGTAGGGAATTGTGCAAGGAGAAAGAAAGTCTTGTTGCTAGGTAGTTCGCATGCTAGGGGTGTGGGCCAACTTCTGCAGGATGAATTAGGGTCAGAATACCAGGTCACAAGTTTTTTCAAACCTAGTGCTGGACTGGGGCAGGTTACAGAGGATTTAGGTTCACTATCTGGAGGCTTTACTAAGGAAGATACCGTGGTTATTGTGGGTGGGCCGGGCAACAGTATTGACAGAGATCCGGGGTACAGCATAGAGTGTGACCTGGCAAATATTGCATCAGCATCGGGTCATACCAGTGTTGGGTTTGTGTCGGTTCTGGAGCACCACGACCAGCCTCATTTGAGCTCTTCTGTCAGGAGAGTTAATTTGGAGTTGGAACGGCTACTTGGATCTGATGCAGGGTCACACATCGGTGTGGTTCCTGTTGATTCACTCTGTAGGTGGGACTATACTAGACATGGCCTACACCTCAACAAGAAGGGGAAGGGTAAACTGGCTGGGCTGATAGCAGGAAATTTAAAGGGGGGAGGAACTACATCTCATGGTGGTAACTCTTTTTTAGTGTAAGATCAGTGTCCAGTGGGAAACTCAGCCAGGCAAGTAGTAAAGATGTTAAAAAAGTTCAAGATACTCACAAAAGTAAAATGAAAAATAACGTTAGTATATTTCATCAAAATATTGGGGGATAGAAGAATAAAATTGATGAGCTTCTGCTTTGTTTAGAAGATATAGAAACTGAGATTGTAATAGATGTACTATGCCTGTCCGAGCATCACATTGTCACTGATATGCAAAAGGTTAGCATCAATGGGTACAAATTAGCTGCACATGTAAGTAGAGATAATATGATGAGAGGAGGAGTTGCCATATATGTCAAAAGCTCAAAAAATTTAGAAACTAAAAAATTTTGTGTAGAGCAACATATGGAAGCATGTGCCACTGAACTAAAAATAAATGATGGCACTTTCATAATCGTAACAGTGTATAGGTCCCCCTCAGGGAATTTCCAGCTATTTCTAGAAAACTTGGATGCTTTGTTGTGCTATCTGTCAGACAGGGGGAAGCAAATTATCATTTGTGGGGATTTCAATGTTGATTCCCTGAAAGAGTGTAATAGGAAGAATGACCTTGTAGTATTACTCAGTTCTTTCAATTTGAGCTCCGTCATTGATTTTCCTGCTCGGATAACAAAGAACAGCAGGAATTGATAGATAACTTTTTTATAGACCAAGATAAGTTTAACGACATAAATGCTTATCCTGTTGAGAATGGTCTTTCAGATCATGGTGCACAGCTAGTTACAGTACATGAAATAGCTTCATGCAGTACATCAAATCAGAATTTCAAAACAGTGGGTTCAATTAACAATATAAATACTGCAAACTTTAGGGAAAGCCTAAAGCAGCTAGACTGGGATGAAGTGTATAAGGAACCCGATGCAAAATTGAAATATAACTTATTTCACGATACATTTTTAAGGGTATTTGAAAATTGTTTTCCCAAGAAAATAGTTAAACATAATTCCAAGAAAACATAGAAAAAACCTTGGCTAACTAAAGGAATAAGAATATCTTGCAACCATAAAAGAGAACTGTATCTAACAGCAAGAGGGAGTACTGACCCCGAAATTGTTCAATATTATAAAAACTATTGTGCGGTATTAAGAAAAGTTATTCAAAAGTCCAGAAGCATGTGTATCATGTCTGAGATCAGTAACTCTGATAATAAAATTAATGCAATTTGGAATATTATTGAAAGGGAAACAGGGCAACCAAGAGCCATAAAACTGAATGACAAGTGTACTAACAAGGAATCAGAAATTGGAAATATTTTCAATAATCATTTTTTAAATGTTGTGGAGAAAATAGGATCTAGATCTTCACTAGAAGAGGCAAGGCTTCTAATAGAAGAGGCCATACCTGTGCAGTTTGAAACAAGTGTATTTCCACCAACCTCTCCCTCTGAAATCAGTAAAATAATAAACTCACTGAAAAGTAAAAGCTCTTACAGAATTGATGGCATTTCCAGCAAGATACTTAAAGCTTGTTCCCCACAGATCAGTAGGATTCTCCGCCACATATGTAATAGCTCTTCGGAGCAGGGTGTTTTCCCCGATAGACTGAAATATGCCATTGTAAAACCACTGCATAAAAAGGGGGATACGTCGGATGTCAACAACTATTGCCCAATCTCTCTTCTGACAGCTCTATCAAACATTTTTGAGAAAGTAATGTATTCAAGAGTAGCCTCCCATATTTGTAAAAATAAAGTACTAACAAAATGTCAGTTTGGATTTCAGAAAGGCTTTTCAACAGAAAATGCTATATACGCTTTCACTGATCAAATATTAAATGCTCTGAATAACCGGACATCACCCATTGGTATTTTTTGTGATCTCTCAAAGGCCTTAGATTGTGAAATCATGGAATTCTTTTAGATAAGCTAATTCATTATGGTTTGAGGGGGGAAGTGCATAAATGGTTTAATTCATACTTAACTGAAAGAATGCAGAAAGTTGAAATAAGGGGGGGGCTATCAAGTACGGGGTCCCACAGGGTTTGGTCTTAGGTCCTTTACTGTTCTTGATATACATTAATGACTTACCATTCCATATTGATGAAGATGCAAAGTTAGTTCTTTTTGCTGATGATACAAGTATAGTAATAACATCCAAAAACCAAGAACTTGATAATGTAATTGTAAATGATGCTTTTCACAAAATTATTAAGTGGTTCTCAGCAAACGGACTCTCTTTAAATTTTGATAAAACACAGTATATACAGTTCCGTACCGTAAATGGCACAACTCCAGTAATAAATATAGACTTTGAACAGAAGTCTGTAGCTAAGGTAGAATTTTCAAAATTTTTAGGTGTGTCCATTGATGAGAGGTTAAACTGGAAGCAACACATTGATGGTCTGCTGAAAAGTCCGAGTTCAGCTACGTATGCTGTTAAGTGTTATTGCAAATTTTGGTGATAAGAATCTCAGTAAATTAGCTTACTATGCCTACTTTCATTCACTTCTTTCGTATGGCATCATATTCTGGGGTAATTCATCATTGAGTAGAAAAGTATTCATTGCTCAAAAACGGTCATCCTGCAGACATCTATTTAAGGATCTAGAGATCCTCACAGTAACCTCATAGTATATATATTCACTTATGAAATTTGTTGTTAATAATCCAACCCAGTTCAAAAATAATAGCAGTGTGCATAGCTATAACACTAGGAGAAAGGATGATCTTCACTATGCAGGGTTAAATCTGACTTTGGCACAGAAAAGAGGTAAATTATGCTGCCACAAAAGTCTTTGGTCACCTACCAAACAGCATCAAAAGCCTGACAGATAGTCAACCAACATTTAAAAATAAATTAAAAGAATTTCTAGATGACAACTCCTTCTACTCATTGGCTGAATTTTTAGATATAAAGTAAGGGAGGGAAAAAAACTAACTTAAACATTAATGTCATGCAATATTTTGTGTAATGTAATATCAAGTACAGACATCTTTCATTAACCTGACACGCTCCACATCATTACGAAGTGTCGTATTCATGATCTATGGAACAATTATTAATCTAATCTAATCTAATCTAATCTCTAATATAATCTGTCAAACTTGGTTGGGCTTAAGAATAAGAAATACTGAGCATCTATCTGAAATTGATCATTGTAATATTAACAGCCAAATAAGCTGCAGCATATTTCTAATCACAATCATTGAACTGTGCAGTAGGACGTAAAAGCAATAAAAACTATGAGTTGATCAGATATACTTACAAAAGTGAGACTGTCTGCTAGAATACATTGTCAACTAATGGAAGACACTGCTGTGTCCAACAAGGTCATACTGCATTAAATAACATAGAGTAATGTGAGTCATAAACATGAATACACACAAGATGTCATGTCCAAACAATGAATGGTATGGCACCATCTGTGTAAGATTGCTACTGCCTACACATGTTGCCATAATCAGTTCTGGTGTGCAGTCCACACTCTCTGTGTGTGGCAAGAATCCTAGAGACATGTGCCTCGTTATCAATATGAGGTACAGTGATATTTGTAATTAATTATAACATGAAATAACTAAATTTACCAGCTAAACTTTGTCTAAAACTTTTTTCTGGATACTTGTACCATACAACTTATTACAAAAATTTCTGATTTGCATTGTTAGCTGGGAACTTATAAAACAGTATGGTCAAAATAAAATTGGCCTAAAAAATATTAAGAATAAGACTGCTGCTGGATTGACCCTTGTTATTGAACATCACAGATGATGATGGAAATAGCCACCACTGACTTCAATGTAGTGTTATCCTTGATTTGCCAAACTGTGAGATCCAGCCTAAAATATAGCAGATAATAGTGACTTCAATGTTATGCTGTAGCTCTTCCAGTGTGTGAAAATTAATTGAGTTCACCTGACCCTTCAATTTACCCCACAGGTAAAAATCACAGGGAGAGTGATCAGGTGATCAAGGTGGCCAGGAGATTCATTTGCTGATTGTCCTCTCCTCTCCAAATACTTCGTGCATTTGTGACAAGGTTGTAAAGGCAGAGTGTACTGCTGCTCTGTCTTGTTGAAAATATCCATTCCATCTTTCGCCTTTTTTGAGTTGATCCACATACAGATTAAACAGTTTCTGAACACACATGTTAGCATTAACAGTTTGGTGACAGAATCATGTTACAATGCAGACACCAGACATTGATCAAAGAGTAATCTTGAGATTATACAAAGGCTCTTGAAAGTACTCATGGGGATTTTATGATGCATATTGGTGGTGTGTGTTCTGAGAGTTCATACACTCTGACAGACTGAACCATACTTCTTCTGAAGAAGCATATAAACTGAGGCTCCAAGTCCTGACACTACTTCAGTCAGAAACCACCGGTAGAACTCAACTCGCAAAAGTTCATAACACTAAATTTGTGATTTCATAACTATCATTTGCATTCATAAATCGTGTTGAGATTTTGTTTTGTTGGGTGTTGTTCCAGGATTTCCTTCACTTCAGCCATATTTTCTGGTGTCTGAACTCTTTTCAAATAGTTACTGTTTTTATTCACTAAAGAGCCCATGATGCTCCATCTTGCCACTAAGTTCTGCATTGCAGACTTTTCTGGACTTTTGCCAAAACACTTTAAATCTTAAACTTTTGATCAAACAGTTCCACACCTATTTTCCAAGAACTGTGCTTTACATAACACTTGACAATGAACACACACTGTGTTGCATTCAACTGGTCACTAAATGTGTCTGCTCCTCTCACTCATCCAAATGTAATTCAGCAAATTACACAGGACAGAGCATATGGGAGATACATGTGTGCAGGCATATGAGGATGTGCTGAGAAGTAAGATCTCTGAATTTTTAAGTAAGACAGATGTTATTAACATTTTACATCTTTATTCTTCATGTCTACATATTTGCATCGCTCTGCCACTAGAGGGCTTCAGATTGTAGCGTGTAACATGGTGGTGTGTAACATAATTTTGTTGGTGCATGAGAAGCAGCATGCTGCAACAGAAATTTGAATTCAAAGAGTTCATCCAGACATACAGCACCCTTTCCTTCATCATGAAAATCCCATCATACATGAGCACTGCAACATTTGCAACAATGTGACAACTTGGGTTCATGGTCATTGATCATCCTCCATACAGTCCTGGCTTGACCCCATCCAATTTTCATCTATTTCAAAAACTTAAGGAACATCTTTGAGGACTTCGCTTTGATAGTGATGAAGTGATGCAAGCAGAGGTGAGGTTGTGGCTCCATCTACAAATACAAACATTCTGTAATGAAAATGCCATCATACATGAGCACTGCAACATTTGCAACAATGTGACAACTTGGGTTCACAGTCATTGATCATCCTTCTTCCCCATGAGCCATGGACGTTGCCATTGGTGGGGAGGCTTGCGTGCCTCAGCGATACTGATGGCTGTAGCGTAGGTGCAACCACAATGAAGGGGTATCTCTTGAGAGGCCTGAAAAACGTGTGGTTCCTGAAGAGGGGCAGCAGCGTTTCCAGTAGTTGCAGAGGCAACAGTCTGGATGATTGACTGATCTGGCCTTGTAAGACTAACCAAAACGGCCTTGCTGTGCTGGTACTGTGAACGGCTGAAAGCAAGGGTAAACTACAGCCGTAATTTTTCCCAAGGGCATGCAGCTTTACTGTATGGTTAAATAATGGTGGCGTCCTCTTGGTTAAAATATTCCGGAGGTAAAATAGTCCCCCATTCGGATCTCCGGGCGGGGACTACTCAGGAGGACTTCGTTATCAGGAGAAAGAAAACCGGCATTCTACGGATCGGAGCATGGAATGTCAGATCCCTTAATCAGGCAGGTAGGTTAGAAAATTTAAAAAGGGAAATGGATAAGTTGAAGTTAAATATACTGGGGATTAGTGGAGTTCGGTGGCAAGAGGAACAAGACTTTTGGCCAGGTGAATATAGGGTTATAAATACAAAATCAAATAGGGGTAATGCAGGAGTAGGTTTCATAATGAATAAAAAAAATAAGAGTGCAGGTAAGTTACTACAAACAGCATAGTGAACGCATTACTGCAGCCGAGATAGACATGAAGCCCATGCCTAGTACAATAGTACAAGGTTATGAGCCAACTAGCTCTACAGATGAGGAAGAAATTGATGAAATGTATGATGAGATAAAAGAAATTATTCAGGTAGTGAAGGGAGATGAAAATTTAATAGTCATGGGTGACTGGAATTCAACAGTAGGAAAAGGGAGAGAAGTAAACATAGTAGGTGAATATGGATTGGGAGTAAGAAATGAAAGAGGAAGACGTCTGGTAGAATTTTGCACAGAGCATAACTTAATCACAGTTAACACTTGGTTCAAGAATTATAAAAGAAGGTTGTATACATGGAAGAATCCTGGAGATACTAGAAGGTATCAGATAAATTATATAATGGTAAGACAGAGATGTAGGAACCAGATTTTAAATTGTAAGACATTTACAGGGACAGATGTGGACACTGACCGCACTCTATTGGTTATGAACTGTAGGTTAAAACTGAAGAAACTGCAAAAAGGTGGGAATTTAAGGAGATGGGATCTGGATAAACTGAATAAACCAGAGGTTGTACAGAGTTTCAGGGAGAGCATAAGGGAACAATTGACAGGAATGGGGCAAAGAAATACAGTAGAAGACGAATGGGTAGCTCTGAGGGATGAAGTAGTGAAGGCAGCAGAGGACCAAGGATAAAAAGATGAGGGCTAGTAGAAATCCTTGGGTAACAGAAGAAATATTGAATTTAATTGATGAAAGGAGAAAATATAAAAATGCAGTAAATGAAGCAGACAAAAAGGAATACAAACGTCTCTAAAATGAGATCGACAAGAAGTGCAAAATGGCTAAGCAGGGATGGCTACAAGACAAAGGATGTAGAGGCTCATCTCACAAGGAGCAAGATAGATACTGGCTACAGGAAAATTAAAGACACCTTTGGAGAAAAGAGAGCCACTTGTATGGATATCAAGAGCTCAGATGAAAACCCAGTTCTAAGCAAAGAAGGGAAAGCAGAAAGGTGGAAGGAGTATATAGAGGGTCTATATAAGGGTGATGTACTTGAGGGCAATATTATGGAAATAGAAGAGGATGTAAATGATAATGAAATGGGAGAAATGATACTGCGTGGAGAGTTTGACAGAGCACTGAACGACCTGAGTCGACACAAGGCCCCGGGAGTAGACAACATTCCATTAGAACTACTGACGGCCTTGGGAGAGCCAGTCCTCACAAAACTCTACCATCTGGTGAGCAAGATGTATGAGACAGGCGAAGTACCCACAGACTTCAAGAAGAATATAATAATTCCAATCCCAAAGAAAGCAGGTGTTGACAGACGTGAAAATTACTGAATTTTCAGTTTAATAGGTCACGGATGCAAAATACTAACACAAATTCTTTACAGATGAATGGAAAAACTGGTAGAAGCTGACCTCGGGGAAGATCAGTTTGGATTCTGTAGAAATGTTGGAACACGTGAGGCAATACTGACCTTACGACTTATCTTAGAAGAAAGATCAAGGAAAGGCAAACCTATGTTACTAGCATTTGTAGACTTAGAGAAAGTTTTTGACAATGTTGACTGGAATACTCTCTTTCAAATTCTAAAGGTGGCAGGGGTAAAAACCAGGGAGCGAAAGGCTATTTACAATTTGTACAGAAACCAGCTGGCAGTTATAAGAGTCGAGGGACATGAAAGAGAAGCAGTGGTTGGGAAGGGAGTGAGACAGGGTTGTAGCCTATTCCTGATTTTATTCAATCTGTATTTTGAGCAAGTAGTAAAGGAAACAAAAGAAGAATTCAGTGTAGGTATTAAAATCCATGGAGGAGAAATAAAAACTTTGAGGTTCGCCGATGACATTGTAATTCTGTCAGAGACAGCAAATTACTTGGAAGACAGGTTGAACGGAATGGACAGTGTCTTGAAAAGAGGATATAAGATGAACACCAACAAAAGCAAAATGAGGATAATGGAATGTAGTCAAATTAAGTCGGGTGATGCTGAGGGAATTAGATTAGAAAATGAGACACTTAAAATAGTATAGGAGTTTTGCTATTTGGGGAGAAAAATAACTGATGATGGTTGAAGTAGAGAAGATATAAACTGCAGACTCGCAATGGCAAGGGAAGCATTTCTGAAGAAGAGAAATTTGTTAACATCAAGTATAGATTTAAGTGTCAGGAAGTCATTTCTGAAAGTTTTTGTATGGAGTGTAGCCATGTATGAAAGTGAATCATGGACGATAAATACTTTGGACAAGAAGAGAATAGAAGCTTTCAAAATGTGGTGCTACAGAAGTATGCTGAAGATTAGATGGGTAGATCACATAACTAATGAGGAGGTATTGAATATAATTGGGGAGAAGAGGAGTTTGTGGCACTACTTGAGAAGTAGAAGGGACTGGTTGGTAGTACATGTTCTGAGGCATCAGGGAATCACAAATTTAGCATTGGAGGGCAGCGTGGAGGGTAAAAATTGTAGAGGAGACCAAGACATGAATACATTAAGCAGATTCAGAAGAATGTAGGTTGCAGTAAGTACTGGGAGATGAAGAAGCTTGCACAGGATAGAGTAGCATGGAGAGCTGCATCAAACCAGGCTCAGGACTGAAGACCACAACAACAACAACAGTGACAGTATCAACAAACTGGTCTCTTGTTGGAAGAAATGTGTTCGTCGGCAGTGTGGCTGTGTCGAGAAACATACTTGTAGACATGAAGAATAATTATGTAAAATAATAACAACATTTGTTTTATTTAAAAAGCCTTAAGAGTTTGCACACAGAAAATTTAGAGTCATATTTTTCAACACACCTTCACATGACAACAACCAATTGGTACATCAAAATAATGGTTCTAATATTTTCTGTGATGGGAAGTTCTCCTGTTTATTAATAGGGCCAATTCTATGGCAGTCTTATATATATCTTCTGGGTCAGTTTTATTTTGACCACCCTGTATTTCTTAAGATTTCTGATAATGTTTCACATCTTCAGTATGTATGTTCCCTCTAATATTATGATTCTACCTCCCATAAAATTATCTTGAGTCTTCATTTCATATTCCACGATAAAAAAGAATTCTGAGATGAGAACATTAATGGGGAGCAGACAGTAATAAGAGCTGCTATACATATTAAAAATGACAGTAAAAATTTTGGTAGTCTCTTGGAACAGGGAATGCCTTGCTGCTTCACAGAGAATTCAAATGAGAAAATATGAAATGTTCAGCCTTCACGTGAAAGACTTTGCTTTTTTAGGTCATAAAAGTGCTTACTTTTTATGCAGTCTCCTTTAAGTTGATTCACTGTGTCCATTTTATTTCCAGTCTGTAGTTTCCATCCATGAAGTGTGGTTCTGGAAAACCTGAAAAATACCTTACTACAAGTGCTATATCTTCTTCATTAGACTCAAAGACATCCAGCTACCAATTACTTTGGATATGGGAGTAGGAAGTGTCACAGGTCCCAAATCTGGTAAACAGGTGAATGCTCAAAAGATTTGTACTCATTTTAGAACCCACAATTTCTTGATTGCCACAGTGTGAAGTTGCATTGTGCTAATAAGAGACAGTTTTCCTGCTTTTGCCATCCAGACTTTTTTTCACATGTTTTTCATAGTTGGACATGAAGACTTACATAATGTTCAGCACTTATTGTTT
Organism: Schistocerca gregaria; assembly: GCF_023897955.1. Taxonomy (NCBI): domain Eukaryota; kingdom Metazoa; phylum Arthropoda; class Insecta; order Orthoptera; family Acrididae; genus Schistocerca; species Schistocerca gregaria. Next base: position 581,796,769 of record NC_064921.1, read on the forward strand.
TACCTTTTGCAAGATCATTACAAATAAGGTTTCACATATAAGATTTCTAAGAATACAAAGGGATGATAAATTAAGATGGAATGGTTGGTTGGTTGATTCAGAGGAGGGGACCATCAAATTATGGAAGGATGGGGAAGGAAGTCAGCCATTCCCTTTCAAAGGAACCATCCCAGCATTTGCATGAAGCAATTTAGGGAATTCACAGAAAACCTAAATCAAGACGACCGGACATGGGTTTGAATCGTTGTTTTCCCGAATGTGAGTCCAGTGTGCCAACCACTGCATCATCTCACTTGGTAAGATGGAATGAAGATATTGATTACCTGATCACAAAACTGACCTCAGAATACTTTGCACTAAGAGCTATTTCACTCAGTGTTGACAGGAAAGTAATAATTTTGTATTTTTTGCACATTTCCACTCTCTAATCTCATATGGTATTACATCTGAGGAAATGCTGTAAAGGCAGAAAAAGTTTTTAAGATACAGGAATGAGCTTGGGAAGTTGATCTGTAGTGTCTCAAATCAGACATCCTGTAGGCACCTATTCAGGACACTTCGGATGTTTACACATTTACTCAATGATATTTGAAATTAATAACAAAAATTTCTCCAAACTGTGATATTCACAATCATGACACCAGGCAGAAGCAAAGTCTTCACAGCGACTCAGTAACTCTCAATATAATTCACTAAGGAGTTATCCAGGTTGGAATAAGAATTTACTATAAGCTTGCATGGAATACAAAAAAGGCACCATCAACCATTATGTATTCAAGAGGCAACTAAAACAGTTCCTCATAAACCATTCTGTATATAATTTAAATGAATTTCTAGAATTTTAACTTTTGTAAAAGATTTATTATGTTATAAATGATGTGATTTGTATGCTAATGTAAGTAACTTTATATATATCTGTATTGTCTGCAGTAGTGCTGTTTTTCTTGAAACCTTGAATGTAATCTTGTGTACGTTAGATTTATATTGTTCCTGTACTGTTTACTTTTCTTCTCTTTTTGCCCATGGAATATTGTATTCATTAAGTCGTCCTACATTACAGTACAACCTTTGTACATAATGTAATTTAACAGGACCAAATAAAAAACCAAATCAATAGGAAGAATTTGTTTTGCACATCATAGTCGATACTAGGTACCACATTGATGATCACCCCTTGCAACTCTTTCAAATTAAGTGTCAGTGGAGGCAGGAACACACACTCTTTGATATAACCTCATAAAAAGAAATAATATGGAGTTAAGTCAGATGACCAAGGGGCCATTGAAGATCAGGAGATTCGTAGTGGGAAGTACATCCAATCCAACACTGAGACTGTTTGGCACTTATGTAATCACAAACTTCTGAAAGAATGTGTGGTGGAGTACCATCTTCTTGCAAGATGAAGTCTCCACTGTTTTGCTCTAATTGTGGTATAAGCCATTGCTGCCTATGTTAAAGTATACAAAACCAATCACGTGTACTCTAAAAATTTATATATTCCACAACCTTTTGAAGAGGACATGGCTCAAGAGACATTAACTTCATGTTATAAAATAATGTGTTCCACGGTCTTCTTTCGATGTTCTGTGCCAACATGTGTGTTGTTATGATTCACCTATACAGCCACATGAAATCTGCCTTTGACACTGAAAATGAAACTGCTATGAAAAATTGTCTTCCTCCAATAGCTGTTGCAAGTCATAAAAAAAAGTCAGATTTAAGCTCATTGTCCCAAGTAGCCAGCACTTGTAACAGGTGCAGCCAACATGGTTTACACACAGACTTTTGGGTAGAATTTGGCAGACATCTGACTACAGTAACAGCTGTTCTATGCCCGCATGTGTCATCAATTGCTTGGGCTCCTAAATGTATGATTCCTGCACATGCTCCACATTCTCTGGAGATGGTCCTGCCCCCTAGTGGTGTGCTCTGCAACTATTACACAGCATGTATTGCAGACTGAAACTTGCAGAGATGCTCTATCCACTGATGTGTATGATTGTTCTTTATCTCTCTTAGTTTTCACTCAGTTGGCTTCTGAAACCTCGAAGATGCTTGTGACTAATCCTCTGTTTCTGGCATGTGGAATAAACTTCACCCAATTTGAAACAGAGTTAAAGGCTTCCTTTCACTGTTTTGACTGCCAATAATTATCAGCATAGCCTAATAAATTATTGGTGGAGATTTACAGAATATTATCGGTAAATGTTCCATACTCAACATGTTGGGTGAACTTTGAGTAGACTAAAGAAAGAACGGTAAATGCTGTTCACAGAAAACCTCATGTGCAGTCTAAGTGATAAAGGGCTGCAGAAGACTACCCTAGAACAACATCATAGGAATGCTACAATAACTTTCAATATAACATCCTCAGTACATTGTTCAACAGTGATGGACATAATCAGGACCTGTACCCAGTGACCCTCCTTCTCTTAACACCATATATAAGGACAGTTCCATTCTGTAAAATATGCAACACTATGTGAATTTCACTTATAATCACAGAATGTGGAATGTTGCAAATAGCATAACACCATATGTAGCCATGTCAGGTAGCAATCACACATGCCCATTGTGACTGCCAATGGTTGTGATAATGATAGTTCACCTTGTGCATAGTGAATTTTGAGACTGACATCTCAAAAATCTTTTTCTCGGTATTGTTAATGATTTTTTGGTGGTGGGAGGACTAAGTCAGAGCATATTGAGATTTCTGAGTCCAGTAATACACTATTTTAAGAATAAATAGCTGCTCTAGTTTCACAAATCAGCACTGCTCTCAGAATGGCACTTTATACAGGGTTAAAGCACCTGACGATCACTGTTAAACATTACTTATTTTAGTTGCACACTTTTGGCTGAAATTGACTTCAACCACTGCTGACACACATCCTGTGATCTGTTACTCTCTTCTGTAATAGCATCAATGTGACCTAAGAGCACATTAAGTTAATCGTGCATAAAAGTGAAACTGCCACTGTCCACCCATCAAGGACATAAAACACAAAATAATTAAGTATCAACTGCTTGAATAATGTAGAATTTTAGCAATATGGAGAAAATACAGAAATAAACTAGATATGAAAGATGCTGTAAACTGGAAAGTTCAGCTCATGTGAGAGCATAAAAAAAATGGAGTATTTTCTAAATTCTCTCCAAACAAGATAAATAAATTATGTTTAAAGAAAAATGACCACAATAATTGTGACAAAGATTTATATTTCCATTTACTGTAAATATTCAGTGAGGCTTTGCGTTATGTGGAAACAATGTTAATTCAGTCACATTGTATTCCATAGTATGCAGTTGATTTGTGCCCCAAATTCTATCTGTCAACACAAAAGGAACAATCAGGTACCAAGTGCAACTACCCTCTGAAATTCACTTTGCAGTGACTTTTAGAATATCCGTATGATTCACATATATACATACATGTGGGTTATTGCACAACAATTATATTAATGGAAAAAGTTCTGTTGAACTAGTTAAAAAGCAATGAATGTAGAGGAGAGGTGAAAGGAACAATTAGAAGAAACTACCCCTTTTTAAGAGGCTGCTTGGTAAAAGTTTCTAAGACAGCCAGGACCCACAGTTGAAAATTAAATATCCTTCTCCATGTTGCTACAGCAAGTAAAGGGTAGAATGCATTCACTGTGTGTACTGCATCTATTAGAACCTCAGATAACAAAGATACATTAAGGCTTAATGATTAAAAACTGGCTTTGGGTTAGAAAATGGCACACTATCAGTGGTTTGTTACAGTGAGAGTGACATAGTACATTGTTGCTGCTGAACAGATGAAGATGGCTGAAAAGCCAGTGCCCAGTATGTAGTCTAGCCCAAATTGTCCCCTCAAAATGAGATGGAGAATAGAAAGTCACTCAAGTTGTGAGGAAGGGTTAAATCTCCCTCAGTTTGTTTCCACAGGGAGATGGCCAATTTTTGTGCCAAAGCAATAGAATTTTCACACATATATCTGAGGCAACAAAACAGTAAAATGACCTGGGTAGTAGAACTGTAGCCTAAGCAGTAGCATCAGCAGCTTCATTTTCCAATACACCATCATGTCCTGTGGAACATATACAAACATGTTGGCACCAGCTCCAACAACCAAGTGAAGGCAATCTCAGATCTGGTGTATGAAAGGGTGGTATGTGTACAGCACACAACAGCTCTAGAAAGCACTGAGGGAAGTGAACCATACAACATATTTAAAGAATCTGTTTTGCAAGATGTACAGAGTTCCTGAGAAAGGTCAAAAAGCTCTGCAAGCCAAGCACTAGTCTAAAGGATAATATCTAAAATACCGTTACCAACAATAAAAACACATCCTGTATCACACTCATCCTTAGAGTCATTGGTATAAATGAAGATGTGAAGATGTTGTCACCAAGCTGTGTGTGAAGCTGTAGAAATGTTGAGTGAATGACTGAAGCCAGAGTAGTGTTATTCAGAAGCAAAGTAAGTCCAAAATTAATAGTGAACTCTGCATAAAACCAAAGAGGATGGGGAGGGGGGAGGAGGAGGAGGAGGAGGAGGAGGAGGAGGAGGAGGAGGAGGCGGAGGAGGGGGGAGGGGGCGGAGAGGCGTCCCTCACCCATGAAAGCAAACTCTGGGAAACAATGAAGAACCAGAACTTGTCTCATATTGGCAGTCAAGGGAGTTATCAAAAATACAGCATAACTTGGGTGGATGGACATAAAGGGTACAATTGACAAATGTACCCACAGTGGAGAAAATTGTACTGGAATGAAAGCAATTGTTTAGCACTTAAACACAGATACCAGTTGTCATATGGATAGCAAATAATGAGAACCATTTTAAGGCAATGTAAGATGGATGTTCGTGCAAATCAATACACTATACGCCCATAGTCCAACATTTATCAAACTAAGGATCAATGTAAATGATGGACTGTCTGGTCTATTCCCCATGTGGTGTCACTTAGAATCCACAGGACATACAGAAAATGGGCAGTGTTCCATCAGGTAGGGTACATGGAAGTCCAAAACAGTTTTCTATCAAGCCCCAAGAATTTCATGGTTTTGATGAACACCAGAAACTACAGGATTCAGTGCACAAGTAAATATGAGTAGCAGACAGTTGGGCAGAGATAGTTAAAATAATGTTTCACTTTGTGGGTCTGTGATGGTACATCATGAGATTCATGGGCCAGAGTCATAATTAAGTGTTATCTTAGTATCTAATGAATGTGGCTGTCATAATACTCATCAACACCTGAACTCTTTGACATCCTGCTAATATATGAGTGGGAAGGCGGGGCACTAATATGAGGAGGACATTATAATTTATTTGTCAGGTGTTGAGGAAATGTGGTACATTTCCCCAACATCAGTGAAAATGTTTCCATTTTCCAACTTGACTTCAATTTCTCTCCAGGTACTGCATTACTTAAAGGTATACCTGTCTATGTTCTTTCAGACTGTACCATTAGCTTCGCACAGATTATACTGTGATGCATAGGACTCTTCAAAGTTTCAGAATTTTTTAAGCAGTTTCTTTCTTGGGAGGAACAATTATGCCATAAGTAGCACAAGCTAAAGAAAGAGGGAAAGAAAATCATTGGATCTCAAAGATGAATCAGGAAAGAAAAAAATACAGTATTACAATTGAAGAATTTTAATAATGAACTGCAGGCAATCACTGGGAGACAGATTAGAAAAGAAATTGAAAGAGACTGCATAGTGCAAATGAAGCCTGAAAAATATCTAAAAAATGAGAGACAGTGGGGAAAACAATGAAAAGTAAAAAGATGGAAGGGACTGCTTAAAATGCCAAATTTAAAAATTCAAGGAATTTTGTCTATTTGAGCATAAATCAGTGCTTTTTCTGTTGTGTCTGTTTTGGTGAGCAAATAAGAGCTTGTTTTCTGACTCTTGTAATCTTGAAATTTTTTGTACACTGAACTTACTTTTATCGAGACATTTTGCATTGGGAGTACTATGCTATATGTAAGGTGTCTAAAATTCTTACAGTAGAAATTATACACATCAAACATTGGAAAGTCCCATTTGGAATATCAACAATTATGTAAAGAATAGATTACTACTCACTGCAAAGATGACACACTGTGTTGCAGACAGGCTCGATGAAAAGACTGTTACACACTAATCTTTCAGCAAAAGCCTTCTTTGGAAAAGGAAAAACACATACACATTCACACAAGCAAGCACATCTCACAGACACACATGACCACTACCTCTGGCCGCTCTGACCAGAATGCCCGTGAAACATGTCAAACAGGAGCAACAGTACCCACTCTGGATCAATGCGTGGGGCACAGAAATACACACCATAAAATAGCATTCACACTAACTTTTGAGTACTGGCTCTTTTTCTAGAAATAGTGCTAATGCTAGAAAAAGAGCTAGTGCCTGAAAGTTAGTGAAAATGCTGCTTTCATTTATGCATTTCTGTGCTTCATTCATTGATCCACTATAGATGAGTCATTGCCTTTCCTTATTCTATGTAATGTGATGAATACATTTAGAACTGCTTTACTTGTCATAATGAATGACTGTCTTCTGCACTGAGTTTGGTGACACTGCTTTGCAAAGCAATACACAGTTGTGTATTATGCGGGTGTGATGGAGTTTGCTGTGGTTTACAGTTCATAACTTGTTGTTGAAACTGGTACATTATATGCTTACCACAGGAGCTTGCACATAAGCAATCCAAGGGCAGTGTAAGAGGATGCAGTGACTAGAAACCAACACTAATATATAGAGGAATGGGCAGACAACAGGCAAACAGGAAAAAAAACTGACAATGAATAGAAACTTACAGTTCATTGCCCACTGAGAGGTGCCCAAAGTTTGTACAATAGAATTTGTGGAGCAAGTGCTGGATCAAAAGATAGAAATACCATTTATGAGCATTTGTCACCTTATCTTCTAAATACACACCTTTATGGCCACTGTGTTGAGAGTATATGGAGCAGTAGTGAAATTCCTATTATAGATAACAAGTGTCAACAAATGATCCAAATAGTTTCATGGCTAGAGTTCATCTGAGTCAGTGCAATATACAGTGATAACCTACAGTGTCAACTTTTGTACTGCTCATGTCATTAACCAATGAAATCTGTTCCACCCATTATAGTGTTCATGTACAGAAAAGAAATAAAAGTTTAACACACATTTCTGTCAATTCTTTATTTTAAAATATTTAGTTTGAGGTCCTCTACCATTTGCATACTCATAAATCTGACCTTAAAAGTCTGAGATACCCTGTATATTGTTAATTCTATAAACATATGTACATATATGAGATGTGTCTTCAAAACAAGTTTCCCACCTGTCCCACAGTTAGCAAACCACCTGTAATGCAAAGTGACTGCATGTACATGATAGGGTAATGACGTTGCATGGCATATGCACTAACAAAACTTCCTCAGGTCTCACATTAGCTTCATAACAGCAGCTGCAAGTGGAAGCCCATATTCTAGCTCCTGACATGTGTTAAATGTGGTTGGTGCTAAAATTTTTGAATACACAGAACATAGCACCAATTGAAATTCATCATCAGCTGTGCCAGGCCTTTGGGCCTAATATTATGAGCAAGCAAGATTGTCACACAGCCCCTGTTGTTCTGGGAATTGTGTGCAGGTGGATGCCAAAGCAATTGACTCTAGAACACAAAGCAAAGTGCATAAGGGCAGCTCTGAATTTTCTATGGCAGCACCGTGTTGACGACGACGAGTTTCTGGATCGGATCATAACATGTGATGAGATATGTTTTGTAGAGAATACCCAAGAAACCAATGCAGTGGTGTTAAAGTGTCTCTTCCTGCAAGATGAAATTCAAGCAGGTTGTGTTGGCACAGGAAGTGCTGTGATCTGTGTCAGATGCGGAGTCCTCCTCGTTGAAATCCTGACCAAAGGTGGGGCAGTAGAATCTGAGCATCACTGAAGACAATAAAGGAATTATGACAGGCCAGTCACAACGAGCAGCAGGGGATGTTTAGTGCCAGTGTTGCCTTGCTGCAAGATCAAATTTGGCCACACATTCAACAGACAATAGAGCTTCTGCACATCCATCTGTTGTGCAA